>NW_027397072.1:15994329-16106057 GCF_003265705.2 Callorhinus ursinus | reverse complement strand
GAGAGAATCCCAAGCAGGCTCCATGCCCAGTGCGGAGTCGGATGCAGGGATCAATCTCATGACCCCGGGGTCATGAGCTGAGCTTAAACAAGAATCAGATGCTTAACTGACCGAGCCACCCCAGATGCCCCTTATAATCTTTTAAATTAAAAATTAAGAACAGTCAAATTTATTGCACATTTCATACATATGGACTTCTTTTTAATGCTCTTACTTTGTGCTATCTGCCCCATTGTTCTGTTTTTCTCCCTGTCTCCTGCCTTACCTCTGATGGGTTCTTTCCTTATAGAGATTAGAAAGAAAATGCCAAAGGAGGATTGGAGTAAAGTGAACTAGGCTATAATGTTTGTCAAGAAAGACAAAACAATACTTACTTTAATCATCCCCAACACTAAGCAGCGCGAATGACAGGTTTTCATCTGACCTACCAAAATAAGTGTCAGTCTCAAAAAATTTAATCTGCTTATTCACCGTTTTTCTTTGGTAAAATAAAAAAAAGTAAAGAGAAAATTAAAATCGCAAAAAAATTGCAGTCAACCAGGAAACAATCATTTATTGAGCTTTACGTAAAGCTCTGAGCCAGAGTCTGGGAGCTTCCATGTTAAGGGGGAGACAGGCAATAGTCAAAGTGTGTCACCATGCTACCTTCTGCATGTGATAAATACCATGAGTGCATTAAAGAGGATGATATTAGAGAGAGGGACTGGGGTCAGGGTAGAGCAAGCTACTTAAAGGGGATGGGGTGAGATGGCGGAAGGGGGTGGTGGTCTTGGGAAGGCTCAGGAGGAAGTCCTGTAAAGAAATCCAGGTGGAAGGAACAAGAGGGAAGGAACCCAGATTGAGAGACAGGGATAAGCCTGGCCAGCTGAGGGCAGAATGGAGGCAAGGTGGCTGATGGCAGGGGTGAGGCCCAGAGTGGTCCCAGAGCAGAAAGGGGTGAAGAGGGAGGGAGGCGAGATTCAGGTTATGAGAGGCTTGGAAGCCTCAGTAAGGAATTTGGATTTGAAACATGATCTGACTTTTTAAAAATTTTTTTAATTTTAATTTTAATTTTTTTTAAAGATTTTATCTATTTGACAGAGAGAGACACAGTGAGAGAGGGAACACAAGCAGGGGGAGTGGGAGAGGGAGAAGCAGGCTTCCCACTGAGCAGGGAGCCGATGTGGGGCTCCATCCCAGGACCCTGGGACCATGATCTGAGCCAAAGGCAGATGCTCAACAAGCGAGCCACCGAGGGGTCCCTGATTTTTTTTTTAATTTACCATTTTGTAGAAGGAATTTTGGATAGGGTGAACATATCATCCCAGATTGCCTTTCAGTCCTCAAAGTCCCAAGTCCTGAAAGACCCTGCTGGCTGGAGCAAACTGGGACGACCCTAAGTGTATCATAGGTATGAATCTTGATCCACATTCAGATCATCAAGAAACATTGCTGTATTTCTAGTAGCTCAGCCTAATTCTGCCATAAGCCCCTTCCTTCCTGAAAGGTCATTATTGAGACCCCCTTCTCCTTTCAGGACCACAAGGAAATCGTTAGGCACTCAGAAGCCTGGCTAAGGGCCTCTAGTTGACTTGGTTAAAGCAGGTACCCTGACTGTTCAAGACAAGGGTTGTCCCCGCAGTGACTCTATGCCCCAGCCATGGGTAGAGTCCCCCTCCTTGGCACCCCAGGCTGCTAAGCTGTCTGATCTAGTTCCTTCCTTCCCTGGAGCCTTGGCTGGGCTCCTCATGGCTCTCTGGAACCACAAAGAACTCTCTCCTTTCCCACTCTGGGAAAGTCTCAGGTCTGGCTCTACTGCTGGGTCCAGACATACCCTCTCTCCCAACAGCCCCCAGGGCATGTAGCAAAAAAGCCATCTCCGATCCAGGCTCCTACAAATACAGACACAGCCTTTCTCTACTTCCAGGATCCTGGGATCATAAAGTCTGTCTACCTGCTTGAAAAATGAAATGCGGGGCAAGGGAGTGAAGCAAAGGATGGAGATTTAGAGAAAGAACTTTTCAATACATCTTTCTGCCACAGGGGAAGCTATTGCGTACTCCAGGTGACCGAAGATGGTAGCTCAACTGGAGCTATGGCAGTAGAGACAGAGGGAAGCGGACCCTGGGAAAACATACTCTGGAGGGAGGGCCCAGAGGGCGTGCTGATGGAGGGAGGTGGGAGATGAGCCGACACTGGGGCTCAGGATCATGCACCAAGGAGTGGCTTTGGCTTGAGCATTTGGTGTAAATAACTTCGTTCCGATTTGGAGACCAGACAGGAATGTATGGCAGGCCCTGGATTTCTGCCTCCAGGGGACAGGCTTTGGCAGGGGGTGTAGCGGGCTGTCCAGCTGAGACACAGTTCTGTCACATGGGCCACCACTGACAGTGTTATATCTTGGAAACTCTAAGAGGCCTTGGTTATGTTTGTCTTTTAGCATGTGGCGGCAGACACAGATGATGCAAGACAGTGAAGATACGAGCTGTCCTTTTCTCGAAAACGTGCAAAAATATGCTGAAACGAGTTCCAGAAATAAGCAAGATTTTAGTTATAATTTATACTGAAAAAAAAAATCCTTACATTTTTTAAAAACAGCTAGGCTAGTGGGACAGAGTCCTTTAAAATTTTTTTTTTCCTTTTGATTTTAATGGGACTTAGCAGTTGTTTCTTCGCTAAGTCCTGAGCCAGGAAATCCTGATTTTCTGGAAAGAAGGGAAACAAGAGGAAGAAAAAAAAATCTGTTAAAGTGTTCCCCTTGCTTCTCAGCAAGAAACTCCAACCAACCAACCAACCAACCAAACAAAACCCCAAAGATCTGTTTGAAAATGTGCGCATGGGTTGACTAAGTGAGTGGCAGTTGGGGCTGAGGCTCTGTTCACTGCTTGGAAAACCTCCCACAAGGAGTGGGTGGGGTGGTCAGGGCAAGGTGGGGGAGTAGGGAACGAGGTCAGCCTAGAGTTTGGGGGAAAATTGGAGGATGTGGGAGAAGAGGACTCGGGAGGTAGGAGCATGGGGAAGAGGAAGGAAGCTGGAGGAATTTGGAGTCATACAGCAAACAACAGCATGCTGTTAACTACTACCATATGTTGATCATGAATTTGCAACACATGCTGGCTTTCTTTTTTTTCTTTGAAGCAAAGCCCTATTATTATGGAGTCCAAATCTTTAAGAGCTGGAAAAGCAGAGAGTTTAGCAATCCACCCCGTGTAGGGATTTTCTCTGCAGGGTCCCTTGTGAGGAGGGGCTCTCTTTACAGAGATTTGTAAGCCTAAAATGTCAGGGCAGAGTCTAGTCTGTAAACAGAAAGAGATTTCTTCTGGGTGGGGCTAGAGGCTGATGGGACCTACGTCATCTTTCCCGTCCCATCCTCCCCCATCCTCAGATCGGGAAGTGAGCAGGCCAGATTTCACGGCAAAACGAAAAACACTGCTTGGTGGAGCCATGATGCTCCTTGGCCCACTCAATCCCATCCTGGCTCTCACAGGCCCTTCCAAGCTCCAGCCATGACGTCCGGTCCCTGGCCTGCGCCATCCACCCTGCAGCAAAGAGGGGGGGCTGCACTCTTGGGCCCCGTCCATGCCACTCTGGAGCACACTCTGGCCTCCATCCCTGCCCCTCCCCCTTGTCATCACTTTTGCTCTAAAGTGGCTACCCCTATGTCTGCAGTCCTCAAGGGGAAAGGCTGAGACACATCTCTAATCCATGCACCTGGGATCCAAAGCCAAGGCTTCTTCTGGACATGCCATCAAATTTCAAAAATACGAAAAGCAAGAGAGTGAAATAAAAAATATATCTCCTTTCTTTCCTATTCCCCAACCACACAGTTCCCTTCTTCAGAGGCAACTTCCTCCTTCTCCATACCAATGTCTGGCATGTCCTTTAGGAGATATACTATGTGTCTGCAATCAAAACCATGTCTTATTTAAAATATTTTTATGATGGTAGTGTATTTTACATGCTGTCTGCATCTGGCTTTTTTCACTTAATGTATTTTGAAGGTATTCATTTCAGGACATATAGCACTATATGTATATATAGGCTGCATAGTATCCCATCCATACCTCTGATGGTTAATTTTATGTGTCATCCTGGCTGGGCCATGGGGTAGGTGCCCCAGGTACTTGGTCAGACATTATTATTCTAGATGTCTCTGTGAGGGTGTTTTTGGATGAGATTTACCTTTATTATTTATTTATTTATTATTTATTTTTGGATGCGGTTTACATTTAAATTGGTATACTTTGAGTAAGCAGGTTGCCCTTCCATTGTGTGGGTGGGCCTTATCTAATCAGCTGAAGGCCTGAGAAGAACAAAAAGCTGACCTTCCCTGAGCAAGCGAGAAGTCTGCAAGCAGGCTGCTTTTGAACTTAAAACTGCAACATTGGCAGGGTGCCTGGGTGGCTCAGTTGGTTAAGTGTCTGCCTTTGGCTCAGGTCATGATCCCAGGGTCTTGGGGTCCAGCCCTGTATCCATCTCCCTGCTCAATGGGGAGTCTACTTCTCCCTCTCCCTCTGCACCCCTCCCCCCCAGCTTGTGCCCCCCTCCCCCCACGCTCGCTCTCAAATAAATAAATAAATAAATAAAATCTTAAACAAAACCCAAAAACAACTGTGAATTGGCTCCTTCCTGGGTCTCCAGCCTGACTGACTTTGGACTTGAACCGCAACTTTTTCCCGAGTCTCCAACCTGCTGGCCTCTTTCATCAGATTTTAGACTTAACCAAACCTCCACAATCACATGAGCCAACTCCTTAAAATAAATCTCTTTTTATATATAACCCACATCCTATGGTTCTGTTTCTCTGGAGAACCAGACAAATACAATATGGTAATCTGTTTGACCAAATCTCTATTAATGGACACTTAGGCTTTTCATTGCTTTGCTGTTACAAACAAGGCTGCAATGAATATACTTGTAAGCATGTCATTATGCACATGCCATACCCATGTTGTAACCACTATGGCATTTTACTTCTGTGTATAGGAATTTAGAAAATCCTCTCCCCTAGCAGTAGCCAGGGTAGCTTGGGTAATGCCTTGCTACAAATATTATTGTGAATGTCGTTAGTCGTTATGGAACTGCATCCTGCGATGCCCCTATAAACCCACTAGAATGGCTAAAATTACCAAGATTGGCCATATTAAGGGTTGGTGAGGATGTGGAGCAACTGGAACTCTCACACCCTGCTGGTGGGAGTATAAAATGGTGCCAGTATTTAGTAAGAGAGTTTGGCAGTTTCTTGTGAAGATAAAAGTATACCAGTGGTATGATCCAGCCATTCTCTTCCTAGGAATTTGCCCTAGACAAATGCAAGGATGCGTCCACACAAAGACTTGTACACAAATGTTCACAGCAGCTTAATTTGTAATAGTCCAAAATGAGAAATGACCAAATGTCCATCAATGGGCAAATAAGCATATTGTGGGACATCCATACAATGGAATATTCCTCAGCAGCAAAAAGGAATGGCCCACTGATTCATGTAGTGGGTCATGAGGTGAGTCCCAAAATAATTATGTAGACAAAACATGTGTAAATACTGTATGATTCCATGTATATAAAATTATAGAAGATACAAATTAATCCTCTGTGATGGAAAGAAAATAGGTGGGGATGATGAATTTGTTCACTGTCTTGATTGTGATGACTGTTCCACAGATGTATACATATCTCCAAACTCATCAAATAGTAAACTTTGAATATGTACCGTTACTGTGTTTCTGTTTCTCTCTTCACATATATAGTGTTTTAATATAAAGCTCTAACATTGTATTTTAAGTGTCAAAAGGTATATATTAATGCTTTCTTCTTTCCCATATTTTTTCTAGAAAAAATCTTCACCTGCGTGTAAATGAATGTCTCGGGACAATCGGATCATGTCATATACCCAGAACAGCAAAAGGGAAAAGCACATTAATATTTTTCCAAACTATTACCGTGCTTACAAATTTATGTTGTGAGTATGCTGCTTAGCCCCCACACGGCTCTTCAGCCTCATCTCCCATCACACCCCAAAGGCGAGGTAAGCCGCATCATACCAAACCATCAGTTCCCCAGATACACCAGCCGTGGTCCCTGGGACCTGCAGAGCAGGCAACGCTGAGCGCATCTGCAGAGTCTCCAGAGCAGGAACGCACTGCCAGCCTTGAGGGCAGAGGCTGAGGATGTCCGAGGGTGATGCCCTTCCTTGCTCTGAGCTGAACTCTCCTTGCCTGGTTCCAAGCTGTGGGCGGAGAAGGATGAGTCAGTGACCCAGTGCAGCCTGCGAGAGGCCAGGGCACTCCTCACTGCTTGGCAGCCTGTGCAGATGCCCTCTGCCAGGCCTGGACAGGCAGCTGCCCCAGATATAGGGCTAGATGCTGGGTGAGCAATCGGAAGCTCCTGTTAGGACACAGCCAGCCCTCTTGTGTGTCAGCACAGGCAGGAAGCGAGAAGAACACCGCTGCCTGCTGAGGGTTAGAGCTGAAGGGGCCAACACTACTTGGTTGGGCCTCCCTTCGAGGGTGAACACCAGAGGGCCAGGAGCCTTTTCAAAGTCTCATGTTTACTGTGCTTCAGCAAGCCCTGAACCCCCAACGCCTGGCACTGTCTGAAGCAGAAGACTCCAGCAAACTTTGCTTGTCTTCTATGCAATTTCCACTGGTGCCCATTGTTGGTGCAACCTGCCTCCCCGCCCCCCATCCAGCCCCATTCCATGGCCCAGCCTGGTCCTATTTTTCCAACCCCTGATAGAAGGATCTGCTTGCCTCTTTATGTTTCTCTTGGACTCCAGAGGACAATATTCTCAATTTTATGGATTGTAGAAAAGAAGAACACATCCTGCCCAACCCCTGCTCACCCAGGGATAAATGTTAATGGAAACTGCATTGTTTATTACTTTAAAAAAAATTATAGTCCAAGTGTTTGGCCAGTTCATGTTTGCAGGATGAAGAGCGAGGTGCTTGAAAGCTCAGATATTGAAAACAAAAAGGTGAAGGACTCTGGGTTCTTTGGTTTCACTTGGCTAAGACCCACAATTGTGTAGACTCTCCCAATCTGCAGGACTGCTTTAGCTTGCAGGCATGGGAATCCTTGTATTCCCTGGGGACTCACATGCTTGCTTATGCTCCTCAGCCTTGTCTGCATTTTGGAAGTTCAAGAAGAGCTGTTAAATTGAATGGTGAGGGTGGTGGAATATTCCTTTTCAGTAAGATGTATTTGGAAGAGTCTACCATTAGTAACAACATTCGGTAAACAACATGTACAAAGAATCCCAAGATCAAGTGCTTGTGAGGCACCAAAGGCAAAAGAGCTCAGAGGTCTCATTTTATCCTGGCCGGAATGTACCTGAGAGTAGGGGCAAATTTATGCTGCGCAAGTAGAAACTGTTTGACATGCACTGTCAAGGTTATGAGGGCCTGGACTAGACAAACAGAGGGCCTCGATGCATATTTCTCAGAAGTAATCTGGAGACTACACATCAGACCAGAGGTAGCACAGGATTGTATATTGATCAGGGTTCAACCAGAGAGTAACAGAGTAAGTATATATTAAGTGATTTATTGCAAGGAATTGACTGATGTTATTGTGGGGGCTGGCTGGGCAAAGGAAAAGGCCCCCAGGAAGGGTCCCCAGGAAGGGCAGACTAGAACTCTGGGGATGGATGGAAGCTGCTGTCCACAGGTAGAATTTCTTCCTCAGGGAATCTGTGACTCTGCTCTTAAGACCCTTCAGCTGATTGAATCAGGCCCACCCAGATTAGCTAGGATAATCTATCTTATGTAAAGTCAATTGGTTATGGACTGTAATCATACCTAGAAAATAAGTTCACTGCAACACCTGGATTGGTGCTTGAATAAGTGGAGACTGTGACTCAATCAAGCCGATACCACAGATTCTGCCTGCTGGCCTCAGGCTAAGCCATGTCCGTGGAATGCTCCTGAGAATTCTGGAGGACCAGTAGGTGAGTGGCAGCTGGGACCCCTGAGGGATGGGTCCCCCTGTGGTGGGTGAAAGGATGGGCCCCAGCCTGCATGGGACTTGATACCTTGGGATCCCAGGAAGACGAGAGCCTCAGAGCTGGGTGAGCCTTTAGACACTCTCGTTTGAACACTCCCTTTGTGCCTTGAGAAAACTGTGGCTCCGATCAGTGAAACAGCCCAGACGAGCTAGAACAAGAGTTGAGGTCTCCCATGTGCAAGGACGAGGAAAGAAGGAGAAGGCAGAGGGGAAGCAAGGAAGGAAGAAGTCCTGATAGAGAAGGAAGGGCAAGCGGGTTCTCGCAGCTCGGAGCTGAGAGGGACCCTGGGGTTCCCTCATTGCACCTATGGGGAACCTGAAGCCCAGCAGGAGGGGAGTTCCTCTAGGTCACTCTGTGAGTTGAGGGTGGGACTGGAACTGAAGCCAGGCCCATATCTCCTGGGAAGGTGCTGGGTCCCCCCCACCTCCCCACTGCCCTCCCAGGGCGCCAGAGAGGCTAACAGTGACTCCTCTCGCCCTCAGGCATTTGGAGCTCGGTGTTCTAAGAAAAACAGAATCAGTTCATCAGTCTGAACAATTAGTTTCAGAGCCAGAGGGCTTGAGGATTGTGTCATGGGAACAGCCCCAAACACAGTCTCTACCCTGAACAAACATAACCACCTGTGTCCTGAGTCTGCAGGTGACTCCCCACCTCAGCCATCCAGGTCAAGGGCACCAGGGACAGGCTGGGTGGCTCCATGCAGGCCTCCCCCATCCCAGCTCCCCAGTTCCCACCCCCAAAGGGACACATGGCTCAGGGCAAGTGTCCTCTGGATGGCGGGATGGGGCACCATCTTCTTGTTTTTCTCCTGCCTCTTGCAAATGGCACCATAGAGCACAGAGAGATAATTAGCACAAGGCCGGCCAAAAAACTACTGCCTGAAAATGCTAGTCCTGAGTCTCAATTCAGCATCTTGCTTGTGCGTTTCTCCCACTATTTTTCACTCACTTCCAGCAGCCAGCCCAGCACATAGGTGATGCTGTAGAAGGGCCTGGAAGTGTTCTCACTGCGTGTTGGTGGCCAGATGAAGGAAGGCAGGTTGGAGAAGGCTCAATAAGGTATAATTTAGTTACTCTAACTCTTACATTAAAGGAGAAGTATTCGAGTATGGTTTTGAGGCCTCGTGCTTCAAAAAAGTCACCCAGGGAAATACTGTGGGCCCCTGGGAGAAATGGGGTTTCTTGGCTGCTCCATAACCGTGTCAACAGGAGTTATGACCGTGACTAATCCAAACCGCAGTCTGGGTTCTGCAGAGTGTGTCAGTTCTCCCTGTGGCTCCCCAAGTCCCCGTGCAGAATGGAAACCTTCTAGAAAAGAGGAAACTGACGCTTGCAGCAGAGGCAGAAAGCTGCTGCGGGTCATGTCACACTGCTGCTTGGAGATGCCCTGTGTTGTGAAATGTCACATTTCTAAATGGCTAATGTTAGCACCAGATGCCAAAGCTGGGCAGAATCAGGTTCGCGGAGCTCTAATGTAGAGGCTTTGGCCAGATTAAATAGTCCTTTTATCTGTGATTCAGGGTCGATAACCCCATTTCTGGATTGTCCATCCATCAGCAAACATTTATCGGGCCACGTTTCGTGCTAGGTGGTTTGGTATATAAAAAGATTGATAGACCTGTCCTGGCCCATGGAGGTAGTAAGACAAATGCATACAGATACTGAACAAAACCAGCCTGGGTGTGCATACGGAATGCCACATGAGTGGTGCCCTCTGGAGCTGGGCAGTGAAGCGGTCCAGGCTAAGACCTCAAAGGGGGGCAGATCCCAGGGGGCTGGGCGGCTCAGGGAAGACAGCTGTTCAAGGACCATATGCCTCCTCTTCCTGTCTCCTGCTGGCAGTCACTGGCTGGGGCTTTTGTCAATGAGGGTAGGAGCCTGGGAACAGCCTGGTGAAGCAACAGATGAAGGAGGGCACCAGTGTGATAGGCAGAGGGCCCCTTCCCATCTTCCTTTTTTGAAACATCAATAGGGAAGTGGAGAGGGTAAAGTTGCTATTACCTTGGTGTGAATTGTTCAGATTCACTGTCTCAATAGAAACAGCGTCTCCAGGAAAGGCAGGCTCTCCCCTATTGGGTCTGTCTGCTCTGGATCACCCTGGGAAGGGCCCCTTCTGAGACAATGACCACTTGCCCTGTGTCCAAAAGAAAGAAGAAAGCAGGACAGACTTGGGGAGACTTGAAAGCTCATCCTCTGAGGACAGGCTAAAGGAAATTTTATTTTCAAACCATGCGAATATATTTCTTGATAAAATAATTACATTTGAAATTGTTCTGAGAAAAAAGGCGGTGTTATAATCACAATGATGTAATGACCGGAACCAAAAGACCAAATCAGGCACTTTGCAGGGCTGGCAGACGCAGGCACATGACCACTTCCTGTCACCAGGCTAATGGTGACATTCACACGGGGAAGTAAGGATGATGAAGGCAAAGGCACCACTCTATCAGAAAGCTGCTCTGAAAATTAGTTTCCCCTTTTTTTTTGGCTCTCCAGAGACATGCCTGGCTCTTGTTCTCTCTGTATTCTGTCTATTTCAGTCCATTCCACCCCAAAACGGGGATTTCATACTATCCTCAGGGTAACAAATGATGTGCATGTGGGTAGACCTGGCTCTGCTTCTGTAGCTGATCAGTCTCCCCAAGGTTGCACGATCACAGCTCAGAGGAATCTGATTCCATTCCCATGATGCAAGTTTTGCAACACTGAGCTTTTATGACATTATATCTGCATCTTGGATGAACTTGGAAGCAGCCAGATCACGTCCAGTGCTTGAGCTTATTCTAGGCTCAGATGCTAACAAATACATTGATGAAATCAGCTTCCAAACTTTTTGTATTTTCATGTTTTTGATTAAGTAATACACGAGCATAATTCAACAGTCATAACCTGCTCAGTGCTCAGTGAAAAGTCTTCCTCCCACTCTTACCCCTCATATGCTACCCCCTTCCAGGTTCTTTCTTATTAGTTTTGTATGTCTTTTCCAGAATATATTTATGCAAATATACATAAACACGAATATATATTTTACTCCCCCCCCTTGTTTTTTGTTTACAAAAATGGCACGTGTACATTGTTCTGTACCTTTTTTCTAAGGTCTTAGAGATCTGACTGTTTCTGTTTATACAGAGAGCTTCTCATTCTTTCCATCAAAAGGGTGCAGATTGTTTATTAAACCAGTTCCTGTTGCTGACAGGCTAAACTAGTTTGGATGGTCTCAAATTTTTGCTATCACTAACACCACTATGATGAATCACATTGCTCATTCACCATTTCACACATGTGCAAATGCATCTGTCCTATAAATTCCTGGAAGTTGGGTTGCTGGGCCAAGAGGTATGAAGACATTTGAAATTTGATGAATTTTGTCAAATGGACTTCTGCAAGGATTACACGGATTTATATTCCCACTAACAGCCTATGAGAGGGACCGGCTTCCCACAGCCATGTCAAAAGTGTGTATTACCAAACGTTCGGATTTTTGTCAAGCTATTAAGTAAAAAATGTATTTCAGTTCAATTTTGGGGGTAACTTAATTTTGGTATAATTTTTAAATTCTTAGAAAATGTGTAAGAATATACAAAGAGTAAGCAAAGACTTCCTATATATTTTTGGTTTGGTTTTAATTTGCATTTCTTCTAGTGAAGAGTGAAGTTGTAATTAAAGCCAAAGAACTGACCGACGGCATCATCAACACAACTAGGTACAAGGTGTTCCTATGGACTTCGTAGAAGCAGGTAGAACAAATCCTAAGCAGCAAGACCTGCTGATCCTGGTTTCCATGCAGGGATGGGGAGGGCACGGGGAAGGTGGGATTCTGCTGGGGCCTCTGCAAGCTGGAGAAGTTGCCTTCCCCAACAGATGCTCACAGGAAGCTCGGCCGGCCACTCTTGGAGGGCAGCACCCTTGCTGGGAGGGCGCTCTGCTGGTTCCAGCTTGTGAGTAAGGGCAACTACACGCGGCTGGTAAGATGGGATGGTGCAGGCACTATGAACTCTCAAAATCAACCAACCCATGATCTCTCCCAAGACAAATCCCCATGTTAAAGAGAACTGGGATATTATCGAACTTGAATGGCATAGGGACAATGGAACAGAGGAAGCAGGAGGTCCAACGGAAGGGGAGAACAGAGCCAGCAGGCAAGTATGAGGCCGTATTTTTTCAACACTTGTGAAAAGAGCAAACTCAAAGACGTGCTGGCAAAAGTACCAAAAGATGTATGCCACAATATTGACTGTAGTGCTATTTGTAACCGCAAGAAAACTGGAAATGAATCCAAAAATCCATCAGTAAGAGAGTCAGCCACGGCGCATCCGCACAAAGGACTCTGGGCAGTTATAAAACGGAATGAACGATATGTGTTTACTACCAGGGTGTGATGTCCAAGAGAGAGGACAATATATAGGGGATATAAAAACTGGATACCCATGAATATATTTTGTTTTGTAGATTTGACCTTGGAAACAGGTTGGTTTTACTTAACTGTAAGAAAAAGTAAATCAAAAGGAAAAAACAGCCCTTAAAAGTTGAAAAAAAAGTCAATCAGATGTAGCTGTGTATCCAGTTGATGAAAAAAACCCACACAGAGAGGAATGACTTCAAGTTACTTTAAAGCCCAGTCATTCAACTTGTGGGGAGAGGCTCACATCCTTCAGGTGTTCCTGCCTAAAGGCTCTCTCTTCTGGAGGGAGGGAAGCAACGGAGCGCTTCTTGGATATATGGTATTATGGGGTGAAATGTGCACCCCCAAATTCACAGGTCGAAGTCCTAACCCCCAGTATCTTAGAATGTGACCTTATTTGAAAATAGGGTCATTGCAGATGTCATTAGCTAAGATAAGATTAGCTTGTTAGGATAGGCCCTAATCCAAAGGACCCGGTGTCCTTATAAAAGGGGGAGTTTGGACAGCGACACACATGTCGGGAGAATGCCACATGAAGGTGAAGGCAGAGATGAGGGCAATGCTTCTACAGGCCAAGAAATGCCGAAGATTGCCCTGATTCATATTTTGAAGGCTATTGATATCTGCTCTTAATTTTGTTGAACACCGAGTTCACTGATTTGGATGTCCTTCTTGATGTTTTTCTACCATTTAAAAGAGAAGCAATAGAAAGATGCTAAACCTATGCTAGCATGTTCATATCAGAAGTCCTTAAGGTTAAAATTTAATACCACAAGCCCAAGTCATGATTTTAGCCAAGTGCAGGGAAAGTCATTTTCCCATGGTGATAATTACATAGTACTTTTCATCTTCAGGGTTCGTGGGCAACACTTACCAATTATTCCTTGCAATACCCTGGGGCAATTAAAAATAGAAACCACATATTGAATTTGGCTAAAGGAGATAATTACCAATATTAGCAGACAAGAAATGCCTTGAGGGATTGGAAATGAATAATTAAATTGTGGTAGAAATATTTCAGGGAATAATTGCCTTCTGCTTTCATTGGAGTAAAGAAATTATGGCTTCCTTGGGAAGCAAATCTTATTTGCATTTTATAAATGAAGAAACATATTCAGACAAGAAGGTTCTTGTCCAGGCAAACACCAATTAGCCAATAATCTAAACTGAAGTTAGGATGAGAACAGTATAACTCCACAGTATTATGAATTTTGAATTAATTTTCTTCTCTGTTAAAAAAATTGCTGAAAGAAGCTCTTAGTACCTCAAAATCCTCATTTTGAATATCAGTAACCATTGTCCACTGTGGTGGTTAGAAGGCTTAGGTTAGTGGTTCTCAAACTTTTTGGTCTCAAAACCCTTTATATTCTTATAAAGTATTGGGGACACCAAAGACCTTTTGTTTATCTGGATTATAGCTATTGATAGTTACTATATTACAAATTAAAACTGAGAAAATTTAAAAATATTTATAAATTCATTTTTAAAATAACAATAGTAAGTCCATCATATGTTAACACAGACAACATAATTTTATGAAAAATAACTATTTTCTAAAATTTAAAAAAAGCCATTAGAAGAATGGCATTGTTTTATATTTTGAAAGTCTCTTTTTAATGTTTGGCTGGACTCTCACATCTGCTTCTGATTCAGTCTGTTGTGATATGTTCTTTTGGTTGAAATGTTTGAAGAAAATCGAGCTGCACACAGATACATAGTTGGAAAAGGGAGTATTTTAATAACCTTTTTGATAATTGTGGCTATTTTTCTTTTATTCTACATAAAAAAACTAGTAAGTGGTAATTCCTTTTTTTTTAAGATTTTATTTATTTGAGAGGGAGAGAGTGGGGGAGGGTCAGAGGGAGAGGGAGAAACAGACTCCCCATTGAGCAGGGAGCCCGAAGCGGGGCTCGATCCCAGGACCCCAGGATCATGACCTGAGCTGAAGACAGATGCTTCACTGACTGAGCCACCGAGATGCGCCAATAAGTGGTAATTCCTTAAAGGTCAGTTGTAATGTAGAATATGAAACCATATCAATAAACTTTCAAACTGTTAAAATAAAAATTACTAGTCTACCTTGTATTTTGATTGGCTCTTTTACTGTGCATGATTCTGTAACATTATGCCCTGGTTATCTGGGAAATGCTGGTTCACTGAGTTATGTGGATATTCAAATATTGGCAACATTATGCAGCATAAAAAAAACACATTTGTCTATTTCACCTCAAATTTCATCAGAAAACTCTCTGTTACTGTCAAGCTCATGGTGATAGATACAAGTCTTCCAGAATTCTCATTTTAATCTTGAAATCTCAGATTTTATCCTTGGCAATAAATACTCTAGTTAGGACAGGCTCACTTCATTCATTTCAGGAAAATGATGCCAAATACCTATATCTGAATCCTAATGTTTGCCTGTCAGTGATTCTTTCAAGTAAAAATGGTGTTCTGTGAAAAAAAGTAATTGTGTTCTTAGACAATTGCAGAGTGCTTTATTTTTTTTTTTTTAAGATTTTATTTATTTATTTGACAGAGAGAGAGATGCAGCGAGAGAGGGAACACAAGCAGGGGGAGTGGGAGAGGGAGAAGCAGGCTTCCCGCAGAGCAGGGAGCCCAACGCGGGGCTCGATCCCAGGACCCTGGGATCATGACCTGAGCCGAAGGTAGACGCCTAATGACTGAGCCACCCAGGCGCCCCTGCAGAAGTGCTTTATGTGGACTTCCCATTTTGTTACACAGAGTATTTAAAAAATGTGGTCTCAAAGGTCAACATAACAAGATTAATAACATTTTGTTCATCATGAACATTCTGAATCCAAACTAGCATTTTTAAACTGCTTATGTGTGATAGTGAAGAACACCAGGATGACTGGTTGCGCTCAGTACCCTAAGGACCACTGTTTTGATTTGTGCTAAAGCTCCAGCGGGTTCATCTTCCATTGATTGTGTGCCACCCACCAGATGTCAACACAGTGAAACAAGCAAATGATATATTGTTATGAAATTAATTTTGAATTCAGGTCCTCTGAAAGGGTCTTGGGAATCCCTAGGGATCATACTTTGAGAACATTTGGATAATGTACCCGAGTGAATACTGAACCCAGTCAGTATTTAAGAAACTGACATTTTGAAATCATTCCTGACATTATCATTAGGAAAACAAAGTGAGAGAGACAGAAGCAAAGGCAGATGTTGATGGGTGGATGGATGGGTGGATGGATGGATGGATGAATAGATAAGATTTCAGTCTGGCTTTGGAGGTTTGACATGTTGCACATAAATTCAGCACTTCTTTATACCTAGCACCCTATCTTTCTCCCTCACTTTATAATCTTGCTTCTTGTGAACTATAATTTATTTTTGGTGCCTCTCCTTCTCATTTTTCACCTCTATTTCCCATCACCACTGCTCCACTGAACCTACTCTTGTAGACCTCACTGAATCTCCCAAAGGTTGGGAGTTGCTAAATCCAACCTTTTCTTACTTGAGACTCCTAGAGATCTGACACTATTGACTACTCTTTCCCTTTCATTCTAAGTTAATTGCATTTTTATAAAATTAATAATACATATAGTTATAAAAAATGAAATAATAGACTTGTTACGTCTACACACACAAATGTAATGCTAGCAAGAATGTGGAACGGCTGGTTATTAGAATATACTTCTGACGGTAAGTGATACCAATTTTCTGGAAAATAACATGTATATATAGTAAATGTAAATAGATATTCTTCAAAAAGCATTAAAATGTTTGTGCTTTCTTATCTAAGAAACCCATTCCTAAGACTCCATCCTAAGAAAATAATAATTTTTAAAATGGCTTTAATGCAAAAAAGGTGCTTGTTGCAATGTTATTTATAGTAGTAAAAATACTAGAACAGTTAGTAAATTATGGTTTATCCACCTGATAAAATATTATAAAGCCATCAAAATGGATTCCCGTAAAGCCTATGTAAACACAAAGAAAACCATTTATTTTTTATTTTTAACCATAGTTAACACACAATGTTACATTAGTTACAATGTATAACATAGTGATTTGACAAGTTTCTACATTATGCTTTGTTCACCCCAAGTGTAACTGCCATCTGTCACCATACAACCTTGTTGCAGTATCATTGACTACATTCCTTATGCTGTGCCTTTTCTTCCCCTGACTCATTCTGTTACTCAAAGCCCATATCCCTCACTCTCCTTCACTCTTTCTGCCCAGCCCCTTCCTCTGGCAAACTGTCAATTTGTTCTCTGTATTTATAGGTCTGATTCTGCTTTTTGTTTGTTTATATGTTCATTTTTTTTTATATTCCATGTATGAGTGAAATCATATGGTATTTGTCTTTCTTAGTTGGACTTTTTTCACTTAGCATAATATCCTCGAGATCCATCTATGTTGTCACAAATAGCACGATCTCATCCTTTTGTGTGGCTGCATAATATTCCAATGCATGTGTGTGTGTGTGTGTGTGTGTGTGTGTGTGTGTGTGTATCACATCTTCATACCCATTCATTTATTGATGGATACTTGGCTATTGTAAATAATGCCAAGTAAACAGGGATGCATATATCTTTTTGAATTAGTGTTCTTGAAAGAAAACCAGCTAAAAACTAGATATAAACTTGTATCTTGTATCTTATTTGCATTTTATAAATTTGCATTTATAAATTTGTAACAATTATAAATGCATTTTATAAATTTGCATTTATAAATTTGTAACAAGTTACAAATGTTATCTTTAAAGGCCTTTAGAGGGGCACCTGGTTAGGTGTCTGACTCTTGATTTCAGCTCAGGTTGTGATCTCAGGGTGGTGGGTGGGATCCAGCCCTGAATTGGGCTCAGCACAGAGTCTTCTTGAGAGTCTCTCTCTCCTTCTCCGTCTGCTTGAGAGTCTCTCTCTCCTTCTCCCTCTCCCCTTCCCCTGCCCTCTCTGTCTCTTTTAAAAGATTTATTTATTAATTTATTTATTAGAGAGAGAGAGAAAGCACGCACAAGGGGGAGGGGCAGAAGGAGAGGGAGAGAGAAACTTAAGCAGACTGCAGGCTGAGCACAGAGACCGAGGCGGGGCCTGATCTCACAACCCTGAGATCCGCTCTGAGCCGAAACAAGAGTCAGCTGCTTAACCAACTGCACCACCCAGGCACCCCAATAAGTAAATCTTAAAACAAAAAATCAAAGGCCTTTAGAGACAATTGCAAAAAATATATACAAAAATAAGATGGGCTCTGCCAAACAATAAAATAAAATAACATAGTACTAAAATGCTTATTATAAAGTACAGTGGTTCCCTTCCTTAGCCCTCCCAGCTCTCCTCAATCTCCCTACCCACTTTGCCTGTCCCTGCCTCGCTTCCTCAGATCCTCTCTGCAGAGACAACTACTATTGTTGCTTATACTACGTATTCTTTCCATCCCTGTGTTTACATCCTTCTCCAATGTGACTTTGCCGTTCCTGCCATCGAGAGGGAGAGTCTAGTTCTCCATCCCTTGAACCTGGGCTTAGCTATATGTTTTGTCTGGGCCAATGGAACTTTAGCAAATATCACACAAGCCCTGCAAATGTGCGTGTGCATTGGGTTTGCCCTTTCATAGTATTCTTACAAAGTCTGCAAGAACTATATGAAAGAGGGAAGCCTGGGTGGCTGTCAGTTAAGCGTCTGCCTTCAGCTCAGGTCATGATCCCAGGGTCCTGGGATGGGCTCCCTGCATTGGGCTCCCTGCTCAGCAGAGAGCCTGCTTCTCCCTCTCACTCCATCTGCCACTCCCCCTGCTTGTGCACACTCTCTCTGACAAATAAATTAAAAAAAAATTTTTTTAAAGAATTATATGAAAGAGCCTGGGCCAGCTGCCTGCATGATGAGACACAGATGGCTAAATCATCACCACCACCCCAGCTGACATGGAACCAACCACCAGATGGGTGAGAACATTCCAGACCATCCAGCCTCAGCTAAGTTTGCCAGCTGACCACACAGTTCAGCTGAGCTGACCTAAACCAGAAGAAATGTCCAGCTTATCTACAGAGTTATAAGAAATACAAAGATGTATGTTGTTTGAAGCCACTAAGTTTTGTGGTGGCTTATTACATGGCAAAACCTTACATATACATTCTTTCAGCTTCCACCCGCCCCTGCATACACACACTTCCATATTTTTTAAATAATAGGTATATATGCTATATTTTCACAAATCAGCTTTTGATATTATCTATTGGCTTCTGTTATAAAGATGCATTACTGTTGCTGTCATCCACTCTGCCCCCAAATATACATATTTCAATGTTTTGTGAAATCAATAGTCAGTGTTTACTTGATGATGCCATGTGATCATTATCCACAACTAAACATTGTGGTATCCTCTGGTTAAATTTCTTTTCCAACTTTCTGTTTTTCTCGAACTTACAATAATTGCCTTGTTTACTTGCTTCGCATATTGTTCTCTAAGTTTTGCCCCCCTTCCCCGGGGCTTTTCCCAAACGTTTGGGGGGGGGGGGGGTGCCAGTTCTGAATGTTTTCTTCCTGACTTACCTTCTGGAGACCTTCTTTCTCTTTGATCTCTACTGGCTGCTCCCCAGGCTTCCTGCACAGCTGTCATCCCAAGACTTCCTTTTGCACTCAGGCTTTGAAATGCCCTTTGCTTTTCTCCTAGATTTGATTCCCTCTTTCCTGGTTCTCATGTCTTCCTCTTTCTTGGTTTTCGCCTTTGTTTTGGTGGCGTACATCTTTGAGTAGCTTCCTCAGGATGAAAAGCCAATAGAACTGCAGAAGGCAACCATGCTCAGATGTCCGGTTTTCACCCTGAGCGCTTCATCACCTTTGGGAGTCTTCATCCACATCTCACCCCTGTCAGATCTCTTGTTGTTTGCACCTCACGCCTTCCTCTTTTGCAGCTTCATTTCACTTCTTCTGGTGGCTTTCTGAAGTGGAAAGTAAAATTTTTGAGCCTTGTCTCAAAATATAGTTATTCTATCCCCATCTTTGATGGGTAGCTTGGCTGTGGGTAGAAATAAATTGGAAATCATTTTTTGCTCAGAGTTTTAAGGATAACCACTATTATGTTCTAGTTTCCAGGGTTGTTGCTGAGAATTTCAAGGCTATTTGATTCTGATTCTTTCCACATGACTTGTTTTTCTTCTCTCTTTCTGGAAGCTTGTAGAAACTTCTCTTTGTTTCCAGCGTCTTGACATTTCACTCTGATGTGCCTTTATGTGGATCTGTTTGACTCCAATGCTATGGTCACTGAGGCAGCCTTTCGGTCTTGGAAACTCATTCCTGTAGTTTTGAGAAATGTTATCATAGTAATGATTTTCTCACTTTTATTGCCTCTCTCTCTCTCTTTCAGGAATTTCTATTATTTATATTTGGATATCTTTGACTAATCCTCTCATTTTCTTTTTGTTCTTATTATATCTTAGTTAAACTCAATACAAAACTCTGTCGATATGGTTTCTTTCAAAGCCGGAAGATTTGGAAGTATGCTGCACAGACTAGTTTCTGTCTCTGAGTATTTCAAACCTTGTTTCTCTTCCATGATCCAGGTACTTCCAGAGCAGGTTGTTGAAGGACATGCTCACATGTAGGGAGACCCCTGGCTTTGCCTTTCACGGCACATCACCAGGTGAGTCAGCACAGTGGGAATGACAGCAGTCCTGGAAACCATTCCCAAGACAAGGAAATGCAACTGAGGCACATAAATTTCCATCACACTCAAAATAATGAAACCCCAATTCAATTTCTCCTTCCTTGAATGCCCTGTATCCCCATAGCCACTAGGACACCACCTGATACAAGAGGAAATGTTGTAAAGGAAAAACAGAGGAAGAAATAGCTAACTGTCTTACCCAGTGGGGGTCAAAATCTCTTATTTTTTGCAAATTAAACAGAAACACATGATCATCTTTTAACACACAGAAAGAGACTTTTCCAGGCCCAAACAAGAGAAGGGTCCTGCAGCTGAAGCTTGTTAGATCAAAGTCTTAAACAATTTGAGAATTAGTAGGCTTAAAGCATTTTGAAAGCCTTAATTTAGAATCAGAATTACAGATCTGGAATTTGATATCATTTAGTTTAACCCACTAGTTTTGTCCATGAAGAAAATAAAGCCAATTGAACTACTGATGCTATGACCCAGGAAGGTGGCATAACGTAAAACCCTCAAAAGTAACAATAAGGAAATTTAAGCAATGTAGAGAGTTCCTCAGAATACCCCGATAGGGGCTGAGGCACGACCACAGAGTTCCCTACTTATCAAGTCGGAGTCTGAACAAGGAAAACCTTACTCCCATTATAAAAATGATCATAGGTGACTAACATGCTGATCACAATTAAGCTTACCTATTCATCAGTTATGTCTTAGAAAGGAATAAAGCTGTGTTTCTTTTAAAACATCCTATAACTTGTTCTTTCCACTGATTTAGATCCTGGGTAAGAATTTAGTGTATTTTAAGGTTGCCTGATATTTTATTATGAAATGAACTTTTTCAGGGTGCCTGGGTGGCTCAGTTGGTTAAACATCCAACTCTTGGTTTTGGCTCAGGTCATGATCATGAGATCTGGCTCTGTGCTCAGTGAGGAGTTTGCTTGGGATTCTTTTTCCTCTTTCTCCCTTTCTGCTCCTCCCTGCACACCAACCCCCCGCCCCGTCTCTCTTTAAAACAAATAAATAAATAAAAATCTTTAAAAAAAAAATAAAATGAACTTTTTCAACACACACACACACACACACACACACACACTTACTCATTCACTGGAAATTAGATAAAAGGAATATCATAAACCCATAATTTCTACCAGCTTAACAACAATAGTGTTCATTTTGATATATTTACTTTTGGTTTGTGTTTAGTATTGCTGTAAACACAGTATAGACAATTTTGTATTCTCTTTTCACTTAACATTATATCATAAATACTTTTCTTTGTTTCACAATTTTAAAAACATTAGAGTATCTCATCATATAGGTGTACCATAATTTACTAAATTATCACTGGTCATTTAGGTTGTTTCTAAATTTTTCTATTATAAACAATGATAAAGGATGATAAAAGATGTCCCTGTGCAGATCATTTCTCATTTTTTAGACTTTAAGAATTGATTTTTAGAAATGGCATCGCTAGGTTAGAGAATGTGAATTTATTGTGGCTCTTAATACATACTATCAAAGACTTTTCCAAAATGGTTGTGCCAATTTACAGTCCCACCAGTTATGTACAAAAGTATTAATTTATGATATCATCAGATCAGGATATTATCTCCTCAAGTTATATTCCTTTAATAAAGGGAGGGGAATAATATTTCATTTATATTTCAGTTCTTTGATTTATCATTTTCCTGTACGTTTCTTAGGAAATTTTGTCACTGGTTGTGAATTGTCCATTCATATCCTTTGCCCGTTTATCTGTTTCTGCTGTGATCTTTTACTTACGAATTTCTAGAATATATTTAGATAGCAAAGATATTCAATTTGCTATAGATTATCTTTCACTGTTGCCCTTAGTTTATTCATTTTCTTTGGTACTGTTATTTATACTAAAACTCAATTTTGGGGCGGGAAGGAAATCGATTGATTTATAATACAGCTTACATGTTCTATTGACTTCTAATATTCTGTGAAGCAGAAATAAAAAATTCCAGTTTTCTTCTCTCTGTTAGGCTTCTTTCAGGTATATAAGAAATTCATTGAGGAGTTCCTGGCTGGTTCAGTCAGTAGGGCAGGCAACTTTTGATCTTGGGGTTGTAAGTTTGGGCCCCATGTTGGGTGTAGAGATTACTTAAAACTAAAATCTTTAAAAAAAAAAAAAGAAATACATTGAGTACTATCCCTACTAACGTACAGGGAAATAACAATTCTATCAAACAGACTTTGGGCAGGTTGCTAAGTTGTTTCCATAAGGTAATTGTGTTTGTTTTGGGGCCACCATTCCGTGTGATTAAAAGGCAAACATTTCAACACAACCATGAAATACGCCAAGTCAGACTTTTAAGAAATGAACATGACATCAAGAATTCAAAGGAAAGAACCATTTGAGAAGATGGTTAAGGACGTCTTTTGAACAAAGGAAGTGCTTTTTGAAACATTTCAATAGAACATTAAAGGAAAGCAACTTTTATTTTTATTATTTTTATTATTTTATTAAGGAGTGTTTTTCAGTCAAAACGATTTTTGCTTCATTGAAGGGGATGGGGGAAAGACTAACATTTTCCAGCTGCCTCACACCTGATGAAACAATTTAATGAGGAGTAATGGGGCTTTAAACTGATTTTTAACTAATCCTCTTATTTCTTGGAAAGCAGACGCCCAACCATCTGAGCCACCCAAGAGCCCAAACCATGTATTTTTTTAAAAAGGTCTAATGAATATACTGTATTATAGATCCATTCATCTGCTATAAACGCTTTTATTGACAGTCAGACTCTCCTTGGTAGAAGTCTTTAAAAATTATCTTCTCTAAGAGTGCTATGATGAAAGTTGATAGAGAAGGATAATATAGAAGAACACATTTTAACTGTAAATTACGGTGTGAAAGGTCAAATTAAAATAATATAATGAAATAATATCAGTTGGGGTGGGAGTTTTACAGCTGAAGAATTGGAATCTGCTCGTATAGCCTTTTTATCTACCTTCCATGTCGTCACTGCTCATATTTTATCTCTTTGTCTCTCTGTGCTGAGTTCTGGGTCTCTTTGGTCAGTGCAATCTTCTGATTCATTAATATTCTCTTAAAATGACTCGATCAAGAGTTTATCTGATCTATTGAGATTTTTGGTGTTTGTTTCATAGTTTTCCACGTCAGTGTAATTCCTTCTCCTGTTTGACCCTTCCATTTCTCCCCGGTAGCCAGTCCCCTCCTCCACCCCACCTCTAGCAGTTTATTGAGATATAATTCACATACCCACACATTTCACCTAAAGTGTACAATTTTTTAATGGCTTTTAGTATATGCAGAGTTGTGCCACCATCACCACAACCTAATTGTAGAACATTTTCATCACGAAAAAGAGAACACTTCCAACACTGAAAAAGAAACTACATTGAAAACAAAAAAAAAAAAAGAAAGAAAAAGAAACTCCAACCCCTTTAGCATTCACCTCCTGTTCCCCACCAACTCCAGCCACTGGCAGCCACTAATCTACTATCTACATACAGATTTGACTCTTCTGGAGATTTCATAAAAATGTCTTATACAATATGTGGTCTGTGACTGCCTTCCTTAGCATAATATTTTTGAGGTACATTATGTATCATTCCTTTTTATTGCTGAACTATATCCCATTAGTATGGATATACTACATTTTATTTTTCCATTCCTTGATTAATGGACATTTGGATTGTTTCCATTTTTTCCTATGTAAGTAATGCCACTATGAACATTTGTGATGAGGTTTTGTGTGCACTTGATTCTCTTCATACATGTAGGAATGGAATTGCTGGATCTTACAGCGCCTCTATGTTTAATTTTTTGAAAAACTGTCAAAACTTTTTCACAACTAATGCGCCATTTTACATTCTCACCAGCAATGTATGAGGGTTCCAATTTCTCCACATCCTGGCCTTGTAATCTTGGACATGTAATTTAACTTCTCTGTGTCATTAAATAATGTAAAAGTACCTGCCTTACATTGTTGAATGGATTAAGTGATTGGATCCAAGCATGGAACACAGTGAGGTCTATGTAATTTTTGGGGGGGCTGGGGAGGGGAGTGTTACTGTAGTCTAAAGCGGAGAAACGTCATAATTCATTATGAGTTAAATTGCTTCCACTCCACTCCATCTTTCAGGGTAGCCTGGCTTAACTATGGCCTCCCAGATAGTTTGGAAGTATTATCCAAACTAGGATAATCGTCCATGGACAATTCTTTCAATGTTGCAGAAGTAAACAAAGTCTCTGCTCTTCTAGAACTAACATTTTAGTGGCGAAATAATCAACAAATCAACATGTAACTTCAAGCAGTGTTAACTGAAGCCGTGTTAGTGCACTAAGCTTTACTCTGAATCCACTGGGGTCTCCATCTAAGAATATACTTGACAGGGAGGAAGGCCTTTCTATTCCCTAAAAGGAAATGTACTTGCCAAAGAGTTAAACCATGTATTTTTTTTAAAGATTTTATTTATTTATTCATGTGAGACAGACAGAGAGAGACAGAGGGAGAAGCAAGCTCCCCAAGGAGCAGGGAGCCCGATGCGGGACTCGACACCAGAACCCCGGGCTCATGACCTGAGCTGAAAGCAGACGCCCAACCATCTGAGCCACCCAGGAGCCCAAACCATGTATTTTTTTAAAAAGGTAAAAGCCTTAAGTCTCGTACAAATACAAAATGAACACGTGTCAGATATTTTATTTACTCAATGAGGAAACAAGTAACATCAGAACCAGTTTAAAAGGAGGGTTCAAAGTACTCATATTGTTAAGTTGTGAATGGAAGACGAATTTGCAAGTAGACGCAAAATGCCTTTTTCTGAAGAGCGGTAAGATTCAATGTCAAGTTCAATGGACAGGAGTATTTCCTCTTGCTATTAGTTACCTACAACAGAGCTGTACAGAGTTCTACAAAGAAAGGTGGACAGCCCATATAGAATCAGGATACCCAGGAAGGTGTGTTAGACTACGGCTGGTTTTTCACTGAAGGCACCCAGTAGTCTTTTGGTCCATTTTAATGAGCTTCACAATTTTTCCCAGTAAAGCTCACTCGTATCTGTATAAACCCAGCAACCAGGCAGTTCTTCCACTTTATCTTGCTTCTGTTTTCCTCAATCCTCTTGCCTCTTCGTTGCCTGAGTTAGGTGTTATTTCTTTGCTCCCACCAAAAAGCCCGTAGAGCGAGGGAGTGAGGAAACCTAAGCCTATCTCCTGCGACAAGCCCCCAGTTTCGACTCCCGAAGTGATGAAGGCCCCCGGACGCGGACTAGCCCCGCCCCTTCCCCCCGGCACCGCCCCCGGCCAGCCAAATAATCGAGCTGCGCGCAAAGGTCACGTGAGCAGTCGCAGTCCCGTGACGCCTCCGAAGCAGTACGTGGCAGAGACATCACTCAATAAAAGTCCTTCGTGCCCGTTTTCTGCCACCAATCTATCTCGTCTCTGCCTCTACGCATTAAATGCCTCCTTTCTTGCCGCTCTAGTCCCAGGGATGGTAAACTACCAGGTTACCCCGAACCTTTCTAGGCCTTCGAGCCAGCCCTTGCCCTCGCGTGAGAGGAGGGGATCCTTTAGCGCTAAAGGGACTCGCACTTCTGATTGGGCGTGACGTCTTGTCAATCTCCAAGTTTTTCCAATCAGGGGCCGAGTCCGCCCCGCTTTCCGCTCTTCCATTGGCCTGTGGGAGGGGAAGGTGGGGAAGAGGGGGTAAACCGAGGTCGCGCGAGAGCGGCTCTCGGCACTCAGTGCGCAGGTGCGGAGGGGCTGGCTGGGGCCCGGGCCGGGGGCGGGCCAGAAGACGCGTCGTTTGGTTTTGGAGACTGTGGCAGAGCAATCTGGTTTCGACCTCTGGGCGGAAAGCGTTTGTCAGGGGCACATCCTAGAACGAAGGTTGTGAGATTCCCGATGGTGTCCATGACTTTCAAACGGAGCCGCAGCGACCGGTTCTACAGCACCCGGTGCTGCGGCTGTTGCCATGTCCGCACCGGGACGATCATCTTGGGGACCTGGTACATGGTAAGGGCGGGCGGGGCTGGAGGGTTGGGGCCCAGGGGAATGCGCATGAGCGGGAAGTGGGGGAGCCCGGTCTGAAATGAAGGGAGTGTTCACGGGGAGGGGGTGGGAGTGAAAATGGGGTGTTGGGTGGGGCGAGAAGGCATAAGGGAGCCTCTTTTTAGGGTGCTGTAACTTTGAGGGAGGGGACTGTGGCCAGGAATCGGAGTGGGGGTGGGTAGGAATGGGGAGATTGTTCCTCGGCTCCAATTAGAGGAGAAAATCGGGGTGGGGAGAAACGGGGGCGAGGGGGGCATGGAGAAAAGGAGTAGGTGGGAGGGATGAGGATACTGGAATTTGGTGGGGAGTTCTGTAAACTCCCTGATTTCGGTCCTTTTTGTACTTCCGTGACCAGAAAGAACACTCTTCCACCTATGTTCCCCGGAGTGTTTTTCCCTACAAAACAATTAGGAGTGGACCTTGAGAAATGCAGCCGAGTTTCGATTTTGTCTTACCTGAAAGGAAATCGAAAGATCCAGCTGTAACGCAGTTGCCTGTGGTTCCTGGACTTTATTTGTTACAGTGTGTTTGTGATGTAGGCTGAAAGGCCTCTGTTGTAAATCTGGAGAGTCTCTCGGAGGCCATAGCTTTTTGCCAGGATTTACACTCGATCTGCCTTTTCCTGGTGCAACTACCCCCTGCCCATTAGACGCTTTTTATTCCATTTTTTAAGAGACTTTTATTGAGAGCTTTCTCAATTCTGGCCACATATACTGGCATTTCTTGGGTTCCAAGATCTGTGTAATTGTATGTCATAACCAAGTTGACAGTGTTATTGATTGGTGGTTCACCAGTAATACTTTTGTGATTTCTTACCACCATCTCCAGTATCCCTACACATTGAAGCTAAATTATGACAATTGGGATAGCTTTAGGCTATAATAATGACTTCACTGAAGCTCTGACAAACTTCTCATATTGTTGACTTGATTGGCTGCTTTCACTAGTGACTTTGTAATTTGTTGTTTTTGTGGAGTTGTTTTGGTTTGGAGGGTTGTGGCATTAGTGATACTGTATGGTTTCTGTTAACTTGCGTGAACTACAAAAAACAAGAAAGGAAAAGCTTTATCACATTCTTTTTGCCTTTCTCTGTTACCATTACTTCCTTACCCAGTGCCTTGAAATCATTACCATTTGAACAAACACCAGATGAGAATAATCTTAGTTAGGCAGATACTGTTTCATGGCCGACCCCCAGGGGACCACTTCTGACCCGGGATTATTTCTGACCGCCCTGTTTTGCTTTATTGGTGTACGTTAAAAACAACAAAACTTGAATGTGTAGGCTTATTTGCTTGTTTCTAAGCTTATTTTAGTATTTTCTGTATAATTATATACAGATTTTAATTGGTATCTTATTGATATAATTGGTATAATTACATCAGATTTCCCCTCAAAAATTCTCTTTTGTTTTATATTTTAGCTGATTTGTAACATTAGACATTAGTCAGTTAATGGCAATAACATTGTATTTCTAACTTCCTTTTATCTCTTCTCCATTTTGCTAAGGATCTGGGTCTTCAGTTTCTTTTGTTTGTCCTTAGTTTTGCCTTCCATTCCCCTAAATGAATCATTCAAATCTTTATGGTCCTCAAGCCTCTTACTCGACCCTGCCTCCCTCATCTCGAGATGATGACCTCCCCTCCTACTGACCTGAGAAATTGTGTCCATCAGCCAGGACTCTTGCCTGCAAACCTAATCTTCCCGTTTCTTCTCGGATCCTTCTCTCCATTCACAGAACAAAGGATTTCTAACTCCTTCTCAAGAAGGAAATAACCACCATCCCAATTTCAACCATCTGAATATAATTGGCTGTATTTCTTTCCAGTCTTTTCTAGGCAGATTTTTTTTTTTTTTTTTTTTGATGCTGTGGGCTCTGCTCATAAAAATGAAAGGAATAGCAGGGAAAAATACGACTTATATACAGCAAAACCCAAAACGCAGGGAGAAAAACTTTAGTAAGGACATTTATTCTCCACTGGAGGCATTTGATGTGAAAACATTTTACATCTCTCCCTTATTCCCTGCTTCAGTTTTCACAATTTTAGAAGGAGGCCATAGCTGTTCTTCTGTTGCATGGACTTTGGGTTAGCAGAACACTATAAGCTGCTAAAATCAATTAATCTGTCTTATATAAGTGATTTACTGATCATTTGCAATGTAAAAGGCTTAGTGGACATATAAAAAGAATAAATTACAGGGACCATTTGTTGTTATCTTTTGTATTTCTGTTACCTGCCACACAATGGCTCTCAGATGTTTCTTGTCTTGAAAGTGGTATCTGCCCTTAAGATATGGTATTAGAGATTTTTATTTTATTTTATTTTTTTAAACTTTTTTTTTTTAAGATTTTATTTATTTATTTGAGAGAGAGAGAATGAGAGACAGAGCACAAGAGGGAAGAGGGTCAGAGGGAGAAGCAGACTCCCCGCCGAGCAGGGAGCCCGATATGGGACTCGATCCCGGGACTCCAGGATCATGACCTGAGCGGAAGGCAGTCGCTTAACCAACTGAGCCACCCAGGCGCCCTGGTATTAGAGATTTTTAGAGCGCATATACGAAAATGAAACGGTACAGTGACAAGAGGAGAAGGTGATCAGTAACAATCAGATTCTAATTGGATGAAGGACTGGAAAAAGGCCATTGGTTTTGTTGGTGACTTTCAAAAGTGTAGTTTTAGTACCACAGCCATATAAAAAACCCCACAGTTTCTGCCAATTGGGAAGGCATGTAACCTTTTAGAGAACAAGACCACCTACACGAAAGTGTAGTATAATACCTCCAAACAAAGAAGACTTGTCCAAACAGTGTATTTTGTTGCTGGAAACTTCTTTTATAAGAAGTAATAAAGGATTGAGAGGGGTAGAATGCCACTTCCCTCTTCCTCTCTTCCTCAATTTTAGGTGGGAGGATATTTAGGATCCTCTTTAGATTGCCTCTGTGCTGTTTGAAACCCGGGATGATGGGGGCAGCCTTCCCTCCTGGGCCAAGACACTGTATCAGTCAGTCAATCTGATACAGTGTCATTGCTTTCTGGCAACTGGTCTAGTGTTGAGGCAATACTAACACTGTGTTCTTAAAGTATTCTTTGGTATTAAGTAGTGCAGTAGGACATAGGGAAGCTGGAGCCAGTTTTATGCACCAGAGAAGTACCAGCCCTGAAGTGTTAGCTTTTGGCGTTTTAGTTTGGAAAGAAGCATAATCCCTGGTTAAATGATACAGAATTTCAGAATGAGCTCTAGTTTAAATTCTGGCATTCCTAAAATTGTTCTGTTATTTAGCCAGATGATTTCAGACAAGTTTGTTACATAGTATAAGTTCAAATGTTCATTGAATAATTGAAAATAGGCGTACAAGTGGGCTATAGGACTGTCCTTATTCATGGTTGATGTTGTTACAAGAATACATTTTGAGCGTTTGTAATAATTTTAGGTCTTGGAAAGACAATATATGGCTAATTTTTCATGAATGTCTCAGACATAAACAATCTGGAGTTTATAGCTGGGAGAGAAGTGAAGACAGCTTTCCTCAAGCTCTGTTCCTTTCCAGCCCTCATTCCTGGTTTCTTTAAATAAGAGGAAAGCTTGTTTATATTTCAAAGTTAATATTCTTCCTCAAACACTTTTTTTTGTGTGCCTCAGTACTTTTGCATGTGCTATCTCTTCTCCCCCCAAGTCACTTTTTAAAAACTTTATTAAAGAAAATGTCAAAGAATAGCGAGATAGTATTAACATCTCCCGTTTACTCATCACCCAACTGTGACTGCTAACAACATTTTGCCAATTCCGTTTAATTTTTTAATGGTTAGCTCAGATGTTTTCTTGGTGAAGCTTTTCTTGTTTCCCAGCCAGAGATATCTGGTTTCCTCACTGTGTACCTGGAAAAGTTTCTACATACCACTTGTATGTGCTTATTAAATAGTACTTATTACACGATTACTAATGATTATCTTTTTATTTTTCTCCCCCACAAGATGTTCTCCTTGAGGGAAAAAGATGATAGGTCTTACTCTATAAAATGTGTGTAGTAGCTAGCTTGTTAATTAACATTTGAAGTATTCATTAGACATTTGTAAAATTAATTGTCTCCTCCCCAAAGTAGTAGGAATAACTCATTTGTAACTGCACGTACCAGTAAACAACAGGAAGTTTATATGTATGTGAAACATTTAACAGTTTTTAGAGATTGGCTATTTTGATCTTTACCTGCTGAGTGCGCTTCACTGAGTCGCTCCCAGTGGAGCCTGTCTGCCTGTGAGACCCTTATCAGGATGCCCCGAAGCACGTACATTGTTTTAATTATAGTCTCAGCAGATACTGGGTTGTGGCAGAATATACCGTGGGAACCTAAAGAATAATGATTTAAAACAAAAACCAGCTCCCAGAGAATGTTCTGGGATGGGTGTGGCAGTGAGATGAGAAAGCAAAGAGGAATTCCTTTCTGGAGGCTGAGTACTTCATGGGTCTGATAACTGTTCCTTTGTAACAAGTAAAATCTACACGTCTGGTTTTTGTAATTGTTTACTTATACAAGGTTTACAAAAGGCTTGCAGAAATAATGCAAAGCATATTTGACCCAATAAATTTACAGGACTCCTTCCACATTGAATGGTATGTCCATAGTCCATGCCATTGACATATTTACTGTATTCTGTACCTCCATATTGTGAGGTTTAGAAGTTAATCATTATTGTAATTACATTTTTGTTTTATTTCCTGAATAAATAAAAGGAAAAAAATCAATTGGGAATAAAGATTCTGAAATTGTATATAATTGCTCTTTTCAGAGAAATTTTATATCCGAAATTTTATATTGTAAGGCTGTAAAATTGATTTTTTTAAATACTCTGTGGAACTTAGTAGAAATATCGACTGTAATCAAAAGTAAATAGCACAGGACCTAAATAGGAGCACAGGATGGGGTGCTCAGTTTAAGATCACAAGGATGGATTTTCCAGGTTAATACTTTAAAATATGTTGAAGTTCTAATGAAATACAGTGATCTAATGGAATATAATTAACTCAGTGAAGATTGGAATTGTGTGAGCTTTAAAGAAGTAACACTGCAATTTATTTTTTCATTTTTTTGGTCCTTTTGATTAGAGCTACGATTTTTGTTTAATGCTCAGGGTTGTGACAGTGAAATGAAATTTGAATTGTCACTAATACTACAGGAAGATAATAGTGGATGAGTGTGTGGCTTATCCATGTAAGAGAAAATAGATGTTATAAGTCCTACGTGCAATAAAAATATTTAGGAAGGGAAAATTAAACTCCTAAATATTTTTGGTTGTGTCATTTCCTTCATTTAGTCATTGAGTTTGTGTGTTTTTCTTGATATGAGAATGTTTTTTTCTGTACTGTGCAGAGCTTTTTTAACTATGACTATATTGTGGTTAGCAAAGAATAATTTGCTGAATTGATTTCAGACTGATTTTCGTACACAGAATCTATAAGTTTTCGGTAGATATATCTAATCGCTCAGTAATTAATTCACCTAGTTGGATGAACTACTCATACACACACGATAGCCAAAACCCATTGCAGTGAAAATGGAAAAAATCAGGCTTCAACCAGGGAGCCGCCCTTGCAAATATGATTGTCCTTTGTGAGACCTTTCAGGAGTTGGAGGATGAAGTACCTTGCTTTTGAGCATTGCATGTTACTGAACATATTTGCTTGGACAGTAAAGTATAAACATCTTATAACCTTAGATAATAGTTTCTTCTGGAGAGACCTCAAAACAGGAGTTGCTTAGGAGTGGGTATAAGTAATCATGTGGTGCTCCGAAGCAGGTTGTCCTAAAAAGAAACAGGTTTGTATCTTAGCTTTCTCCTCTACCATATCGGTGAACTTATCACAAGTTATTTGACTTGCTGAAACTTAGTTTTCTTGTCTGCAAATTGGCTTTAGTAATATTTTCTTCACCAGGTTGTTGTGAGGAATGAGTGAAGTAATAAATGTGAATATGCCTGGTATATAGTATATCCTCAGTAAATGTCAGTTGATTCTGAATTTGATACTGTGACGTTGTTTAGATCTCCTAATCTTATTGAATGATAAACCTTGGGTTGCTTGTCTTAGAGAATGTGAAGTGCCTTCAACTGAGAAACTGTTATTTTTCATTCAGGACAAACAGGAGCGAGCTACCTAACAGTTTGTTTAAAGTGCTGTTGATGATAAGGCTCTGATGTTTCTTAAAAATACCAAATATTCAGGTTTTCACAAAAGGAAGAGGACAGGTTCTGTGAACTTTTCGATGGGGAGCCTGACTCCAGTCCTAGGTGGTTTTCTGTATTGAGTCATTCCCGGGGCTGTTTTTGAGCACCTCAGGGAAGGAGTACCTCCTGGGATACTGCAGGGATTCACTAACCACTAGAGGCATAAATAATTTCTTCTTTAAATAGAGTTACAACCTTGGTAAATTAGGAAAATTCACCAGATATGATGATGGAATTTCGGCAAGAAGTTTGACAAAGACTCGAGATGTTTCTCTGAAAGTGGTAAAGAATTTTATTCAAAGATTGCTGGTTAACGGGAAGAGGACAACCTCTGGACACCTCCTGTGCTTGGCCCAGTTCTCTTTTACTAGTGACTGAGATGGAGATACTGATTACATGCTGACAGTATTTTCAAATGCTGAAAGCTGAAAGAGATAGGAAATTTGTAGGGTGTCCGAATCTAGATCCAGAACGTCTTGACAGGCAAGAATATATACGATGAAATTCCATTGCAAATGTATAAGGGCTTATGCTTGGGCCTCTGAATCTAACCGTACAGGTTCAGGTGGTAGCTTAGCAGGAACAAGTGTGAAAAAGAATTAAGGGTGGGAGTTACTCTCACACGACATTCAAAAAATTTATGAAGCCAGTACGATTTCAGGCTGTGCTAGTTGAAATTTGTTAACTTAGACTGTAGGAACTGAGATCCCTGTGTGCTCTGACCAGGCTGATCTTACCTCATTTTCATGGTATGTCCAACAAACTGGAGTGTGTGTATAGAGGAGAGCAGAAAGGAGGTAGTGAGGTAGCTGGACAGTGTTAAACCATTAGAGAAATGATTGAAGTACCTGAATGTTTATTCTAGAAAAGATTATTTGGCAGCCTGTGTCAGCTCCCCTTAGGTGTTAGAGGAGCACTTACTCAAAAAGGGGAGCACATTATTTCAAAAGGTAGAATTAAGGACAGTAGGTGAAAGTCAAAGTGAGCTAGTTAAAATCTTGGAAGGTGTTTTAAGCATTTGAGTCAGGCCTAAGAAGAAATGAAATAGTTTTCTTTTTTAACTATATGAGATTAGTTAGATAGGACATATTGTAGAGGAGTGTCAGGCTTATCTGATGGATCACTATTTACTTAACTGATGGGTATTATATATACCTGATGGATAAGTATATTGGATGAACTGTAGTTTCTTCAAGCCCAGGAATTCTGAGATTGGTGTATGAATAAATACATGACTGAACACAAACAATTTGTAATGATTCCTTTTAATTGGCCATTTATTAACATAGGTTCAGTCACATTTAGGTTTATACTTTAAGAAATACTTATTTTTAGAGTGGTATTGCATATTTTATCTATAGGTAGTCTGCTGTTTTCTGTCTTTGTTACTGCAAGTAAAACAGATTAAACATGGGAAGACCTCTGAAGATTGTGGTGAAGACTTTCCTGATTGATAATATAATGGATAACATCTTATCTTTCACAGGTGGTAAACCTATTGATGGCAGTTTTGCTGACTGTGGAAGTAACTCATCCAAACTCCATGCCAGCTGTCAACATTCAGTATGAAGTCATTGGCAATTACTATTCATCAGAAAGAATGGCTGGTATGTTTTTAGTTGGAAATACCTCCTGCTCATCTCTCACACACACACACACACACACACCCACACCCACAACCCCCACAAAACAGATTGTTTAGAGGATTGACTAAATTGTATTTAAGTTACTCTACTTGCTGAGGCGTAAAAGTGTTTTTGTGGGTTTTTCAAAGATACTCAGTGAGAATTATAATTGAGCACTTCTGGCCAGAAAATGTTACGGACTACCAGAAGATTTTTTGAGAAATGTACATTGTATACCTTGATTCTTGTCAGTGCTGTGGAGAGAAGAAGAAATTACAAAAAGACTTATAAGCCTTTAAGGTCAGCTGGCAAATGTAGTTGAGGATGGGAGCAAATAGGCTTACAGGAAAATAGGAAATACGAATTATTGGAATATTTGCTGATACTTTTTGCTGAGGGTCACAGTTCTAAATATATTTCAGTCATTTAGATGAAAGAAGGAAGGAAGACGATGTTGGAGTTAAAAATAGAAGACATTCATGGAAATTGCTTTTTTAAGCCTGTTTATTCTCTGATAGCATTTTCATTATCTAGCTTTCTCTGAAATACAGGTGCAGAAAGATTCTAGTTAAGATTTTATATTGGGCACCTGGGTGGCTCAGTCCATTAAGTGTCTCCCTTCATCTCTGGTCGTGATCCCAGGGTCCTGGGATCAAGTCCTGCATCTGGCTCCCTGTTCCACGGGGAGTCGGCTACTCCTTCTACCCTCCTCCCCTCCGCTCATGATCTCTCTCAAATAAATAATAAATAAAAAATAAAAGAGATTTTATTTTATAAATGTTAGAAATTTAATATTTGAACAGAAAATTATGACTCAAACTTTGCAAAGTTTTTTGCATGTTTAAAATTTCACTTCAGAAAAATGTTCTGAGTACTCGTGTGTATTTATAATGTTACAGGATCTAAGTTATTTTTAGGTTTATTAGCTTTTATTATAAATTCTTGAGCTGCATTACATTTATGATCTTCTCTGATAAATTTATCAAGTGGTTTTTAAAACAAATTTGGTTGTTAATTCACATAATTCACTCACTGTCCATAGGGCTAACTGCTGTTTCTAGGATTCAAGTAGAGTTTTGTGGCCATCTGTTGACATTATAGTATGAAAACACTAACAGTTTAAACTGTGTTCAAGTGCTTTTTAAATGAGTCTACTGATTGTTCAGATATATATAATCCTTTAATTCTGTTGTTAAATGCGATAAAAGAGATACTAAGAACATACTAGAAACATCCCTCCTGGTGTTTGTTTTTTCTTCCCGAGTTAGTCTATTTCTGTTTAAAAACCAAAATACAATAATGAATAAAATGTTAGTTTTTAATGGCTATTTTTGGTACTTTAGGCTGTAAAATTATGCAAAACCTGATGTCAGCATTTTTTCAGCATGCAGTGTCAGCATGTGTTTCTCTTAAAATCAAGGTGTAGGAAAAGATTTATGGTTATTGACATTCTTGTATGTCTGTACAACTGGCTGCCTTGGCTAGATCTGCAGGGATGGAGTCACGGGTTTCCTGAATGGTCTGTGAGCGCTGTGCCTACCGTAGAGAGAGTCAGATATATTCGTTATCATACTCGTGTTGATTATAATTCTGCCAAAGCCCCTATTCTTGACAGAATATAAAAATGCATAGTACTTGGTCATATGGTAGTTTGTGTGTCTCTTTGCAGGTGGAAAGTTGATTTTCCCATGACCCAGTGTTAAAATGGCAAATTAAGTTCTGATCATTGGCCTGCTGGCGGATTTTATTTTTATTTATTTATTTTTTTATAGCCTTTATTTTTTTAAAGATTATTTATTTATTTGACAGAAAGCGAGAGAGGAAACACAAGCGGGGGGAGTGGGAGAGGGAGAAGCAGGCTTCCTGCTGAGCAGAGAGCTTGATGCAGGGCTCGCGGGGCTCCATCCAGGACACTGGGATCATGACCTGAGCTGAAGGCAGACGCTTAACGACTGAGCCACCCAGGCGCCCCAAGATTATTTGAGAGAGGGAGAGAGAGAGCACACACTAGCTGGGGGAAGGGCAGAAGGAGAGGGAGGGAGAAGCAGACTCTCCGCTTAGCAGGGAGCCCAATGCGGGGCTCCATCCCAGGACCCTGAGATTATGACCTGAGCCGAAGGCAGACACTTACTTAACCATCTGAGCCACCCAGATGCCCTGGCCTGCTGGCTGATTTTAAATAATAAGGTTCATGGTTATTTTTAATCAGCTAAACAGAATACGACATTCAATATATATGAAATGCTTCTGCAACATATACAAGCTGTTTTTCAAATATGAATTTAACTTTATATTCATGGTGGTAATGGGTGAACACTTGGGGCCCCCTGGAGAAGGTTCTTAAATGTGGTGGTGGCTGGAAACCAGAGGTTCACATCTGGGTATTTAGCCCTCATATTTTGTTTGCTTTATTGACTCACAAATACCGGAGCATCTCTTGTTCTCGGTATTATATGTGTATTTTTCACCCGTCATCCCATTTCTCCCCTATTTTGCTATAGGGCATCTAGAGGATATTCTCTGTCCTCTAGAAAAATTTAAAGAGGGCTTTTCTTACCTAATACAGTGCCAGATGATGATATTTGTACTTCCAAATGACAAGATAGTACATGACATTTATCTAATAGTGGGAATGTTCGGCAATTATTCAAACATCCGTCATTATTAGCGCCCTTCTGGTTCTTAATCTCTATCCAGAGTCAAAGAATTAACTTTAAATTTGTGCTAAGAAACTCAAGTCGAGTGTGACTTAATATTGTTGAGATTACTCTGGTGTTTTGTGAGACAATGAACTTGGATAATGTAGAGGAAGGGGACAACCTGAGAAGGAGGTGGGGAACAAAGAAAAGGCTTGTAAAAGTATCGGAGAAATCATGAAGATAGGGGATGGGGAGCAGCGAGTTCACATGTTGGGATGAGGGAGAGGAGGTTAATGGAGAACCTTGAATTTCTGATTGTGTATTTTATCTGAGGTCACAGGGGGCAGCTGTAATGCTCTGTATTGAATATATTTGTGTCTTTCAATCAAGTACCAACTTTTCCCTCCTGTGGAACCCTGCTTTGCTCACAAGACCCAACTTATGTCATTTCGTATTTTTTTCCTGATTCCCCCGGGAAAGCTAATTGTTTCTGCTTCTGTTGTAGCACTTTGCCACATTGGATTATAATTCTCTGTTTGCACACCTTCAGACTCTTAGACTCTGGGCAGAGATCTGTCTCTTTAGCTGAGTGACTGGTTGATGATAAAAGAGTCAGTGAATTGTAGCTAATTTAATAAACAAAAACAAAGGCATGAATTTGTCAAACGTCCTTACTTAATGCTGAGACTTTTTTTTTTTAACACGCTTGGTCTTAGATTTTTTTCATAGCCAATCTTGAAAATACTCATTTTTTAAGCTAGCTCTAAAACATCATTTTGTCATGAAGAGTTTTGTTCTTTTTGTTATGTTTGTTATGTAAGTAGCTTAATTAGATTTTTGTTTTTGTTTTCTTAGATAATGCCTGTGTTCTTTTTGCCGTCTCTGTTCTTATGTTTATAATCAGTTCAATGCTGGTATATGGAGCAATTTCTGTAAGTATTCATATTTTCGACTTTTAGAGTTTGACCTTTACTGAGTGGTACTTAATAATTTCATATTTATGTGTGATGTTGTGGTTGTTATTTTTTGTCTTCAGTATCAAGTTGGTTGGCTGATTCCATTCTTCTGTTACCGGCTTTTTGACTTCGTTCTCAGTTGCCTGGTTGCTATCAGTTCTCTCACTTACTTGCCAAGAATCAAAGAGTATCTGGATCAATTAGTAAGTGTGTATGCTAATTAAACTTTTTTTCTTTATTTTAAGTGAAATATTTAAATAGAAATTTTGAGTTAGCTTTAGGTACTATTTTTGTTTTATTTTAATCTACCTACTTTTTTAAAGTGTTTTAAAATAATTATTACCCCCCTCTCTTAATTACCATGTTGAAACCAGTAAGATACAGGTAGAATATCCTCTAACTAGTATTTGAATATTCCAGTGTTAAAAGTCTCTAAAGATGGATATCATAGAATGTAAGGAGTAGTTCAACTTTTGTTTTGAGTATATTAGCAGTATAATAATTTGGCTCTAGAAGTTTCTTCCTCTCTTCAGAAGTAGAGCATTCCTGTGAAATCTTATTTAAGCTGAAATGTTGTAAATGTTTATTCCCAGACCCCACAAATCTTCTTAGTCTTTTCTGATACCCGAGGGCACACCTTGCTAATGGATGCACAAAATAAAGTGCAGTAAAGCACGGATGCTCAGAGACTCTGTTCACCCCTCTGGCAGCTGGATGCTGAGATGCTGGGTGGGGCTCCCAGGAAGGAGCTCTCAGGGAAGGAGCTGGGCGGGCCGCTCTCACTGGGGTGTGCGCTTTCGCTCCCAACAGCTTGCTTCCATACAGACACTGGATGCTCTTGTTGCTCTAACCCCTTTTTTCTTTGTAGGCATCCATAGCTAATACTTAAATGCTTACTGTATCCTTCACTCTATTTGAGGCAAATCGTTGGTGAATAGTGTAGGTACAAACATAGCTTTCCTCTCTCTGAGGAGCAGCCCATGGATTGGGGGAGTTAAGAGGTTATCTGTGATAACGAACTGGAACTGTCCAATGCACCATTAAGTGTGGAGCTTAGTAGATTAGTGCTACATTATGAAGCGGCAGGGGACCTTCTGGGCTGAAGTAAGGTCTAGAATGAGGCATGGAGTCCAGAAAAATAAAAGTTCATTTCAAAAATGCTGTCTTTTAGGAATTTTCTCCCCACTTCCAGATTTCCTGCCTAGTCCATCTTGCATATCACAAATTTATCATTCGTTCAGAAAACATTTGGTGGTTGCTTATGTGCAAGGCACTCTGCTGCATTCTTGGGATACATCAGTAGAACTTGATTGCTAGTGAAGGAATTGGAAAATTGACAATTACTGCATTAAAACTGTGGTAAACTGTGAAGGAAAGGTGTAGGCTGCGCGAGTGGATGTCACAGAATTGTTAGACGTGGGCTGGGAAGCAAGACTTGAATTGTACTCAAGAGTCTGAGTAGGAATTAAGACGGAAGATACAGAAGCAGAGGTCACAGAGACCCCTCGAGGTGGGAAGGAACATTCTGTGTGTAGTGAGAGGACTATAAGGTGATCGTGGTGGCTGGCACGTAGATTAAGGGAGGGAAACAAAGCAGCAGTGGTGAGTGGGAGAGAAGCAGCTGGGGGCAGGGCCTAGTGTCCGGGTTGGCTGTAGTCAGAAATTTCCTCATTCTAGATCTCTCTTGTCATGTCTGGCTGAAAAATTGCAAACCTCCTGAATAAAAGCTATAGCATTCCCCCCATGAACCGGTCCCATTCAGTTTTTGTCTTTCTATTTATAAATGAAGGCTTAAAGAACAGTTTTGTCCCAAGGAGACACTTAGCTAGGGTTTGGAGTTGATGTGTGGGTACTTTCTTCTTTTTCTTTTTTGGTCCTTTCGGATTTTTGCATGCTGCTTTTTTATAAAAATTATTTGGGCTTTTGTGTTGACATTTCCATTAAAAACATGTTTTCAAAAATTAGATGAGCTTTAAAGGAGAACATTAGAAAGAATTTTTTTGCTATTCCTTTTACAGACCCCAGTGGTTTCTCCCCTCTGTTATATTCATTTGGTCTCTCAGACTGGCAAGTACCTTCTCTGTTGGCCAGCTTGTAAATCCTTAATTATTCTTTTGTAATGCCCTTCTGGAACCCAGCTCATTGCCTTGTACACGATAAATGCTAAATAAATATTTGAGTAAATAAAGTTGACCCTTCGCAGTAGAATGTAGTATGTCTGCAGTGAATCACAGAGGTTTGCCTTTTTTATAACCAGGGGCGTGCCTTCTTTTTCCCCTTTCTGATGAGCATTGAGATTGTTGATTGGCTTTTAGAAAAATGAATTTCCCGAGATAGGACTCAATGACCAATGGAACTTAGATAAGTCTTAGCACCTCCTGACTTGGTGACTCAGGGACAAATCTACAGTTGTATACAGGAAATAGCGGTTTTCCAAAGGCCAGAAAGGTGTAGAATAGTGAAAAGTAGAGGATGAGCTCTTCTCTTTGGACAAGAGTATTCAAATGTGTTTTAAGTGTTCAGTAGCATGCATTGATGATGAGGCTTAAAGGTACCATGAGTTCTGTTTATAAGTTTTTATTGGAAATCAGTTCTGATTTCGGTGCCTTTTCTTTGTACTTTTAAGATGCTCTCTAGACTATGATGAAGTGCAGGTGCCATAGCTGAATGATGAGTGTGTGTGTTTAATTAATAAACTTCATGGTTTAGAGCAGTTTTAGGTTAACAGCAAAACTGAATTGGAAAGTACCTCCCTGACCTCCCCCACTGTCCACATCCCAAACCATAGTGGTCCATTTGTTACAAGTGATGGACACATCATTATCACCCAGAGTTCATAGTTAACTCGAGGGTGCACTTGTGGTGTACATTCTGTAGGTTTGGACAAGTGTGTAAAGTAGTCACTGTGGCATCAAACAGAATAGTTCCACTGCCCTAAAAATCCTCTCTACTCTGCCTGCTCACCTCTCTTCCCCCCCCCCCCCCCTTTTTTAATAGCCTGATTTTCCCTACAAAGATGACCTCCTGGCATTGGACTCCAGCTGTCTACTCTTCATTGTTCTTGTGTTCTTCGCCTTATTCATCATTTTTAAGGTGAGTTGCTGACTAAATGTTTGGGCAGCCAGTTAGACTGTGATACAGTTGGTCTAAAACCTTTTTGTTGCCTTTTCTCCTTATAGTTCACTGTTAGGGGACAGTGTTTATTCTGACATAGTAGTGAAGGTAACTTCTGGGGGATGTCCTCCCTCTTGTTTCCGGAGAGTGGTTGGAATTCCAGGATCCTTCCTAAGTGTAAGGAACATCATGTTTCTGGATCAACAGATCAATGGTTTGATTGAAAATGTATTAAAATTCCAAAGGTTCAGAGACAGAATTTCTTTTGCAGCACAGTGGTTATCAGACCTGAATTAAAATCCTAGTTCTGGTTTCTCTGTAAAATGCTATCTAAGACTTACGATATTTAAGTGTGAGCAGGTAGGGAAAGGGCCTGGCCTGTGCTAAGTTCAAATGGATGTGTGTTCCCTTCTCCATGGAACACATGTGGGGAAAAGCATAAGCCACCTTAATTTTAGAGCAGGTAGTCTGTTGAGTTTCTAGCATATGGAAATTTTGTTTGCTTCTTTCAGGCGTATCTAATCAACTGTGTTTGGAACTGCTATAAGTATATTAACAACAGAAACATGCCAGAGATTGCTGTGTACCCTGCCTTTGAAGCACCTCCGCAGGTGAATGACCTTTTTAATATAGTAAATCTTCAGTAGCCAGTATTGATTATTCTCAAGAGCCTAGGTCTTGACTTCCTCGTCAATGCCATATGTATGGTTTCGGGCATGGATAGCTTACATCCGCAAGATTCAGCATTTCCCTTTGGAAACCTGGGTGTGTGGGTGAGAGGCCTCTTGTACTGCTCGTTCAGCTTCACTCCTAGGGAGTCTCTAGGATGGTTGCATTTGCAGGGGAGATCAGACAGGAAGCAGCCGTGTGAACCATATCAGGCTCATGGCTTCTGGAACTTCTAAGGATGGGATACCGTCACGTGCAGATTGTGTTGCTTTCAAAAAACATCCACATGATCAAAAGGGGAAGCTGGTTTTTCTGTGGGGAGATGAATGCAGTGGGTTCTGTGAGTCTGTGGGGAGGCCTACTTCAAGGGCCCTTTAGTTGTTGCTGTATTAGCTTTTCCTGGTTTTCAACATGTAGAATGTATGTGGCCTGTATAGGGCCAGCCTGTCACACTTGGAGACACTTGGGTTGGAATGTCACTCCTACAGAGATGTGCCCTTTACCCTAGAAGAAATGATAGAAGGGCCTGATCCTTTGATTTTGATGAAATCCAGGATCCAGCATCTTACTGGAGGAGGTTTCCTTTAGTGTAGTTCCGTGATGCCCTTAACCTGGATTTGCAGCCCCTGAGGCATTGGTACTTTGTCAGTCATGCTGTGGTGGGGGAGGAGAGAGCTGTGCCACCTACTTCCTTTCCTGTCAAGGTGTCCTTGGTAGCCTCAGGGTCTGTTCAGAAGCAAAATTCTGCCCCTCTCCCCTCCATCCCTCTGTCTTTAGCAGTCTTGGATCAGACAGCTCACCTCCAGTTACCAGTCCTCTCTACGCTCAGGAACTTTTCAGCTCACAAATTCCTCAGCTAAAATCTGAAAGCTGAATTATTCCAGGTAGGATTGTAAAGATGCTTTAAGTCAACATAATTTTTTTCTCTCTTCAGTATGTTTTGCCAACCTATGAAATGGCCGTGAAGCTGCCCGAGAAGGAGCCACCGCCTCCTTACGTACCTGCCTGAGGAGATCCTGCCTTTGTCAATAAACCCTATACCAGCTTTTTGTCTCGTTTATTGTACAAGATGCTGCAGTACAGGGCTCTTCAGACTTGTTTGATATAAAATTCATTTTCCTTTGTTGAAGCATTTATTTTCAAACACTAACAAGCTTTTTGGACATCTATTCAAAGTCTTTTTTTTTTTTTTGTCGTTAAGTCTATACATTTTAATAGTTTTTGGAGACAATCTAGGTTAAGCGAGAGCAAAGTGCCATTGTTTGCCTTTATTGGGGGGTGGGATGGGGGTATTCTCTACACATTTTCTTTTTTAACTTTGCACTTTCTTTATATAATAGTTTGCATTTTGGTTATTTGCTGCCCTGGATACTTTCAGGAAGAATGACTTAAATATTCGGGGTGAGTGAGTTGGATATAAGATCTGAAGTTTTCAGCTATGGAAACAGGAAAAATACATAACCTTTTAACTTGACTGTGGAAGATGATGGTTGCATGTTTCTAATTTGTATGTGTTTCCATCTTTGTGATAAGATGCTTTAATAAATCTCTTAAATATTTACTGTTGTCATTTTTTAAAAAGTCCATTACCCTTTTTTGGTAGATAGAATTTAACATTTTCCATTACAGTAAACTCAGACCGTCAGGGTCTTTTGGTACTTCGAGGATACAATAAGGCTTAATTAGCATTTCTTTAGTCCAGTAACTCAAATCTTGTTTAGAGTTATGGTGAAGATATTACTTGAATCACAGGCCAGAAATTATTGATGGTTTGTTAGAAAAATTATACGATGAGGGTAGCAAGCTGTCTTTTTATGTAGAGATCATTTAGTATTTAGGTAAGAGTTCATCCAGAATAATTCAATAGGTTGCGCCTGGGTGGCTCAGCCGTTTAAGTGCCTGCCTTCAGCTCAGGTCATGATCCCAGAGTCCTGGGATCAAGCCCTGCATGGGGTTCCCTGCTCAGCAGGGAGCGTGCTTCTCCCTCTCCCTCTGCCTGTCGCTCCCCCTGCGCGTGCTCTCTTTCTCTCTGTCAAATGAATAAAGAATCCTAAAAAGAATTCAGTAATTCAAGAATAATTAAAAAAATGTATCAGTTGACCTTCAGAGTGGAAGCAAAGAGAAAGCAAGCCAACTGTGGCTTATGTGCACAACTAAAACTTCTAAAGATACTCCACCTTGCATCTTGCTAGGAATGTAGCAGCAGTGGCCTCACATCGACCATATATATAGACACATGAACGTATTTTACACATTTCTTAAAGGGTTAATGGAATTGTTTGGCTGCGATCTCACTTTTATAAACACCTGCCACCACCGAAATAGAGAGTAAACTTTATATTTAGAAAGGACATACAGCTGTGTCTGGGAGTATACCCAGTTTCGGGTAATATATTTTACTGATCTTAACGATTTTAGAACATTTCAAAATCATAACTTTTCTGGGCTAGGTCTCACTTTGTTTCTTTATAAAAACTGAAAAAGAAATCTTACAGATCCATCAAGTTTCCTTAGTTATTACTGTTGGTTTAATTGTGTTCTCTGTTGAAGATCATGCTAAGCAGTGTTTAGATATTAACCAAACTCTTGTTAGCTCTTTATTAATGGTGGGATTACATCAAAATGTGAACACATCAGGACCCTGACTTGGTTAAATATCCTCCTGAACATGCCAAAATTGTTTGCCTTAAAAAGGTAAATTCCCTCTGCTAGTTTTGGAGAAAAACGTTAGTAGAGTAGTATATTTGATTCTAAAATTCAGGTAGCGATAACACTGAAAGACAAATGTTTAGGTGTTTGGCCTTGTTTTTTAAAATAGGAAGCAACTCCAGCTTAAGTAAGGAGCTCATAAATCTCATCATTCTGACTTGAGTTTGGCACTGCTTCTGAAATTCCTATAATAAAGTCTCATGAGATCCTGATGACTTCCTAAATCACAAAGTCCTGTTCTATTTGCTTTTTTTAAAAAAAGATTTATCCATCAGGAGACAAGAGTGCAAGCTTGGGGAGAGGCAGAGGGAGAGGGATAATCCCAAGCAGACTCCCCGACATATGCAGAGTCCAATGTGGGGCTCGATCCCAGGACCCTGAGATCATAACCTGAGCTGAAATCGAGCCGAACGCTCAAGTAAGCCACCCAGGTGCCCCCCTGTTACACTTTCTAACCTCAGTTTTGGTTTTTATCATCCAACATTGTCGACTACCCAACCTCTTGGCTTTCACAACTTTTCACTGAGTTTTGCCTCTCTTTGTCATCTGTTCGGTTTCCTTTTGTAGCTTTTTCACCTCCATCTACTTTGTCCACTCTGCTCCAGTTTTGGCCTTCTTCACATTCTCAACATTTACTTATATGAATGTGGCTAGCTGTAAAAACTCCATAAAGTTCCAGGTGTCTCTGGGGCCTATGAAACAAAACGAGCCCTGTGAGGCCCTTGTTTCCAAAATTGAGCTCACTGGAGCATGCATTTTTCTCTGGCATTATTAGCACATTTGATGTAATGGAAAGAGGATGGTGTTAGGGATTATCTGCTGGGTTCAGATTCACACTCTAACCCTGAGCAAAAGTTTAACTCAACTGATACATTTTGAGCCTGTACTTTGTTCCAAGTGCAAGAGACACAGTGATGGGCAAAGCATTAAAAAACAAAAAACAAAACTCCCTGGTCTCCTCTTAGTGGGGAGAGACAGATGATTTAAAACGATATAGTAAGTTAGTGACAGCTATGGAGAGGAGACAAGAAAGGGGAATGGGGTGGGTACAATTTTAAAGGATGTCAAGGAAAAGGCCGCACTTGGAATAAGGTGACATGTGAGTGAACCCTGAAGGAGGAAGATCTTAGGCAGAGGGATATGTACGAGTGCACTAGGCGAATTCAAAGAATAGTCAGCTTGAGTGAGAGTGGAAAGGGAGGAGAGCCAAGGGCAGTGGGCCATGAGCATGGGGAGGTATTGGGTTGGCCACCGTAGGTCATTACGATGACTGTCTTAGTAGAAGGGGAACCTACTGGAGGGCTCCGAACAGATGAGTCCCAAAAGGACTTGCGGTATAACTTCTCTGAATCTGTTTTCTCATCTAGAAAAAGACTCTGCTAACTCAGAGTTGTAAATAATAAATGATATAATTCATGTGCAGAATCTAGAACAGTGTCTAGCACATAAAAAAATCAGTAGATATTATAAAGCAGGTTGTATAGAGTTGTTGAGAAATCAGATACTGGATTCAGACAAGTTGGTTTTAAACTTCAGTTCTGCCACTGATTTACTGTGTGAGTCTGGCCAAGTTACTTAACCTCTGTGAGCTTTAGTGAGTGCCATGTAACTTACCAAGAGAAGGCAATGTGTACGGTGCTTAGCACAACAGCAGACTGACAGCAGCAAGTCCTCAGAGAACACATCTATGTATATTGAGAGATCTTAAAATATTAGAAGGTTTTAGCAAATTAGGTAAACTCTGTAAATTGGCTGTTTTCTCTTTTGATTATTTGGCAAATGGACTACCAAGGCATTCACTTTGAAAAATGATTTGTTGAATCAGCCTGCTTCCTTTCCTCTTCCTCTAGCACCTGGGAATATCCCTCCATTAAGCTCATGTTTTATTGCGTCTGTGTCTCTGTTAGTGAACAGCTTAGAGATGAGGCCTTACTCTTTTTCCGATCTGCAACACTTGGCACAGTGGCTCACACAAAGTTGGGAGGGAAAGGGAGGGTGGTAATTGTTTACTGAATGAAAGACTTTGTCTCCACAAACTGTACACTGCTAATAGACTGTTTTCAGTATGAATTGGATATGATCTAAACATTGGGTGTACCACATCTACATTTAAAGGTATTTGCGGGGCACCTGAGGCTCAGTTTTTGGGCATCTGCCTTCCTCTCAGGTCATGATCCTGGATTGAGCCCTGCGTCCCCGCGTGGGGGCTCCCTTCTCAGCGGGAAGCCTGCTTCTCCCTCTCCCACTCCCCGGGCTTGTGTTCCTGCTCTAGCTGTCGCTCTGTCAAATAAATAAATAAAATCCTAAAAAAAAAAAAAGGTACTTGAAATACAAAACCAAGAGCCTTTCCATTGATAAATTGTACATTTTCTTCTGTTTGGTGATGGTCTAATCCCTGTTTTCTAGCCTGTGACTAATTTGTTCATAGTCATCGTGAACTTAGTTTTTTCTAATTGTTTCGATGTCCCTTACAGCAAATGACCAATGTTCCATTTTCAGGACTCCTTTTACTTTCAGAGAAGGAGCATGTTATAAATAAGCCGAAGCAAAGTAGTACTTTTGCTTTTCTGAAGTTGCTTTGTGTTTCTAAAAAAGTTGTGATTTTGGGTATGAGAAAATAATTTAGAAGATGTGTGCCAGACAACATGGAATTCAGGCACGTGAGAGAGGCAGTATGGGGCTGGCAGAATGAGCACGCAATCTGGAGTCAGAAGGTGGTTGTTCTAACTTCACCACGCTATTAATCCCTCGTGCTGGGGAGTTTAACTCCGTTCTGAGATTCAGTTTCTGCATCCCATAAAAATCAAGAAGATGCAAACTCCTGACCTACCTACTTCTGGGAGTTGTTTTTAGGATCAAGTGAGGTAACAGACATGGAAGAGTTGGCAACTATTAAGCACCGTGTAAATATTATCAGGAATGGAGTGTGTGAGCAAGGAATGGTGACAGGAAGGACTGAAAAGGGAGAAGAGTATTTGACCTGGAAACCAGAAAAAGAGTAACTGTTTCTGGTCTGTTAGAAAGGAGTTTTGTACCTGTCATCATTCAGTGAAGTAGCTGAAAATCTGGACAAGGCATCAGGAAACCTGATTTATATTACCTCGCCCTCCCACCCGTTGAATGACAGTAAATAATTCATTTCCAAATGAGTGGCCGACTAGGTTCCTTCTTGTGTTGACTTTCTGTGACTCTTATTTTTGGCTAAACAGTTAATTATCTTTTAAAGAGGAAGATAATTTTTTAAATTACATATATACCCATTTAGTTACCATTTCTGGTGTTTTTCATTCTTTTTGTAGATCCACATGTCCACCTGCTATCATTTTTCTTCTGCCAGAAGAAAACTTTTTTTTTTTTTTGCAGTGTGGTTCTACTGCTGATGAATTCCTTTGGCCTTCATATGTCTGACAATGTCTTTATTTTACCTTTGTTTTCAAACAGTTCTATTCCTGGATATAGAATTCTAGGGAGTCACGTTTCTTTGTTTTTAAAGATTTTATTTATTAGAGAGAGAAAGAGAGAGAGCGTGAGGTGGGGCAGGGTCAGAGGGAGAAGCAGACTCCCCGCTGAGCAGGGAGCCCGATGTGGGACTCGATCCCGGGACTCAAGGATCATGACCTGAGCTGAAGGCAGTCGCTTAACCAACTGAGCCACCCAGGCGCCCCTGTTTGTTTTTTATTCAGTACTTTGAAGATGTTGCTCCACTCTCTTGTACACATTGTTTCTACTGAGAAATTTTTCATCATCCTTAACTCTGTTCATTTATTTTTTTAACTTTTGGTGATGAAAAGCTCTGTCACTGGTTTTAAGCATTTTTTAAAAATATGTTCTTTGATTTTTTTTTTGAGGTATAATATATACAAAAAAGTAAGGTTTTGTGTGTGTGTGTGTTTCTTGTGCTTGAGGTTCATTGGGTTTATCGGTTTCATGAAGTTTCACATGCTTTTCAGCCATTATTTCTTCACGTTTTTCTTCTGTCTTCCCCTCCCTCTCCTTCGGGGATTGGATAGATCTGGAAAGATAAGGGTAAGCTTCCTGTAACGAAGTGATTTGAGCTAGGCTTTGAGCATTGGACGGGATTTGAACTGGTGGAGATGCGGGCAGAAGACTGGATAACTTTAATACAAGTGGATCATGGGAGGAAAGAGGACATGAAGATTCCCCCCAGGGGGCTGGGAGAGCGCTGGTTCCACAGGCAGGAGCGGGGCATACGAGGGAGGTCATTAAAGAGGAAGATGTGGAGGGGCGCCTGGCTGGCTCAGTCAGCAGAGCATGTGACTCTTGGTCTCAGGGCTTTGAGTTTGAGCCCCACATTGGGTGTAGAGATTATTTAAAAATAAAATCTTAAAGAAAAAAAAAAAAAAAGAGGAAGATGTTGAGTTCATTCTTGGATGTGGTTGAGCCAGAGGTGCTTCTGTGATCTTTAGAGGGTACAACAGGCAGAGTATTAATCTAAGTCTGTTGCCCGGGAGCAGGACTGGGACAAGAGACATGGTTTTGGGAATTACCACTAGAGAGGCGGCAGCTGAACCCACACTCAATGGAATTCCTGATAGGATGGTACACAGAGGCCCAAGAAGGCCTAGTCATTGAGACATTCCACTTACAGCAAGAAAGAATAATAGTTCACAATGATTCACAAAAGGAGATTCATTGAAGCGCTATTTATCATTAAAAACAAGTAGAAACTAAATGTCCCACAATGGAGAATTGCATAAATAAATGGAATCTATGATGGAATACAATATAGCCATTAAAAATGATGTATTAGAAGAATATAACAAAAAATGTTCACTATACATTAAGTACAAAAAGCAAATAATAAGATCACAATATACAGTGTGATTTCATTTTTAATAAAAATATATGAATATACAAGCAGAGAAAGAGATAATCCCACATATCTTTGGACGTTAGTGTTACAGACGGTCTTTATTTTCTTACTTTTGCTTTACTACATTTGCTAAACTCTCCACAGTAAGTTGCATTACTTTTACCATTAAGAAAAAAGGAATCTATTACAATTTTTTAAAAGCTGACCCAGAAAAAAATCTTGTGGATTTCTAGACTGGGAAGCAGGAAAAGAAGTGGAAAAGGAAATAGACAATTCATGTAGAATCAGGATTATACAGCAGCCCTGCCGGAAGGTGCTAAAACTGGGACACCTGCCAACAGTGGAGCTGTCTGAACCCTCTGAGGGAGCCTCTTTGGATTTGGTGATCTGAGTTTTTGTGACTGCTCTTGAGAAGTGTGACGCAGGAGAGAGAGTAGTTACTCCCTGGCCCAAGATGTCTTCTGACCATACAGTCAGTCCCTCAAAGGCCTTCTGTGCAGGTGGCCACTTCCTTGCAGGGGCCCTTGCACTGGATCCCGCCCAGGCCTGTCGTGGAGACCATCAGAACTGGGACATTGCAAACTCCCTCAGGTGTCAGTTGCCTAGAGAGATTGTTGAATGCAGATTCCTAGGCCCAGTCCCAAACCGTCTGCATAAGTATCTGGATACTTGCCTTTTAATGCCCGAGTATCAGGAAGCTGCCTTTTAATAAGCCTCCTGAGGGATTCTTACTCAGTCAAGTGGCAGAACCTCCGCATGCAGGCGTGCACAATAGGCCGCCTTCCCTTAGGTTTCTGGCACGCAGAGTCGGAGAGAACTGAATCTGGGAGTTTCTGGAAATTAGCACAACTAAGTGTTTTGGTCACGAATCAGTAAGTCCAGGATGTGAGAAAATAGCTCTTGGAACCCAACCGACACCATGGCCTTGCATGTGTCCCGGGAGGCTTTTGGAGCTGGGCAGCGCGCAGAACCTGGAAGGTAAGTGGGGGCGTGGCTCCCGGGGGTGACGACGGGTCTGAAGAGGCTTCCAGAGACATTTCCCAGGGGGTGAGCTGAGAGTTAGTGCCGCTACCCTATCACAGGACGCCAAACAGCAGGAACAAAGAAGTCAATTCACGGAGGCTCGCCCACCCGGGCCCCCTGGAAAGCTGTTAGTGGTCAGGATTAGGAGCGTCTGGCTGGCTCAATCCGGGGAGCATATGGCTCTTGATCTCGGGGCTGTGGGTTTGAGCCCCACCTTGAGGGTAGAGATTCTTTAAAAATAAAATCTTAAAAAAAAAAAAAAAAGTCAGGATTGGATGGCCCAAAGGGAGGGGCCTCTGACGAGAAGCCGATCAGGATTCAGAGGCCAAAGATTCTTACCAAATCTAGAGAGGAGACCTCAGAGGGCACCCCCCCTCCATCCCATTATAAAAGGTGTATAAATAAATTGTGCTACATTGTATTATGGTTTGCAACGATTTGCTGTAAAAGCCTTCCATTCCCCACCCACAGACCTTTCTTGCCCACATGACTTGCTTTGGCCAATCACATGTGAGTGGGATTGATGTGAGCCACTTCTTGCAGAAATGTTAAGATCTGTCATCTGGTTGTGCCATCTCTCATTTCCTTCCTTTGCCACAAGACCAGCATGTCTCACATTGGGTCTACCCCTTGTCTGGGTTCCAGAATGAAGATGACGTGGGGAAGAACTGCAGCCAACCTAGGAAGGACACATAACAGAGCAACAAGTACATTTCTCTTGTTAGGAGCCCCTGAGATTTTAGGGTCATTATTACCATAGCCCAGCCTAGCCACAGCTGACCAGTAAAAAAATAGTTTCTATTTTTTTTTTTTAGGATTGTAAAAACAAAGTGGTAGTATTATAATGAATTTTTAGGGAAAACTACCTATAATTTCTTCCCTAGCCTAACCAAATAGTTTTAATCTTCACATATGCCTACATGCAAATGTGCTGAAACAGACTATTACACTTTATGTTGCTTGTACCCCTGAATTTCTTCAGAGAAGGAGTCTGGTGGTGGAGGCGGACCAACTCCCCACTAGAGGAGGCCAGAGGAAAGGGCTATCTGTGGAGCCGGTGCCCAGCACAGAGCCATCTGTTGTTGAGCAATGAAGTGAAACTGAGCAGAACCATTTCCTCAGCATCCTTGGGCTCTTGGATAAAGTAATTCCAGGTTATTTCTTTTCTTACAGTCTATCATGCCTGTTTACTATACTGCCAATGCAGAGTTAAATTTCAGCCCTGTTCTATGATCTTCCATTTCCTAAATTTTCAGTCCCATTGCAGACCTGCACGCGGTAAGGAGGAATTTACAGGAAGTCAGCACCGAACAATGCCAGGCATCAGCTCTGCCCTTCTGGAGCCTACAGTCTGGTGGGATATAAAAATAAATAAATTGAATATAAACTGAATAATTAAAAATTGAGTAAGTCCCCCAAATGAAACACACAAGATGCTATAATAGAGCAGAAAGGCGGAGACAGTAGGAAAGAATCTATTCAAAACAGAAATTTTTAAACTGCTAACTGGGAAACATTAGTGAGCTAAAAACTCATGTACTCATGATCACATTTAAAAAAAATGAAATAGAACTGAATGGAGGTGGCTAGAATAGCATCAAATGTGGTTAAGTGTTAGTATTGTTTCGTGCAACTATCATTTCTGTGGACATATGTGTTATCTATGTAACTGCTGGCTCATAATCTAAAATGTAGTTGTTATAATGGATTGTGGTAAAAATAAGTTTGAAAAACTAAGATCTGGCCTCAGGGAAGGCTGCTCTGAGGAAGACATTACACTGATGACCAAGGTGGGAATAAGTTTGGTGTCCTCCAGGACACGGGGAAGGCTAGCATGACTGAAGCATGGAGAGCAGGAATACAGTTCTGGATGTTGGTGGTCAGTGCTGCAGAGGAGGTGGGATTGAATCTCAATGAGCCTTGTTGGCCGTGAAAAGGAATTTGGATTTTCCTGGAAGCGAAGTTGCAAGGTTTAAGAAGAGAAGTGATTTTAAGGTTACTGCGTGGAGTGTGGATTTTAGAGGACTAATAGTCCGGAAGCAGGAAGACCAGACTGGATCTGTTGGAACTCACGTTCATTGTCACGTTTTAGGATCCAGCTCAAACCTCACCTGTTTTTAGAAGCCTTCCTGCTTTCCTCAGTCTGCTGCAGTCTCTTTTTCCTAAATTCACCATGTTGCCTTAGACAGGTAGACCATTATGCTTTCTCCCGGTAGACAGTTCTTGGAGGGTCCCCTGGGTGGCCCCCAGCCCCGTGCTGCCAACCGTCAGTCTTCCGGAGAGGAAACGGGATTTAGGGAGCGCCTTCGAAGCCTCTGTTGGTACAGGCTGTCCTTCCAGCTGGCCGGGGGCGCTCTCTGGGGAATGTATGTTTGACTTTCTATTCCTGTAATATAAGTTCAAATGTTTACAGATGTTTGAAGCTGGGATGAAAGCATTTCTATTCATGCTGCCAGCATCTGTGAGGCTTTATTTTTTTTCTTTTACTGAGAGCCCACAGCAAAACTTGGTTACTTGGCTGGGGAAAGGAATGCAGTGCGAGCAGCGAGATGAAACCTCGCCGCAGGCACCGCTGGCGGGAGCGAGAAGGCAGAGCCAGGGGTCCCCTCGCCTGGGGCCGGGGGTCAGGCCTGCCGGGGCAGGAGGAGAGCGCAGGGCCGGCGGGCTGCGGCCGGGTGGGTTCGCAGGCCAGGGCCCAAGTCTCGGGAGAGACGCAGCGCGGCCAGGGGGCGCCCAGCCGAGCCCACCCAGACGAGGCCCGGCGGGGGCCTCCGCGGGCCGGGCTCCGGGCACCGCGCCGCCGCCGGCTTGCCCCAGACATTCCGTTTCTGCCGCCGGAATGCTCGGACAGGCTCCGGCGGGCCCCGGGCGCCGAGCCCGGTGCCTCCTCCCGTGCTCCGGCGGTGGGCGGGGCCGCGGGGCGGGGCCGCGGGGTGGGCGGAGTGCGGGGCGGCGGGACCTTTAAATTGGCCCCCTCGGCGCGGGGCTCAGGCGCTGGGCTGCTGGAGCGAGGCAACCTTCGAGGACAGCACCTGCAGGAGTGCGGAACCCGCCATGCCGCGCCACCTCTCGGGACTGCTCCTGCTGCTGTGGCCGCTGCTGCTGCTGCTGCTGCCGCCGACCCCCGCCGCCCCCGGCCCCTTGGCCCGTCCGGGCTTGCGGAGGCTGGGGGCGCGGGGCCCAGGGGGCAGCCCCGGGCGCCGCCCTGCTGCGGCCGCCCCCACCGGCGCGCCCTATTCCGGGGCCCGCCAGCGCGGCGGGGCCCGCGGCGCAGGTACGGGGCCGGGAGTGGGACCCCCGCCTGGGAGGGACGCGAGCGGGCACCAGGGAGGGACAGCCGGCAGGAGGGAGGTGGGGAGGGCCGGGAAGGAGGGATGGGTGGTGGGGAAGCGGAGCATCGAACAGGAGAAGCCCCGTGCAGCCGCCAAGTGTTCCGTCTATCCCAACCCGAGCCAGACTGCGATGCAGGAGAAAGAGTCCCCTCTCCGATGAATCTTGTGGGGAAACGGGTCCAGACAAGGGAAGGGAGATGCCTAAAGTCTCTCATAGTCAGGACTAGAATTTGGGTCGCCTGCAGCTCAAACTCCAGCTACTTCCCTCTGCAATTTGGGCCTGGAGGACGGGGCAGCGTGGGAACACCGGCCACCTCCCGGCGCTCTGTGCCGGCTCTACCTCTCGGTGCAGCTGAAAAAACCCTTCCTGAGATTCTGCCTTTAGTTGTCTGGAAATCACTTCCTCTATAGCCCCAGATCAGTGTGACCTTCCCTCCCCTGGCCACAGCCTTCAAGCTGTCTCAGTCCAATCTAGGATCTGGATCAGAATTGGGACTGGAATTCACACGAGGGAGTGGGGGTGGGAGGCCAAGAAGGACACCTGAGGGGCCCCCTGGATGGCCCCAGACCTCTCTTGTAACCGTCCTGGTCTCCACCTCCTCCTCTGCCCCTGACCAGGTGTTCTGCTTGAACCGACTGGGTCCCAATCCCAACCTGTACTCTCTTAGATCCTCAAACACCCAAGACACTGGGTCTTTGGTGAACAATTTTCCATTGCCCTTTTTGGTCTGTAGTTCGTTCCTCTCGCAGAGGTTCCTAGAGTAGCAGAGCTTGAAGATCACCTGACACAAACCCTAAAAGCATATAAACTGAGGCTTATCAAATGACTCAGCAAATCAGTGTCAGAGCTCAGAATAGAACTCAGGGCTCCAAAATCCCACACAAGGATCTTTCCACTGCTACAATCTACCAAGCTCTTAAAATGGGCTTACATAAAATGTAAAGTTTCAGTCTTGCTGAAGAGAGGCTGCACCAAACCATTTTCTGGGTCTCCAGTCTCATTCATGCCTCAGGTTGTTTTGTCTATCCCCTTTTGCACCTTTCTGGATAATGTTGAGAAAGAGCACAAAGGATTCTTTCCTGCATCAGCCCGGATGGGCTGGATTTGAAATGGTGACAGCATTGTCTTTGAGCCGGGGAGTACCAGGGTTCACAAGGGTTAAATTCAGCTGGTAGCCTGCTTTGCTTCAGGCTGGGAGGAGGGGGGGGGTGTAGGGAAGCCTTTCTTCTAAAACATAACCTTGCCTCTGGTCCTTGGGGATGGGACTGGACAGGGAGGAGGGATTCCGCATGGGATGTTCATGTTCCCCCAAAGCAGCACTGGCCCTGCATTACTTGGAATCTAAATTGATCTTGAATGATAATCCTTTAATAAACAACACATTTCACCCTTTCCCAAATTCTCTCCTTTTTGCAACCAGAAATTGCTACGCTTTGCTATGGGCTTTTATTTCTAGCAGGACTATCAAAAATCAGCAAAATTGTAAGTATGGAACACTTTTAGGAAATTCAGATTCTCACTTTCTTGGTTTCTGAGACTCAAAGTGCTGCTATCTAGAAAAGGGGAGTGAGATTCAAAAACAGTGATGTTGCAGAGGGGGTCCAAAGCAGGGGGTAACCAGACGCTCACAGAATTTCCTGCCATCCGAGTTGAGCCTCTGTATTAGTTTTCTATTGCTGCTGTAACAAATTAGCACAAACTCAGTGACTTACAAACAGTACACGCTTATTATCTTTTTCTTTTCTTTTAAAGATTTTATTTATTTTTTAAGAGAGAGAGAGAGACAGCAAGAGAGGGAACACAAGCAGGGAGAGTAGGAAAGGGAGAAGCAGGCTTCCCGCGGAGCAGGGAGCCCGATGCGGGGCTCGATCCCAGGACTCTGGGATCATGACCTGAGCCGAAGGCAGATGCTTAACGACTGAGCCACCCAGGCGCCCCACACTTATTATCTAAGAGTTCTGTAGACCAGAAGTCCAACACTAGTCTCAAAGGGCTAAAATTGTGTCAGCAGGGCTGTGTTCCTTTGGGAAAGATCTAGGGGAGACTGTTTCCTTGCCCAGTTCAGCACGTAGAGGTTACCTTCACTCCTTGACTCAGGGCCTTTTCCCTATTTTCAAAGCCACCAAAGGCAGGTTGGGTCCTTCTCACATCTCATCACTGTGATCTCCTCTCCTGCCTCTCTCTTTTCCACTTTTAGGGGCCTCTGTAATTACACTGGACCCACCCCAATAATCCAGGATAAACTCCCCATCTCAAGATCATTAACTTAATCCATCTGCAAAGTCTTTTTTTTGCCATATAAAGTAACATACTTACAGGTTCCAGCGATTAGGACATAGACGTTTTTGGGGGCGAGGGAGCTTTATTCTGCCCACCGCACCCGCCGCACCCGCTGTAATCTCCCATAAAGGATTCTGTGCGAGAAGGAAGGAATCATGGACATTTACCATAAGAATGTAACCTTGACATTAGGACAAGATTTGGATGTTAGTGAAATCAGTGTCAAATATGGGTTTCATATCACCATGTGTTTTTCCTTTTGTTCCAATTATGTAAAAGTGCCTACATCTATGTCCAGGAAGGATTTTCAATAGGATTCTTCTTCCTTGATCCTGATGCATGGTAATCAAGGGATGAAATGAAATTCAGGAGTTGTTTTATTTATTTATTTATTTTAAAAGATTTTATTTATTTATTTGACAGAGACAGACACAGCGAGAGAGCGAACAGAAGCAGGGGGAGTGGGAGAGGGAGAAGCAGGCTTCCCGCCGAGCAGGGAGCCCGATGCGGGGCTCGATCCCAGGACCCCGGGATCACGACCCGAGCTGAAGGCAGATGCCCAATGACTGAGCCACCCAGGTGCCCCGAGGGAGTTGTTTAAAAAAAAAAATTCCTTTTGACTTAACTAAATACATGACATATATCAGGGCGGTGGCTCAAAGTCAACAAGCAGGATGTTTACTAGGTCCATGAGGAAATATTACCTCAGAGAGAGGCAGCCATTCAGTGAAAATCCCCTTTAGGCTGGGAGTCAGGAAAATTGGAGTCCCATCCATGACCTGCTGTTTTCTGGCTCACACACCTTCCGGAACCTCAGGCTTCTCACCTGTAAAATGGGTATAAAAACTCTGCACCTCTGACTTCATGGGGTTGTTTGTTTTGTGCCCTATGATCTCTAAAACGTTATTGAAAGTAAGGTATGATTTATTTTCCTAAAATTGAATACCTCCAGGAAGCAGGATAAAACCAAGAGAGCATGAGCCAGGGGGAGGGGCAGAGGGAGAGGGGAAAGTAGGCCCCCCCCCAAAGCAGGAGCCTGAGGCAGGGCTCCATCCCAGGACCCCGGGATCATGAAGGCAAACCTTTAACCGACTGAGCCACCCAGGAACCCCAAAGATGTGTGATATTATTACTAAGTGCTTGGTACTTTTTTTTTTTTAAGATTAATTTATTTATTTGATGATCAATGGAATAGAATAGAGAGCCCAGAAATAAATCTTCACATATATGGTCAAATTAAAAAAAAAGATTATTTATTTGAGAGAGAGAGAGAGAGAGGGAAGGACAGAGGGAGAGGGAGAGAGAATCTCAAGCAGACTCTGTGGTGAGCATGGAGCCAACGTGGGACTTGATCTCACCCCTGAGATTGTGACCTGAGCTGAAACCAAGAGTCAGAGTCTTTTTTTTTTTTTTTTAAAGATTTTATTTATTTATTTGAGAGAGAGAGAATGAGAGACAGAGAGCACGAGAGGGAAGAGGGGCAGAGGGAGAAGCAGACTCCCCGCCGAGCGGGGAGCCCGATGCGGGACTCGATCCCGGGACTCCAGGATCATGACCTGAGCCGAAGGCAGTCGCTTAACCAACTGAGCCACCCAGGCGCCCGAGAGTCAGAGTCTTAACCAACCCACTGAGCCACCCAGGCGCCCGAGAGTCAGAGTCTTAACCAACCTACTGTGCCACCCAGGGGCCCCGGTGTTTGGTACTTTTGAGTAGGAAAGATACAAGCTTCTTTGCTTTTGTAGCCCCGGGGCTAAATACGTGGTACGTCCCCACAAAAGTATTTGGTGAATGAAAAAAATGGAAGGGGTGACTGCAAGAGTTTGGTGGAGGCGGAGGGTAGACACCAGTGGGCGTCTCGCCCCCTGAAAACCAGACACACGGACAGAATTGGAAGCACAACAGATGTAGATCAGATTGCCATTCCTCTTCTCACTTTTAAGTATCTCAGGCTCTCGGGGCCCCAAAGTTCACTAAACCTGCTGAACGATGAGAAGGAAGGAGCACTTAGGGCTACTCTGGGCGCGGTTTTTACCCTGTTGGTGGGGGAGTAGAAGAAGGAAGCTTCCAGAAAAGCACTAGTGTGCTTGCCTTGAACTCTGCCGTTGCCTGAGGTGTCTGTGAAGCCTGGGCAGGGCACCGAGGCTGTCCCGAGTTTACCTTTCACACTGTTCAGGGCCACTGTCCCATTGCCACTGTTCCATTGTCCCATGGCTGAGGTCCCCAAGAAAGGTCTGGAAACCATTCATTCCTGGGAGTCAAGAGGAACCTTGGGAGCAATACCTGAAGCAGAGGGATGAGGTTCTAGGTGAAAGTTTGGGATTCAGCCAGCCTGTAGGTGAGATATTTGGAGAAACTTCGCCCCTCTATGTGAATTCTCACTAGGGAATTTGGAAGGACCTTAGTGCTTTCAGCATCTAAAGGGAGGATGGTCTTGGGGGAAGATAGCAGACAGTGGGGCCTCCAGCCCCAGGGCTCTCTGGGTGTGAGGATTGCCCCATTTCTGATTGGGTTCCCATCCTTGCTCAGCCATGCCCATTCCCCACACCCTACTTTGCAGGTGTTTGCAAGAGCAGGCCCTTGGATTTGGTGTTTATCATCGATAGTTCTCGCAGTGTGCGGCCCCTGGAGTTCACCAAGGTGAAAACCTTTGTCTCCCAGATAATTGACACTCTGGACATTGGGGCGGCGGACACACGGGTGGCAGTGGTGAACTATGCCAGCACTGTGAAGATTGAGTTCCACCTCCAGACCCACTCAGATAAGCAGTCCTTGAAACGGGCCGTGGCCCGGATCACCCCCTTGTCAACAGGCACCATGTCAGGCCTGGCTATCCAGGCAGCGATGGATGAGGCCTTCACAGTGGAGGCAGGTGCTCGGGGACCCACTTCCAACATCCCCAAGGTGGCCATCGTCGTGACAGACGGGAGGCCCCAGGACCAGGTGAATGATGTGGCGGCTCGGGCCCGGGCATCTGGTATTGAGCTCTATGCCGTGGGTGTGGACCGGGCGGACATGGAGTCCCTCAAGATGATTGCCAGTGAGCCCCTAGATGAGCACGTTTTCTACGTGGAGACCTACGGGGTCATTGAGAAACTTTCCTCTAGATTCCAGGAGACCTTTTGCGGTAAGTCTTTGCTCTCAACTAGAATATTCGGATATTGTATATCCAAAGAAAGAGAGTTACTCTTTTCTTTTTTTTTTTTTTTTGTAGCAACTTTATGGAAAACTGAAATATAAGCAGTGCTTTTCTTGAGTTTTTTACCAACTTAAACACACTTTGTTGGTTTAGGAATATAGAGTTGCTTTATATATAACTTGGTTTGCTCATAAAAATCTTCATGTTTGCATTAGAAATGTGAAGGTCTGGAAATACCCAGGATAAATGATCCTGCTGTTCCCTGAGGGGGTCAGAAAAAAGACAAACAAACAACTCAAGACACCTCTTTTCTCCCATCTGCCCACAACTCCATTTTTCCCAGATATTTTCTTTAGCTTTACCATATCTGGCTTTAACAGAACTCTGTTTGTTTTCCTGGAGAAGATGGGGAGTAGCATCTGTCTGCCCATGGAAGGATCTGGGGGCTTTCCAGTGCAACTGTCAGTCAGGGTTTTGCTTATTCTCTAGATCCTCTAGTTTTCAGATTCTGCTCTTCCTCTGGTTGTTCTTTGTGGAGGGACAGGGTTAGGAATGGGGGGAGGGATTGGGATCTCAGTTCACTGGTAAGAGAGCAGGAAGCAGATTGAAAAAAAGATTGTTACTGTCCTTTTGTCTTTCATCATTTAGGATAGAGTTAGAATATGAGCATGCTAATTTAATTGGAATTTTTAGCATGAATCAGTCAAATCCATGAATATGAATCCATTTAAGGCGGGGCTTTATTCTTAGTCACTGACCAGAATTATGAATATGTAAGACTCATACTTTTTTAAGTTTCTTTTTTTTAAAAATATTTTTACTTATTTGACAGAGAGAGAGACAGCGAGAGAGGGAACACAAGCAGGGGGAGTGGGAGAGGGAGAAGCAGGCTTCCCGCGGAGCAGGGAGCCCGACGCGGGGCTCGATCCCAGGACCCTGGGACCATGACCTGAGCCGAAGGCAGACGCCCAACGACTGAGCCACCCAGGCGCCCCCCCTTTATTTATTTTTTTTTAAAGATTTTATTTGTTTGAGAAAGAGAGAGTGCACGAGTGAGCACAAGCCGGGGTGGGGGTGGTGTAGGGGCAGAGGGAGAAGCAGACTCCCTGCTGGGCAGGGAGCCTGAATGCAGGACTTGATCCCAGGACCCTGGGAGCGTGACCTGAGCCAAAGGCAGACACTTAACTGACTGAGCCGCCCAGGCGCCCAAGTTTCTTTTTTTCTTTGTATCCATCTATGTATGTTCTGTCTTTCCATCTACCCATATTCATGCTTTATTTATTTATTTATTTTTTATCATTTAGAGATATAATCTTTCAAAGCCCTCTGTGGAATTATCCAAACAGGTGTGGGCAAATTTCTAGTTCAGGTGAATTTTAAAATGTGGATACTTTTTGCTGTGTAACCTATTCCCCACCTCTTTATTCGATATGCATTAATTGATCACTGATGATACAAAGATGAAGGTATTCCCTCCCTACTCTCAAGCAATAGTCTGGAGGTGGTGATGAGAAACAAGTGAATCAGTAATTACAATTGCGAATTTCAAGGCGACTTTACATTGAAATTAATGTGGAACTCGGCAGTCACCCCAGTTTGTCAGGAAATGGGAGAAGAAGTCTTGGTCTGGAGCAAAGTTTGGCCTCAACTCAGCCAGACCTGGCTGGTGGCCTCTTGTTCTTCCTGTCCCAGGACACTGGGCCTTCACAAGCTGTCCTTGGCTTTGGTGGCATCTACTTGGCATTCATTGGTTTCTCAAAAGAACATGGCTTTCTTTCTCCCAGGAAAACCCCCTGTGCTTGTGGGTGAGAGCTTTTCCATAAAGACGTTGGTCTGTGGCAGAGTTGGTCTCAAAGCTAGCACCTGGGGTTGGGCTTGAAGGCCATAAAGTAGCAAGTGGTGAGTGGCAATCTTTTCCTTCTGGTACAAAAGACCTGCTTGTTCTGGGGGAAAAATGTCCTCTCTGTGGAGAAAAGACTGAGGGGCAGCTTGTTGTAGTCAATGGGTTGGAAAGATCGTTCCATGAAAAGGCCCTTCTTGGGAAAATATTAGCCTTGACCTGTTGCCAAAGCAGTCGAGGCTGGGTTACCTGCCCAGGGGTGCCAGCCTCCTCCAACAGGCCTCCTTGGTTTTCTCAGAAATAACTAAATTCATTGATTCTTCTTTCAAAACGTGTCACTAGGAAAAAAATCCAACGAGATACAAACACCTCCAGGAGTGAAAAGAGGGGGATGCGGCTTGGCTGACGTGACCTTGTTTATTCTGTTCTTCCTTTTCTTTTTACCTGCTTGCATCCATCCTCTGAGTCCATTCTCCTTGCGGATACCAGAGGCCCTGAAGTTGCATTAGCCTACGTTTAGGCTCACGCACCCATGCTGCTCATTTGGGAGGCAGTTACCTGCCTTGCCCTCCACCATTTGCATGTTCAAATATGTATTGCCGCCCAAGAGTGAGTGAGTTCCAGGCCAAGAGACATGCCTGTGTGTGAATTCTGTTTTGACACAGACTGTAGAGCTCTTGGAAAGCAGATTCTGGCTGCAAGAGGACAACTAGCTCATAGACCTTCCAGAAGTACATTGTAGTTCTCCCCGTTTCTTTCAGTTGGGAAGTAAAAGGTCCTTCTCCTGGGCTAGGTGGATACACTGAATAAAGTATCCAGTTGTCTGACCCACGTAAGTGTTTGGCTTCAGCTCCAAATTCAAAATTTCCTTTCTCTTTGAGAAAGCTGAAATGAAATTTGTAATTTTAAATTAGTAACATTATTCGTGTAAGAGTGGTATTTCCAATAAGGTAGAGGCAGAAAACAGTTTTTAAAAGTGAACTCTCATTGAAAAGGAACCAGAGGGCGGTGTCTTTTTGACAGGGAAGGAAGTATCTGGAATGTTTCTTATGTGTCGATACTGACGATTTTACACTTCTGGTGTGCAGCTGCGGACCCATGTGCCCTTGGCACGCACCAGTGCCAGCACGTGTGTATCAGTGATGGGGAAGGCAAGCACCACTGTGAGTGTAGCCAAGGATACTCCTTGAACGCTGATATGAAGACATGTTCAGGTGAGGCCTGCTTCGGGGAGGGTGCCTGACTGGGACTTAGTAGGGGACCTACTCTCCAGGTTCGGGACTGGCCTTATGCTTTTCTCCTGACTGCCTTTTGGGTGGTTCACAGATGCTTGTCAATGGTTTTCCTCTAAAATTGTTGGAGAAAAGTGAGGTAATACATAAATCAGCTTCTTTATAGTACTTATAATTAGTTTTCAAGAAAAAAGTTAGTAGGAAAATAGATTAGTCAGGAAGGGGGCCAGAACTCTTGGCCCTTTTGAGGATTTTGGAGCTTTTCCTGGAGTTTACTTAATTAAATACAAGCTGCCCCTTTGTCTCTGTGACCAGAGCTGCTCATTGAATTTAGACACAGAAGAAAGTTTAGAGAGGTTCTCATGCATCTGGTATATGGATACTCACCTGCCATCAATAAAGATGGGAACTAGGTCCATTTTTATTTTAATCCTCGGAAAAAGTTTTTGAGAGGAAGGAAACTTAGAGATCATTTAATTCAACTTGCTCATTTTGTAGATGATGAACTTGAGACCCAGGCAAGGAAGAAGACTTATCCATGTCAGGGGGTCTGTTAGTGAAAGAGCCAGCATAGAAATCGGTTCCCAACCTCCTGTCCCATGGTCTTTTTCATATGCCAAACAGTCCCTCTTTCAGTGTGTGTGTGTGTGTTGTGGCTCATAATTAATTTACCACATTTTCCTTGTGTTTACATTTGTCCTGATGGTCTTTTGATAGCTATCGATAAGTGTGCTCTGAACACTCATGGATGTGAACACATCTGTGTGAACGACAGAACTGGTTCTTACCATTGTGAGTGCTATGAAGGTTATACCCTGAACGAAGACAAGAAGACATGTTCAGGTGAGTGGGGGAGGAGGCTCTCCTTAAGCTACCTCCCCGTCTGCATACCTTCCTAGCCAGTGTTGGAGGGTAGGTCACGCTGACAAGGCACTTGGTTGGTTTTTCTCTCTTGGGCCTTTCCCATTTCTGAGTCGTATTAGAAAAGTCAAAAGTTGCAGCAGGTGTGTATGTCTCACGGCCCCCACGTGTGAGTGTGTTGTTCATTTCCTTCTCAGTAGCTAGCCCTGGTAGTGCTCTCCAAATGCTAAAGACAGTTTAGTAAGTTAAAATCAGAGAACGCTCCACGACATACTTATTACCTACAACGGGATAAATAGTTCCTACATAGTGGAGAGACCTGGCAGACAGCGCTTCAACCAAGTGATCAGAGGGAACTCCACCAGTAATGACCCGCAGGGACATCATGTGCCTCCTGATGCGATGTCCTGAGGGCACAGGAGCACCTCTGTTGTCTTCGTTAAAAATTCAGCATCATGAGGAAACTTCACACAAACCCAACCTGAGAGGCATTCTACAAAGTAATTTTCCAGGGCTTTTCAAAGCTGTCAAGGTCATGGAAGACAAAGATGGAGGAAATGTCCCAGAGAGAAGGGGACTAAGGACATGTGACAATGAAGTGCGATGTGGATCCTGGATTGGATCCTGGACCAGAAAAAGGACATTAGTGGTAGAACAAATGACAAAATGTTACTAAGATCTGTGGATTAGTTAATAGCATTGTGTCAGTGTTAATTTCCCGGTTTTGATAATTGTGCTATGGTTATAATGGGGAAATGGGGTGAAGTACAGGACTTTTTGTACTATTTTTGGAACTCTTCCATATGCCTACAATGATTTCAAAATGAAAAGTTTAAAGACCAAAAAAAAAAAAAAAATTTACCATGTCCGTGTAGAGAGAAGTGCATTGAGTGACAGTTTGGGTCTTGAGTTCTGATGCTGCTCTGAGTCAGCTGGTCTCCTATGGATTCAGCTTCCTCACTTAGAACAGGGGAGGGCTGAATCACAGTTTCTTCAAACTCAAATTTGATGTCTTTCTGAATCTAGTGTAATTAGCCACATAATTGTTGGTATCCCTCTGATTCAGCGTAAATACGATAAACCTGAAAGGAATGCTTTAGTATTTATTTGTTTGTTTATTTATTTAGTATTTATGAGATACTTAGATTATAAAAAACTCAGTTTGGATGATTTTGAAAAAGCAGTTGGGGAAAAAAGAATAAGGGCTGTGTGTAGGATTTTGCTAAATTCCGCTAACTTCTAGTACGAGCTTACAGTACGGATGGCTGTGGAAGGTTTCCAAGAGGTTTGCCTCTTATATATTTCTAGCCGCAGGTAAGAAGATTTCTATATATGGGTAATAAAAGCCTTCTCCACTTCTAATTTCTTTTCTCCTGGACTTTTTTTTTGGCAGCTCAAGACCAGTGTGCCTTTGGTACACATGGCTGTCAGCACACTTGTGTGAATGACAGAGATGGGTCCCATCACTGTGAATGCTACGAGGGTTATACTCTGAATGCAGATAATAAAACGTGTTCAGGTAAGGTCCACTCAAAAAATTCTTTCCTAGCTGGCTCTTTCTATGGCAGTGAAACCAACTTGCAATTCACACAGCGAGAGATTCTTAAAGATACTTTAACGAATCAGGCTCGAGACCTTCTATGCTGCTTATAGACCAAGGCACACATTGCTCAGACAGCGGTGAGCTCACTTGATTTTGCGAATATAGCTCATTTCAGAAATGGGTAGGGAGTGAGGGATGTGAGAAAAGCTAATTAAATGTAAGATCCTTATCCAGGAAAATTTTAGAGCTCTGTACACTGGGGACTTGTAAAGCAAACGGGAACTTTAGAGGAAATCAGTTGGACAGTAACTATTTGGTATGATAGGCTGAACTGATCTTTTTCCAATTAAAACTTGCCCTGGAACTTTTCTGTAGCATTAATCTTAAAGCTGGATCATTTTAGTAAAGGAGACTTTGTCAATGACTGAATTAGACCCACACAGATCTTCCAGTAAATTTGAAGTAAGTTGTTCCCTGACGCTTTTTAGATGTTCAATCTTCTGTGAATCTGAGCCTTATGACTTGGCGAATCCTCATTAATTTGATTTAAACTCACTGGCAGAACAGGATGGCATTTATAATATAAAAACACTCCTGAGAGAAATTACTGCCTTTCAAGGCGATGTTTAATTTTGGCCTATTCAAACTTTTTTTTTTTTTAGATTCTTATGTATATGCTCCTGTCCCTTGAGGAGAGATATTATGTGACCTTTTCAAGAGAGACTAAGGGAAATGGCACATGACCAGTTCCCTTTAAAAAAAAAAAAAAGAAATCAATTAAAGAGGACTGAGCACCTATTTTGTTCCCAGGACTGTGCAAAGCCCTCTGGGGAAGCAAAGCAGCACATTTTCTGCCTCTGAGCAATTTGCAGGCTGGGCCCAAAGAGAACCAACACCCTGAGAAGGCAGAGACTAGCCAGGGAGAGGGACAGACGGTAATGGAGGGCTACGGAAGCTGGGGAGGCGGGCTGTCTGGGGAAGGGCACGGAGCGTGTAGGGCAGCAGGTGGGCCTCGAGGATGGTGGAGATTTAGATGGAGGACAGCAGAGCCAGATGGCCAAGGGGAGCGGCTTGTGTTGGTTTGTTCTGGGGGTAGGACTAAGTCAGTTGGGGTGGAGAGGCCTCAGGGCTGCACTTCTCAAACTGGTTATAGGTATCCCACTTGGTACCTCAAGCAGCCAGGGACATTGAAGACCTTGAAAAAGGAAACTAAAACAAATTTACATTTAAACTAATAGATATTGTGGAATAAAGTGGAACATTTTATTAAAAAAAAAAAGTCGAAGAAAATGTTCGGTTAAGGCAGACTATTCCAGGCCATACTCCCAGGTCACGATACACAACGTTCTTCAGTGCCGACTGTATGCCGTACGTGGTTCTAGGCATTTCAGACACAGTCACACATTTATTGTTGCTCACAGCAACCTTAAGAGGAAGCTGAGGCCCAGACAGCTTAAGTAACTTGCCCACGGTCACACAGCTGGTGAGTCGCAGAGCGAGGATTTGAACCCGGGCACTTGCTCTGGTGGTTACACATGCTGTCACATGTCAAGCCATCATGTTTCATGGTTGCTATGCATGGCTGTACAGCACAGGAGAGCAAAGGCAGAAGAGCAAGACCAGATGGCGGAAAGTTAGAGGGTTAGAAAAAAATATATGTATGGAGCCCAATGCGGAGCAGTATTTATGTATTTTAAAGTAATAATGGATACTGTTCTGAAGCTGAGGTACATAACATGGGTCACATTCCCTCTAACAGCCTGCTTTTTCCCCTGCTGGGCAGTAGCAAGGCTTGTAGATTAAATGTGGAGCCCCCAGATCAGGGGCTGGGGGTGGAGGCGTGACCAGCTGTTATCTGTAGAGCAGCTGCTAGGCTGGGGTAGGGAGAGGGAAAGGGACAAAATCTCAAGCAGACTCCACGCTGAGTGCAGAGCCCAACACGGAGCTGGATCCCATGACCCTGAGATTATGACCTGAGCCAAAACCAACAGATGCTCAACTGACTGAGCTACCCAGGTGCCCCCTATTATTCAGCATTTTGCTGGAAAAATCTGAAGTAATGAAGGGGAATATCAGTGTTAAAGTTAGAAAGACACTCTATGGATAAATTATGTAGAGACTTGCATTTCACTCAAAGCTCTTTTATAGGCAATAGTGAGCCATGGAAGTTTCCTGAGTGTGGAGGGACACTGAAGAGTTAGAGGGGAACAGACACGGTTGGTCCCTGCGATGGTGGAGGAAGAAACTGTGTCTCCCGGGAAGACTTTCTGGGTTTATTAAAGGAGATCTGCTGTTTTTATTTATCCTGGGCCAGTCTAGATATGGGATGAGACGAGCATAGCACTTTGCTCTCCACTCAAATTTGGGCCAACTGTCTTCCTCCTCTAATATATTTACTGTGACAGATAAAAAATGCTCCACTATCCAAACCTACACCTCTCCTCACCATCATCACTATTACCACCATCTCTGTGCGTATGTGTGTGTAGGCTGGTGTTTTCTGTCCCACTTTGCACGCTATCAAGGGCAGCCCCTTGGTCAACACAGCATCAGCTTTATGCGCAGCATCAGATTTAGCTCCATGTGCAAGTGGGTCACTAATTCACTATTTTTGGTGATGGTGAAGATGATCCACGTGTAGCTGGAGACGTTGGAGGCACTTACAGGCATCCGGAGAGGCCGAAGGTAAGTTCTGGCATATAATCAAGACTCAGTGCAGCCCCAGTCCTGCAGGCAGGAAGAAAAGAGAAGGCGCCCCCAGATATCTGCGAGAAATGAGAAGGAAAAGGGGGGAGGCAGTAAAAGGTGGGGCTGGAGGGATGTGAGATGTAGGAAAGGAAAACGGGCTTTCTCCTGAAAGGTGGGAACTGTGTCGCTGACGGCGGAAGGGTTCATTCTCAGCACCTGTTGAGACCGAACCTTTTCTCTCCCATAAATCTGTGTTTCCTTCGCCACTGTAACCTGGGACTGTTTTCTTTCCTGACCCACGCCTGGGCAGTTCGCAGCAAGTGTGCTCTGGGCTCGCATGGTTGCCAGCACCTTTGTGTGGACGACGGGGCCACGGCCTATCACTGCGATTGCTACGCGGGCTACACCCTGAATGAAGACAAGAAGACGTGTTCAGGTAGACTGTCCCTTCGAGCCCGTTTTGTTTGGAAGGGTCATCTTCTAGGAGCAAGTTTTCCTCTTTCAATCCGAAGCACGGTTCCGAGTGGTCCTCCTGGTCCGAGGCCTCTAGAGGTTCCCAGCTGTCTTCACGATGAAGCAAGTCTCCCCGCAGCCATTCTTCCCCCAGGATTCCTTCCTCTCTCTTAGATTTTCTTTCTCATTACAGACTCTTCCTAAGTTGGATTTTTGGTGGTTCTTGTAGTGACGGTAAGATACACATAACATCCGATTTTGCACTTCGACCATCTTTAAGCGTCTAGTTCAGCGGTGTTAGGTGCATTCCTATGGTTGTGTAGCCGTCCCACTCCCCGTCTGCAGAACTTTATCATCCCAGACTGAAGCTCTGTACCCCTTCCCTTCTGTCCCTGCCCCTGGTCACCTCTCTTCTTCACCTGGTCACTCCCTTTGCCCCTGGATTCACTGCTTCCGCATCCTCTGCTCCACCACGTGGACACCTGGCTACTCCAGGAACATGCCCTGCCTGTTTCCACCCTTGGCTGGGACCCCCTTCCACCACCACTTCCGCTTGTCAAAATCCAAGAACCACACCCTTGCCAACATTTGGTTTTGTTGGATTAAATTTTTGCCAATCTAGCAGAGGCAAAAAAGCGTCTTCCTCTGGTCTTTATTTTTTTTATTTCCTGGCTACTTCCTGTATTTATTGGTCATTTGAGGTTTTTATTGGGAAATGCTGTGTATGCCCTTACTTTTCGCTTGGGTTATTTGTATTCTTCTTACGGATACAAAGGAACTCTTCGCATTTCCGGATATAAAGTCTTTGTTGTTTTATGTGTGGCAAATATTGCCTCGTGTTTATATTTTTTACTGAAATGATGTCTCTGCAACAGTATTCATGACATTTTAATTCTTGAGTTGTGCGGTAGCTTTATTAGTGTTTATTTCCATTATGCTTCATCACTTGCCTAAGTGTTCTCTAAATTGCTTTGTGTGAATCAAATACTACACAATAGTGTTGGTATGTTTGTTTCTCTAATTCCCAGGCCTAGTTCAATTTTACCCCCTCTACCAGAGTTTTTCCCTTTTCCTTCCATTGAACTCGGTCCTCTTTCAGCCCAGGACGCCTTGTGTTGGGGTTACTTGTGTGCTCCTTCAACCATTCCATCGTCCATTCGGTCAACAGAGCACCGGCTGTGTTCTAGGCACTAGGTATATAATCGTGAACAGAACGCGTATGGTCTTTGGTAACAGTCTAAGGGGAAGAGACAAGGAAATAGCAATTTATAAAGAAGAGCCATGAGAAAAGAACAGGGTCCTGAGACCAGGGGGGATGGGGGACCTACTTCAGGTTGGGAGGCTCTCTCTGAGGAAATGACATCTGAGACCCGAGGATCAGCAGTAGTTAGGTTAGGATTGGGGTGTTGGTGGAAGGAGGGAGAGTGATGCCAAGGCCCGCGTGGTGGCTTTAGGGGGAGAGGCGGGGAGAGGCAGCCAGCGCGAGGGAAGCACCACCAGCCGGGGAAGTGTGGTGTCACTTTGGAGACGGAGGCAGGGGCCGAGTCATGCTGATCTTCTGGGGTGAGGGGAAGGAGTTTATATTTGGGAAGTCACTGGAGAGTTTTAAGGAGTGGAGCGGCGTGATCCTGTTTATATTTTCACAAGTCACCCTAGCTGCTGTGGATCGGAGGGGACGAAGAGCAGAGGGCTGGGACCAGCCCGACGTTGTTGCAGCGGTCCCGGGTTGGGTGACGAAGGTGGCAGTGGTGACAGAAGCAAGCTGATTCCAGATACCTTTCTGAGGCAGAATGACCAGGATTTGGTGATAAATGGGATTTGGGAAACAGGGGAGAAGGAATGAGGATGACTTTCCTATTTCAGACTTGAGCCTGAAGTCTGAAATCTTCGTTGAGGTGAGGAAGACTGAGAGTGAAGCAGATTTGGGGAGAAAAGTCAGAGTTTGAGACTTGTGTATTTATCCTCTGTAGACAGTAAACTCCAACCCCTGAGGGTAGTAGATGTTGTCTGTATTCTAGCATCTTCCATAGCACCTGACACTCAGTGGATACTTCTTCAGCTGAAGTAAAGTATGGATCCGCTTCTTGGGGAGGGTGAGGATAATAGGGAACAGCTTGTAGAATTTGAATATGTCAGGGTACTGTTACCCTATCTAGGGGTTTAATCCTCAAAAAAAATCAGTCTTGGGCATTTTTTCTTCTCCTGGAGGACGGGGATTCCAGCCTCATTTATGATGGGTTAGGTCCTGACCTCATTTGCCTAGCCATTCACTTCTTTGCTCAGCAAGTATTCATGGAGCTACTCTGATGTATCTAGTACTCTGTCAGGTCTGGAGGAAGGAACTGGAGACATACCAATGTTTTGTAGTTTGTAGTGTACAAGTCTTGCACTTCTTTTGTTAATGTAATCCTAAATATTTTATTCTTTTTGATGCTATTGTGAATGGGTCCATCTCTCATCTTTCAATTGTGCTACATCCCAGTTTTTAAATTTTCTGGGAGTGTTTTAATTAGACTATCCTACTGAGCCCTTGCCCTCACAGAACTTATGGTTCATCAGGCAAGATACACTGGAAAAGCATCTCGAGTGCCAACTGTATGCTCTTTATAGGGATGATGGGCATGTACTTAATTTCAGGAGATACTTTCTGGCTTACTGACTGACTGATTTAGGCTGGCTGTCCATAAAAGTCCCTAAAAGTCAAGAGGATTTGGACAGGTGGGTAGATTACATTTATGGTCATGTTAGCTCTATATCCTATCTTTGTAGAATGTGGGAGAAAACATAGGAGGCAAAAGACCATTCTCTGTCCTCAGGTGATGGTACTGCTCAATGGAAGATTACCCACCAGTCTTCAGATCTGGGAAGTTACTCTTATTTCCATTAGGCAACTTTAGGGGCTATGATAGTGAGTAGGAATAGCTGTTTCACTGGATTTCAGAAAGAACTAGGAGTTAGCATTATCATTCTCCCAGGTTCTTTGCTTAAATGCTGATACAAACCTAAATTTTTACTTCCAAAGTATTTATGGGTAAGAACTAGAACTCTCAATTCAGACCATTCAATAGAATAATAGTCTGTATAAGAAATCAGGAATTATCTAATTTTAATTCTTGAAATATTTTGGCCAAAGAGAGAATTCTTTTCCTTACTTTCATTTCTTAATGAGGACACAGTATCATAATAAGACCAATTATCTTAGCTCTGCATTCTTGGCTTCCCCCTACATCAACTTTTTAAAAATTTACCTTATATCATAGAAAGTTTCCAATATTTACAAAGTATAGAGAATACAATGAACTCTCTGATAATCAACACTCAGGTCTGATGATTGTAAATGTTTCCCAAAATTTAATTTCTTCTGTGACGTTAATATTTCAAAGTATTTTCTCCTCTTTCTGTGTGCTCTTATATCCTTTTACCTCCTGGAAAATGCATTTAGGTAAGTCTTAAAAATGGAAGGACTGAATTACAGATTTCCTGATTTCCTATAGTTTCTAATTAAGTAACATTGTAACATTTTGTGTACTGTCGTCGTCAGCCATTGAAGAAGCACGAAGACTCATCTCCACAGAAGATGCTTGTGGATGTGAAGCCACACTGGCATTCCAGGACAGGGTCAACTCATATCTGCAGAGACTGAGTGCCAAACATATCCTTTCTGGAAGGTTTTCTGCTTTAAGCCACCCTAGGTAGTACAACTGAGCCAAAGATTTTAGGACATTCCACAGGATAAGGGCCCTATTCATTATGTTTTAAGATGAGCAATAGTAATACAGTGTTTATTTTTTTTAGAGTTCTTTTAAAATCTTTTAATGGACTGTTTTGCCCATTTAATATTTACATGCTAAAAGCTGCCTATTTCTTTCTCTAGTGCTTTTCCATAGCAGTATATGCTAACTGTATTATTAACAGATGGAGTTATTATGTATGATTCCTTTATATGGGCTTTCTTAGTTCAGAATCTGTAGATGTACGGAAGGAGTTAGCTGATGAGTGAGGTGATAGCTCTAGACAACTGGTCAAAAGCAGATTTCACAATGTAACATGGTACCACCTAAGAAACTTTCAAAATCAGTTCTGTAACTAAAGGAGTAATTCAGGAAAAGTACTTTTTCTTAGATCAGGTTAACAACACTGTCTCTAGGTAACTTAGAGGAGTGGTATTCAAACTGTGATAGGGATATTGGGGGGGCACAGAAAGTTTTACAAAAATCCATTTTCAAATCCTTAAATTGACCTACCAAAAATGCTACAGGGGGTCAGCTGGCATTCTCTGTTCCCATCTCTCACTTCATTTTGCCATTCTCCTAACTTTACACAAGGAAGCCATACCTCTTATCTAACCTGAATCTTCTAAGGTGAATTTCTTGGAAAAGTAAAATCTCCAGAGAGCCAAACAAAAGGACAGTTCAACAGTTTTCTAATCAAGGCTTCATAAACTCCCTCAATTTATTACGAGACACTTATCCAATTAAATACTGCCTTTTATTTTTAATAATTTTATGTCAACATTTATAATTTATTTGTTGTTTGATCAATTATGTGCTCATAATAGTTGTAATGATAACTCATTCCAGATGATTAGAAAAACTGTGGGCTTTATGGTCAAAGAAAATTAATTTAAAGGTAGTTTCAATATAAATGTATATGTGCTTGTTGTTTCTATAAATTTACGTCAAAGAAGTCTTGGTGGTCAAGAAAAGATTTTCAAGATTCAAAGTAGAACAAAATTCTGTGGAGAAAGCAGAAAGGAAATACAAATACAAGGAAATACAAATTCCTTTATTTTAAATATTTGATTTTAAAAGACACATAGGTATCCATTCAGTATGGCATTAATATATAGGATATATTTGAAAGACTAATTTAGATTTTATTTTTTAATTAAAAAATTTTTTTAAAGATTTATTTATTTCAGAGAGAGACAGGGACAGCAGGAGTGGTGGGGAAGGGCAGAGGGAAATGGAGAGGGGGAGCAGACTCCCCGCTGAGTGCAGAGCCCAACACAGGCCTGGATCTCAGGACTCATGAGATCATGACCCAAGCAGAAACAGAGTCAGACGCTTAACTGACTGAGCCACCCAGGCGCCTCTAGATTTTATTTATAAAAAACCAATACTTACGTTATGGCAGAAATTGCATATTTTGTAACTAAAACTTATGATGAAAATTTTCATGTAATTTAAATATACACAGACATCACTTATTTGTCACAATTATTTTAGGGGATAGGAACAAAAATGTTTGAAGACAACTGCTCTGTATCATCATCTCTGAAGACCACTGCTTTATAACATGCTCTCTAAAGAATAGAATTTCTGAGTTTTAGAGTTTTGATGAGAAATAATTTCACTTTTTCTTTATTGACAATAGAATGTAATTATTTTCTTTTATCTTGTATTGAAGTGTTTGAAAGTGTGTTTGTGTTTTGTGATGTCTAAAAATAAAAGGCGTTGGCCTTAACAACTAGCCACTTGATGACATTTTGGGGAAGTTGCAAGCAGATGAATATGGACAAATACATCGTTGAATTACTCAGATTTTTCACCTGGAAATACGGAGGGCTTGGTGTATTTAATATTTTTGCATACTTCAATGTTCCTGCTAATAATTTGCCATTGCAAATGCTTGAATATTACTGGATAAGTAGTATGAGGATCTTCTGGAGAATCAGTATTGTTTTTTTTAACGAAATAGTTACGTTCACATCTTTAAGAGCAAACTTTAGTGTCTCTAAGCTACGACTGTGAAATGATTCGTAGGAAATAGGATGAAAAGTTTAGTATTTCTTTATTTACTAATTGAGCCATTTAATTTTTAAACGTTTATATTAGTAAGATAACCATTCTTACAATGGGAACTTTTGATCTATTTTCTCTTGATAGTATTTATAGTGTAAACCAGTCTTATTGAGAGTGTAAATTATACAAAGTATTTACACATAAAAAAGTTCATATAATTAAATTGAGGTGAATATAATTTAGAACTGTTTCTTTAACGCTTTGTTTTTTGCTCAGTTTTTGCTGGAGTATTACTGAAGCTGTGATCAGGGGATTGTAACATGCATATCTAGATCAAGTGAACACTACATGAAATACTAAGAAACCTGTAACTAAAGACTTTAGTTTTGAATTAAGAGTGTTATAACTTTTTACCAAGGATTAAAAAAAATCCTACATTATCTTTACCATTTCACTTTAGGATCCAATCAATAAAATTATATATTTATAAATATTGCTCTAACAAGTAAAAACAAATCTAATGTCTTTTTAAAGTTTTAAAGTTTAAGCCTAACTTTTTTTTACTTACATATTTGGTATATGTAATTTTTTTTCAGCTTGAAAGCTTATAGTTTTTAGAAGAAAACAGTCCTTTAAATTGTGACTACTCTTTTTTTTGTATTGTCTTTAGTATAATAAAAAGTTACTATCTTTATATATTGTCATGACTTTTTAAATTTCAACTATTAACATATTTCCTTAGACTGAATTAACAATTATTTTGAATATATGATGATTTCTTGTTAAAGGACACAATGTTGTAACTCTTCCCATAATTTAATCGCATACTTTTAAAGTTAAAAATGTAAGTTCAGGTTAAATAGGCTTTTATCAAGGATGTTATAGGAGAGGGAATAAAACAAAATTATCTAAATTTGGATAAAATAATGAAGTACATTAATATAAGCACCTGAAATGTAAATATAACTTACAGATGTAAACCTAAAATCAGTCAAAAATCTAAAAAGGAAACTTTAAAGAGAAGAAATGAAAACTAAATACATCAAGGCAGTATATATTAAATAAACATACACTGTCATTTCTTAACATTTTTGAAAGATGACTTACAGCAGTATTATTTTCCAAACTTATTTCAACACAGAATCGGTAGTATCTATTTTTTTTTGTTTTGGGTAATATCTATTAATATGTCATGGACACATGGTGCTATAGAAGGAATAAATGCCAGCTCATGTGCAAGCACTAGGGGAAGGTAAAGAGATGATCGTTCAAGAGTGTGACCATCTGTAAGTAGTTTCAACTGATCATCTCTTCTACTTCACCGATTGATTGGAATCCCCTGGCTTAGGTAATTCTGCTTTGTTTCATGAGCCCAGTATAGGGAGCTCCGTGTGCACAGGTGCCAACGTATCTTCAGAACTTACAGTCTGACGTTGAAAAAAGATACACATTTGAAAACAAACATGTTATCTGAATGGGATGGGGGTTAAGTTTGGAAGTAATTTCTCAGGGAGACCTGATTTGTACATTTGGCTAGGCACAATTGGCGGAGAGGGTAGGAACCTATAAAATGGCCTCGGAGGCAGAAAGGCTTGCTTGGAATGGGGGCACCGTTGTAAAGACATTTCCCTATTGAAGGAAAAACTAATTTTAGCTGGGGTTTAGATTTGATGGGAAAGGCACTAGGACCCTTGTCAATTCTTGAGTGTGCTGGGTGAGGTAAGAGACCCAATTCAAAAGATATGAACATTATTTGCCTGAAATGCGGAAAGACTAGGTGGGGGAATTGGCTCCTGCTGCTGCATAAAGTACGAGCTAGATTATACAACTCAACACCAATAGCCGCAGAATATAGTAAAAGGGAAAATCAGATATAAAAGACGAGCTAGACTAAAATAATTTCATGGGAGTTTCTGCCCTGTGCCCGTATTGCGGTCCTTTGTAACTCTCCAAGCATTCAAAAAGGACAAGGGAGAACTGAAGAAAGAAAGAAGGTAGAAAAAGGAGATAGAAAACAGTCGACCTCAGGCGAGAAAATACCAAACACCAAACTTAATGATTCAAAACTGGAAGGCTATGCCCCAGTGGCAATTCTATGCCGCAAAGGCCCAAAGCTCATACACATTCCTTTTACATGAACCACTGGGCTGCAGTAACAGCTTAAATAAGCTGTTAAAAAGTTCTAAAACAGAATAAACACCATCTCCTACCCCAAAATTGTGCCAGTGTTCTCCAATCCCCAAAGGCGTAAGGGAAGGATCGCGCTTTCACTTGGCGGACGGCGCCAGCCCACCAAATACAGTAAATGACTTTCCTTTCCACAATGCTGGGACTTTGGGGCTTATAAAATAACCCAACCATTGTGACCTCATCTGAATGAGCGCCTTTGCTCCTGACTTGACACACCTCAGGCAAGTTCCACCGCGACCATCCGAGGTTTGACCTGTCCTCCGAGCCAATCGAAAGGAGGACAGCTAAGGCGACGAGTTGGGGCGCTGAGGTCACCCTCCTGACCCCAGGCGCAGGGCAAAAAGGCCCAGAAACAAAGCGATTAGGCCCAACCACGAGCTCGGCCCCGCGTCGGCAGCTAGTCCTAGACCCCCGACATCTGCGCAGGCGCTCGACGCCCGGCCGAGCGCGGACGAAGCCGGAAGTGTCCCTCGGCGCCCCGGATGCGACCCCGCGGCGGTGGTTGCCAGGGCGACGGGCGCTCCCGAGAGCTGCTGGTACTCGAGACTGGTGAATTAGAACAGGTTTCCTTTGGCGGGCCTGGACGGCTGGGCTCGTCCTCTCGGAGTTCCCAGAATGTTCTTTTACCTGAGCAAGAAAGTGAGTTTTCCCGCGGTCGCCCCCGCCTCCCCTTCGTTCTCGCGTCCCGCGGGCCATTCCCGCATCCTGCCGGCGAAATCTGGCGTCCTGATCCCCAGCTTCGCCTTCCCGCCTCCCACCTTCCCGCATCGGCCAGCCTCGGACGGTCCCGAACCCCAGATAAATCTCGGCGGAGCCAGCAGCCCTCTTGCACAACTCTCCCATCCCTGCCCCTGGCTGGGTCTTTTTTGGGGAGCCAGCAAGACAGATCATTGTGTGCCTCTCTCTCTTTTTTCCTCCACCTATTGTTGATCCAGGTGCCGTACGTTCTTTGGACTGTCCTGGGCTGCCGGGCAAGAGAAAAGTAATGACAAAAGGGTAGCCCAAGTGTTGTGTGTGGAAAGGGAATACGGACTGGTGGTCTGCATTTATACTTCCGTTTCCCTCTTCCGTTCTGTAAAACATTCATCAGGTGACTCTCCCACTGGGTCCCTCCGCGGTCAGTGCCTTTCTCTTGTGTGCACTTTTTTCTCTCTTTCGCAAATGGTAGGGCAGTTCAGGAGATCCTGCCATGCGCATTTTCATCACAGCTCACACTGCAAGAAGGACCGTTTTTCTTCTTGGGGTGTGTGTGTGGGGGATTTTCTTCAACCTTCATCTGTAAGTCACTAGCCAACTCCTTCGTGAAAAGCTGTGAAAGCGGCTGTGGTTCTTTTCAGATTGCCATTCCCAATAACGTGAAGCTGAAATGTGTATCTTGGAACAAGGACCAAGGATTCATAGCATGTGGTGGTGAAGATGGATTACTGAAAGTTTTGAAATTAGAGACGCAGACAGGTAAATGAATGCAAGACCAAATGTTTGAACTTGATGGAAAATTGGCTAGTATCATTTGTTCACTGAGATTTGCTCATGGTATTTGTCAGTATGCAATTCTACTTCTTTTAAAAACCAAAAGTAAACACAAAACTCCCAAACATTTAGTGGTGTTTTTTGTAGAGTATTTTTGCAGTAAAGTTCAGAGAATATCGAATGTAAAAATCGGATGGCTATTGGGCGCCTGGGTGGCTCAGTTGGTTAAGCGACTGCCTTCGGCTCAGGTCATGATCCTGGAGTCTCGGGATCGAGTCCCACATCCGGGCTCCCTGCTCAGCAGGGAGTCGGCTTCTCCTTCTGACCCTCTTCCCTCTCGTGCTCTCTCTCTCTCTCATTCTCTCTCTCAAATAAATAAATAAAATCTTAAAAAAAATCGGATGGCTATTGCTGAAGTTCTTGATGGAAAAGGAAAAACAATGAAGAATGAGAACTATGTTGCCTTGTCCTTTTCTGTTTATTGTGCTTTGTTATTTGGAGTCTAATAAAAATGATGTGAATCCACATTTCAGTTAGGTCACAAAACCTCACATTTTGTCAGATTATTTGCAGGCCTGTATCATCCTTTCTGCTTCTCAGATATGTTAATAATTATTCATCTAGTTTCCAAGAACAGAAAATGAGACTTTTTAAAACATTTTTGTCAATAAGTTTCATGTGATTACAGGTTGCTTTCTCTTTTTTTAGTTCTCTGGAATCATAGCAAACAGTTTCACATTTCCTTTAACATCCATAGTGTTGCTCTAGAATGGAGAGCTAGACGATCCCCAATCTATTTTGGAGATCTAGATGAGGAGATTGGAGTTGGAATCTCAGCTCTGCCATACTGACTTTCAGCAAGTTGGTGAACATCTTTCGGTTTTAGTTTAGTCTTCTGTAAGATAAAGGGCTGAACTAAATTCCACTTCAACCCCGGGGCCTTTGCACTTGCTATTTCTGAGTCTGGACTTCTCTTTCCCCTCCTCTTTTCCCCACCTCACTTGGCATCTCCAGTTTATTCCTCAGTCTCAGCTTCAATATAATTTCTTCAGAAAGCCTTCCCTGGTTCTCCCTCCCCCCCAAACTAAATTAATCTCCCTCTGTCACTATCTTATGATGCCTTTACTTCCTCAGTTTGTAATTTTACATATATACATGTATATTTATGGGGGTGGGTGAGTGTATGTTTAATAGTATCTGTCCCCTCGATAGACTACAAGCTCTCTAAGGTAGAGGCTTTAACTATTTCATTTATCATTTTATATTCAGAAGCTTCCACAGTGCATGGCACAATGTAGACATTTAGTGAATGAATGAATGAATAAAAGATTCTGCAAAATCTAGTAAAAACCGATTTCCAAAGTCTTTGCTTTCTGATCCCTCTTATGCTTTAGAGTTTTCAGTCTACATGTCATAAGTGTTTCTATTTATGATCTTTTGGGAAGGAATAAGTAGCAATAATAATTATTAATATATTTAATATCCTGGGTAAACAATTTTTTTAATACATTTTGCTTTATTTTGTCAGAATAATATCTTTACAAGGGGGTACATATTATTGTCCTATGTTTCCACCCTGAGAAAAGTAGATCAGAGTGAGGCATACTTAAAAAATCTTTCTAATATCATCCAGGAATAAGAACTCCTTTTAAAATAAGCAAGAAATGTCAAAGTCTTATAATCTGTTAGTTTAATGTATTTGCCGTAATATTTTTTTCCCTAGATGATGTAAAATTGAGGGGTCTTGCAGCCCCTAGCAACCTTTCTATGAATCAGACTCTTGAAGGTCATAGTGGTGAGTCATGTAATTTTTAAAATCATATTTGAATAGTCTTTAGGCATTTAGAAACCATCTACTTAATGCAGAAATGTTATCATTTTTAATAATGTTAATATTTAAAGTAATCATTTCTATTGAACCATAATTAATTAATTGATCCTAGAGTCTTTCAACAACTTTTACATGATTAAACAATATCTTCAGTAAATCTAAAACAAAGCCGGTCTTATATATTAAAAAATACTGTTATTTGTCTACAGATTGGATATAATCCTTTTTTAGAATCTGCCCTGTGGTTCCGCATCAAAGTAGACTAAAGAGACATGACAACTGAATGCAGTCTATGATCCTAGATTGGATTTTGGAATGAGAAAAAGAAGTACCTATAAGGGACATTATTTGGACAATTGATAACATTTGAATGTGGACTGGGGTTAGATAATATTGTATCAGTGTTAAATTCACTAATTTGTAATATGGTTATGAAAGAGAATGTCTTCTTAGGAAATGTACACTAAAGTATTTAGGGATTAAAAAAAAAAACCAACTAAAAAAACCTCAGTTGTTCATATAAACCAGAGGTTTAAGATATGCTCAAGAGTGTGTTTCAAGGGGGTGGGGGGATGGGGTAACAGGGTGATGGGTACTAAGGAGGGCACGTGTTGTGATGAGCACTGGGTGTTATACACAACTAATGAATCACTGAACACTACAACAAAAACTAATGACGTACTGTACAGTGGCTAACTGAACATAAAAAAAAGGAGTGTGTTACTAATAGAATGGAAAACAAGAGGGGGGAAAAGAGAAATTAGGGCATATATCAACCACAAACAACCCCCCATCCCCCTAAAAAAAAAAATCCAAGTACTTAGTATGATGTCCTTTGGGCATTGTTATCCTTGGGAGTCAGGCCAGCTGGGTAAATCTTACTTAGATTTGTTTCTGTCATCAGATATATGGCAGCTCTTGCATCTGACCATAATAGGTGCCTTTGCTGGCCTGAAATAGGAGCAAACATGAAAATATCACATGTAGGAAATGAGTGACAATAGCGACTACATCCTATGAATATGTTTGAGTCATTTAGTAAAGAATGGCTAGTTGCACAGGAACCATATTGATTTGAACATGCTGTTGGTGTTTATTATAAAAATACAAATTTGAAATTGTCGCCTTTTTTAAGTTTCTAAATTGTTTTATAATTTTTTTAGGTTCTGTTCAAGTTGTAACATGGAACGAACAGTATCAGAAGTTGACTACCAGTGATCAAAATGGGCTTATCATTGTTTGGATGTTATATAAAGGTATGCTAGGAGAGCTTATGGAACCTTTCACAGATTGGAGTCTGGGTTACGGTATTTGAATGGGGAAACAACATATTTGAAATAGATTCCTTTTAACCAGCAGCAGGAGTTCATCCTGACTGCACGGGGGTAATATTTCTGGATTTATTGCTGCCTACTTTTCCTTTTAACTTTTTTTTTTTTTTTTTTTGAACTGTGACCTTGCATGAGGAGAGTGAACTAGGTGACTGTTGGTTATCTCCAAAATGAACATAGGCCCTTAGCAGGATAGTTTCTACTTGAGATAGCTTCCCCCCACCGCCCAGGTTTCCAATAAGAATTATTTTCTGTGTGATCAGTGGCTAGAGTTAATCCAGTGGGTAAAAACATTTATTAAGAAGTCAGGGGCAATAATTCATTCCCTTTATTGAGTCATTTAGCTTCCTTTTCTTTCATGGATACAGATTTTATCTCAGCTCTGACAACTGGCTCATGATTTGCACCTTTTGGCTACAAGAGAGAGCAAGAGAAGGATTAATTTAGGTGCATCACTGTTACCAGAAAAGAACACATAATACATGATCTCTTGGGGCCTGTAGCCATCATTAAATGAGAAGGCTACCTTACTTAATTCATGTGTGTTGTTTTGAAAACATTCAGGGTATACCATTTAAAAATTCTTAATTAAAAATATGCTGTACATGAATTTATGTTTTTCAAAGTTTATGTATGTGTGTGTATATCTGTGCAGGGAGTAGAATATGAGAGTGCAGGAGATTAGGGTAAACTGTCTTTTTCCAAGGTGGGTGTTCTCTGGGCCTTAGTCCTGACTCTGATAATGTCCTCTTCGACTAGTTATTTCAAATTATGTGATAATTTGCTTGGCTGTAGGCCAGAATTCCTGATACCAAAATATAGTAAAAAATAAAAACAAAACAATATAGCCTTGTGATTTGCCTCACATTTGGTTACACTTTGAGACCTCTCACTCCAGCCCTGTGTACAAGAATGGTTTTGTCATTCAGCATTAGTGATGTGAAATCACTAAAGTGATTTGAACTGTTGAAAATTTTTTTCAAGCAGGCTTAGAGTTTTTACCTAATGTACTTGTATTTAACATGCTTATAATTAGTCATTGGAGAGTTTATGCATATATATATAAAATCATTGTGGTTATTTTGTTTTTTCCTTGGTTATTATCTGAAGTTTTAGACTTTGAGAAAAATCAGTTGTTTTGGCCTGTTTTGCTATAAAGCAAATAAAGTTTTATTTTTTAATGGACAGAAAGGAAGAAAGAAAGAGAGAAAAGAGGGGCATTTATTGTGTTTTCTGTGATAATCTTTGAAGCAGTTGTTGGTCAAGGCCTCAGCTAATTTTTTATTTTGTTTTTGTTGGATTTGAAGGTTTTATAGTTCTCAGATTGCAGAAAACTTTGCAGTTACTTATCCCACAGTGTGCTTTATGGAATGTTTTCAACTCTTATGTGGAAGTTTTGACTTGTAATTTTTTTTAAATTTGTGCAAATAGGCTCTTGGTACGAAGAGATGATCAATAACAGAAATAAATCAGTGGTTCGAAGTATGAGCTGGAATGCTGATGGACAGAAGATCTGCATTGTATACGAAGACGGGGCTGTGATAGTTGGTTCAGTGGATGGTAATGCTTTGTTGCACACAGAACTAAGATCAATATTTGGTTGGCATTTTTGTCTTTAGAGGTTTAATTAATTATATGTTAGCTTTCTGACAGAAAAATAAACATAAAAAGAGAAAACAGTTGATATACAATTTGATGATGTTCAAGAAACATTTATTTTTTTTTTTAAGATTTTATTTATTTTTTTAAGTAAACCCTCCACCCAACATAGGGCTTGACCTTACGACCCCATGATTAAGAGTTGCATGCTCTATCAACTGAGCCAGCTAGGTGCCCCTAAGAAACATTTATTTTTACGTATACTCAAGTAAAAAATCTATTTTTAAAAAATTTCCTACAGTGGCACTGAAAAAAGAGGGAATTAATTTTTCAGGACTATTTTAAATATGTCTGCCTAGTTATAATTCATTTTTACACTTGTTAGGCTATTATAAATACGTAGATCTTAGTTTCAATAAGTATGTAGGGATATAACAATCTCTGGTTATTTTTAAAAAATTGAACCATTGAATATTATTGACATATAACATTAGTTTTATTTTTTATTTTTTATTATTATTTTTTAAAGATTTTATTTATTTGAGAGAGAGAGAGAGAGTGTGAAAGCACGAACAGTGGGGACGGACAGAGGGAGAAGCAGACTCCCAGCTGAGCAGGGAGCCTGATATGGGGCTCGATCCCAGGACCCCGAGATCATGACCTGAGCTGAAGGCAGCCACTTAGCCACCCAGGCACCCATAACATTAGTTTTAGATGTACAACATAATGATTTGATATTTTTATATCAGATGATCATCTGGTCATTTTTAAATAGAGCTGAGCATGTTGTTGTGTTTTATAGCTTTAAAACCTATGTTTTTCATATTTTAGTTCATAGATAATACTGGGGCTTCTGAGAGTCTGTGCCTTCATTTTAATGTGAAACTCTATAGAGAAATAATTTATTTCAAAATGATTTTCATTTTTCCATTTGTTTTTTTCTCGTGTAACTTCGTTTATTCCACAACTGTTTCTGAGAGCTTACAAAGTCACAGCTATAGTTCTAGGCACTAGGTACAACAAAAAATATTTCAGATCTAGAACAGGAGAGATGGATAAGTCACCAGGCAATTACAATGCCTTGTGGTAAGTGTTGAGACAGGGAAAATATAGCAACGTATAGTAGAAGTATCTAATCCAGGCTTGGAGGGATCAGGGAAGGCATCCTGGAGGAAGTGATATGTGCTGAGGCTTTAGGCACCAGGAAGGTTGGTTTGTAAAGTGTCCTAGGCTAAGAAATAGCTTTTGAGGAGGTCCTCAGGGGTTGAACTTAGCCATGGTTAGGGTATTGAAAAAATTTTGAGAGTCAGTATAGTATAATACTAAAAGGAGAAGAGTTGTATGTGATGAAATTAGAGACATTAGCAGAAGCCAGATTATGCAGTTTGTAAGTTATACAAGGAGTTGGGATTTAACTTTAAGGGTGCTAGGGAGCCAATGAAAGCTTTTAAGAATGGGAGCACTGGGATCGAATTTGTTCTTTGGAAGCATCTCTGTGACTGCAACATGAAGACTGGAGGGAGGAAAGAAGGATAGGGGGCAGGTGTACCAGTTAGGGAATTACTATGGTAAGTCAGGTGAGAGGTGATGGTGGATGGTGGCTGAACCAGGGTAGTGACAAAGAGGCTGGAAGTAAGTGGACATATGCTGGAGATACTTAGGAGCTAGAATAGATGGGGCCTCGTTATTGATCAGTTTGGGGATGAGGGGGTGGAAGTGTCTAGAATAATAGCCGGTTTTTAGCTTTGACAACTGGATGGATGGCCATGCCATAAAAATAAGGGATGTGGGAGGGGCGCCTGGGTGGCTCAGTCAGTTAAGCGATGCCTTCGGCTCACGTCATGATCCCAGGGTCCTAGGATTGAGCCTTACATCAGGCTCCCTGCTCAGTGGGGAGCCTGCTTCTCCTTCTCCCATTCCTCCTGCTTGTGCACTCTCTCTCTCTCTGTGTGAAATAAACAAAATCTTTTAAAAAAATAGGGAATGTGGGAGAAAGACTGATTGTGAGGGAAGATTTCGTTTTCGGACATGTTGATTTTGTCATGCCGTAGGACAGCCAAATCAAATATGTCAGACCATAATTATATGCATGCATCTGTGGCTTCAAAATATCTGGGCTAGAGTCATACTTTTGGGAATCACCAGCAGGTAGATGGTAATTTAAACCATTGGAATAGATGAAAAACCTATGGACCACTGTGGGTTAAGAACCTGCAACATAAGTGTTGGAGATAAAGGAGTACACAAATGCACAGAAAGCAAGAAAGAAGGAAGGAGTGGTTAAAGAAAAGCCTGCAGTGGACCTAGCAACAGGCTTTAGGGACCTCCTGAAGGTCATCTCAGTGGACGTGTGGGGTGGAAGCCGGACTGGGTTGGGCTGAGGGTTGAGTGGGAGGTGAGGAAGTGGTGACTGCAGGTGTGAACTCTTTGGAGAAGCTTGGCTGGGAGAGGAAAGGTGGAAATAGGGTAGTGGCTAGAAGGGAACTTGGGGTCGAGGGAGATGTTCTTCGTTTTGTTTTATTTGTTTTTATTTGAGGTGGTAGTTTTGAAGGATAGATCTGAGTATATTTAAATACTTGTAAGAAAGGGCCTGGAGAGAAGAGTTTAAAGAGAAAGAGAAAATGTGAATAATCAGTAGAGGGAGATCTTTGCAAAGCTAGGAGGGGCTTAGACCAGAAAGTAGGTGGAGGGATTCACCCTAGGTGGGTGTCTGGTTGGGGATATACCTCTTCCTTTGTTTTGGGGGGCAAAGCAGAAAGGGTTATCGTGGATTCAGTTTTGTGCTGAATGTTTGAAAGTGGAAATGAGGGATTTCTTTTTTGGAAGCTTTTATTTTCTTTCCATGGTTGAGGATGAGTTCATCTGCTAATTGGGAGTAAGGTCCTAGATTAGAGTTTTGAAGAGAAGGGAGAAAGTTGGAAACAGCTACTATTTCAAATGTTTAGTAGGATATTTGGCACATAAGAGGTGCTCAGTAAATTTTATTGACTGCATAAATTGAACAAATACATCGTGCTGTGAAGAATGTGAGAGCTCTTTAGGGAAACAGAATTTTAGGGCGGTTGTTGGAGAATTATGACCTTGAAACTTTAATAAAATAATTATGTTTTATGTTTTATTTTAGGGAATCGCATTTGGGGAAAAGACTTGAAGGGTATACAGTTATGCCATGTAGCATGGTCTGCAGATAGTAAAATCCTACTTTTTGGAATGGCAAATGGAGAAATACACATTTATGATAATCAGGGGAATTTTATAGTAAGTGTATATATTTTCATATATTCATTAGTTTTGGTTACACAATTTTATATGATTTTATGTATCATTCGTATGTATACACATTTATTATGATGGTTTGTGTCATCAAGAAAGTCTTCATTTCAGTTTTTTTCCAATCATTTAGATTTTTTAATTAAAAAAAACTGGGTTGCTTCAAGGTAAATTAATGCTTTTAGTTCAGAATTCTTGGTAACTGGGAAGGACAAGATTTCAGTGTATTGAAGCTGAGGGATAATGAGTTGGATGAGTTACAGTTTAATCTTTGTGTCTTCTAATAGCAGAAGCCTAAGTTTACATGAGATACCAACGATACATATTTTTTTTCCATTGATATTTTTGTAGCAAGCTACTCAAGGTTGTTTGTAAAAAGAATGGAAGACTTAAACAGTAAAGGACAAAAATCAAGTCCTGGGAAGAAGGCAAAATAGAAAAGGCTCAGCTAGCACGATCTCAAGAAAAACTCTGGCTTTGTGAGATTTAGCTGTGTTCAATCTCTGATCTTACCTATGGGGCAGTTTTGTTTGTCATGAGGCTGAGGACATTACATAAATCTGTTTATTGGCGGAAATGATAATAGTCAGCTTTTCCATGACACTTTGCTATTTTTGAGGTACTTTCATGTACCTCTTGTCACTTAGTCTCATAAACGCTCTGTGAGTTTTTTTTAATCCTCATTTTGCAAAAGGGAAAAACTGAAACTCAGTTGAAGTTGTTTGTCCCAGGGTTGGTAAACCAGTAAGCCATGGGGCTGGCATTTGAAATCATATTTTTAAATCCCGTTTTCAGTGTTCTTTCTACAATACTCTATACTGATCTGTTTTAAAAGATGAAATATTAACCTAACTGGATTGTTTAGATGAAAATGAAACTGAATTGCTTGGTGAATGTTACCGGAGCAATCAGTATTGCTGGGATTCATTGGTACCATGGCACGGAAGGCTACGTGGAGCCAGACTGCCCCTGCCTCGCAATTTGTTTTGACAACGGGAGGTGCCAAATCATGAGACATGAGAATGACCAGAGTATGTAATTTTTCTTTTTTTTAATGTGGAGAACTTAAAAAATATTTTAAAATTATTCTGAAGATTATACAGTTCTGTAGGCTGTTTTACCACAATTACCTAATTTTTTTCTTTTTGACTAGATCCTGTTTTAATTGACACTGGCATGTATGTGGTGAGTATCCAGTGGAACCACATCGGCAGCGTGTTAGCTGTGGCAGGCTCCCAGAAGGTTGTCACTCAGGATAAAGATGTAAACACCGTGCAGTTTTACACTCCATTTGGTGAGGTAAATGTCTTCTTTCTTTCCTATGTAGCGAGTAAGGTAGGGGAAAAAGGAGGAGGCGGTATAAACTTGTCACCTTTTGGAAAAGGGACACTTTGAGTAAAAATGATGGAATAACAGGCATCTTGTCTTTGATTAATGTCCTCACTTCTAAGTCTTGATAGTTGTATTTTATCATGGAATTTAGTTTATCCTCTGTACCTTTAGAAAATGAGCTGTTTCACCTAAGAAATCACTATGCAGTAGTATTTAGAATATTTTCTCTGTGATCTGATTGTGCATCTTTTTTCCTAGCTGGTTTTTGAGTTGTTTTTAGTATAATTTAGTTGTTTCAGATTAATATTTTCAATTTTTAATGTGATATATTAAATGTACATAGATGTTAAGCACACATATCTGTTTCTTCCTCCTTCAGACTTTTTTTTTTTTTAAGATTTTATTTATTTATTTATTTGAGAGAGAGAGTGCAAGTTGGTGTAGGGGCAGAGGGAGAGGGAGAGAATTCCAAACAGACTCCCTTGAGTGTGGATCCTGATGCAGGGCTTGATCACAGGACCCTTGAGATCATGATCTGAGTTGAAATTACCAGTTAGACACTTAACCAACTGAGCCACCCAGGCGCTCCTCCCTCCTTCAGACTTCTAACAGTTCTAATTTGTTGAGGAATAACCAACTATTTTAAGAAAATCTATCTTAATAACTAATCTTAGGTGATGCTGCATTAAAATATAAGCATTGTTTTCATAAATGCGTGTGTTATCCTTCTCAGTAGTATTATTAATTAAATTTTTTTTTAGATTTGATTTATTTATTTGAGAGAGAGAAAGAGTGTGTGTGGCAGAAAGGGAGGGGCAAAAGGGGAGGGAGAGGGACAAGCCGACTCCCCGCTGATTGCAGAGCCCAAAGCAGGGCTCTATCTCAGGACCCTGCGACCATGACCTGAGCCAAAGCCAAGTCAGTTGCTTAACCTACTGAAATTACCAGTTAGACACTTAACCAACTGAGCCACCAGGTGCCCCTAATGAATTTAATTTTTAAGGAGAATTTTATTGAAGATGTAGTGGAAAATATCAAATAGAGTTAATGTATTGTGAATTTTAAAGAATTTGGAAAGTGAGAACTTAGTAACTAAGCTTAATAATTTTTTACCTGTTTTATTTTCTGTCTGTAGACTCTATTTAGTCCCTTATTGGTTTTTATAAATTCACCATAGACTTCAATAATATGTGTTTTTGCTACATAAAAGCCTTCCCCAGTTGTTTTAATATTTTAAAATACATTTTAATAATTTCTCTGAGGGTAAGAAATGGTACCAGCTCAGGCTTTTGAATCAGTGTCTCAAAATACCCAGTAGAATGTGATGTAGAGAATAGATGGTACATTGCCAGCTAATAATATTTTTGGTAGATGTTAAAAGCTAAGGGAAAACTGAAGTATGGTTCTCAAGGTTCCTAACTATTAAAAATCTGAATTCATGGGGCACCTGGGTGGCTCAGTTAAGCATCTGCCTTCGGCTCGGGTCATGATCTCACGGTCCTGGGATCGAGTCCTGAGATGGCTCCCTGCTCAGCAGGGAGTCTGCTTCTCCCTCTCCCTCTGCAGCTCTCCCTGTTTGTGCTCTCCTGCTCTCTCTGTCAAGTAAATAAATAGACAGATAGATAGATAGATAAATTAATTAAAAAATATCTTTAAAAAATCTGAATTCGTTCTTAATTCATGTTCTTTGTTGGTTATTTTTGTCAACCATTGGCTTATTTATCATTATTTTATCTGCTTATTTTTGGTAGTTCAACCTTTTCTAAGTGGAAAAACATGGATTCTAAGGCCTATTTATCTTGCAAAACAGTGTGTTATGTGTTAAATTGACAACTGTAGGTTGGTTTGGCATGGTTGTAATTAAAAGTATCTAGCATAGTTCCTCAGGGTATATTAGTCACTTGGTATTTTTTTGAATGAGTGAATATATAGAGGACTTACTTTGGATCTATGTTATTAAGATAGGGAAGGTAACTTGGAAGGAGGTTATCTAAAGATTTAACCGTAAGGAAACCTCAGGGAAGAATTTGCTTTTGATTCTGAAGGTCTGAGTCTTCTGGTTATTATACTGTGGTCTTAGCCAGGGAAGGAGATGATAGAACATGTGATTTGTCGTCAGGTTGGCCTGGCTTTGGCTGTGAATTCCATTTCCACAGTGTTGTCTCACTTGGAGAACTTCTTTCACCTCTGAGACTCAGTTTACTTATGTTCTGAAATAAAGGTAATACCTCATGGCACTGTTATAAAAATTACAGGAGGTAACAATGAGAAAATGCCTACTCCAGGGCTAGGTGAGTGCTTACTACAAGTTGGTTTTCTCTCAGTGTTGCTGCCATCACCTGGCTGGCCTGCAGAGTTGGGAGATGGCCTTATTCTCTTCCCAGTGAGGCTTGTCACTCCTAGGAGTGATGCTGTGAGAGCCTGCCTGCTCCCTCTGGTTTCATGCAGGCAGCAGGACAGACAGAGTGGACCCTCCTAGGTTAAAACATTTTTACCCCCATCGGTTTCTCTGGCAAAATGGAGTTTAATACATTAAAACTGACTTTCGAGCATATCTGCTTAAGAACAAGGGATAGCAGTACGATTTATTAAAATTCTTGGGTCTGTCAAAACATAGATTTACAGTATTTTCTTTTTATGGCCACATTAAAATGTCTTTGTATTATTCACTTGTTAATTTAGCCATAAAATGGGCTGTGTTACAGTTAAAACTGTAAGTTGGTTTGATATCGTTGTAATTAAAAATATCTAGCATTGTCTTCATATATGAAGACATTAATTTGAATGCATGATACATTTATTTACTTAATAGATATTTATTGAGTACCTGTTTATTAAGCAATCCATTAAGGGATAGGGCATAAATGTGAATATGATGAAGTTAGTGCTCTCTGGTAGCTCACCTTCTGAATTCTCTGGACCTGTAGAAGGAAGGAAAAGGCAGGAAACAATATTAAAGTTGCATCTTGGAGGATGGAGACCATGCTCCAGGAGGACAAGGGAGAGTAAGGCTGGGGAGGCAAGGGGAGAGGAAAGGAAGATTTCAGGCAGAAAGTCTATTATCCAGGGCAAAGGTTTGGAGGCACAGTAGCCGTCTCATGAGGGAGAACACAGGAATTGTGGCTAAATAGTGAGGTACTGAGCCAAAGAGTATAGTTTTGAGCCAAATGGGAAGAGGCATTGTATACTCTGCTAAAGAATGTGATGGTGGGAAGCTATTGATTTTTAAAAAAAATCATTAAACATTTTTTTAAAGCAGGATAAGATAATGACTGGGTTTGTGTTCCAGAAAGGTAATTTTGACAGTAGAACGAATATTGAATTTGGGGGGTAGAGGCTGGGAAGGAGAAAAGAGATAAACGGTAAAGCCTGCAGTTAGACCATTACCGTAGTTCATTCAGGAAAGGAGGGAGGGGCAGTGCAGGATAGATGAGAGCGGGAGCAATGGGACTTGGTGACTGGTTGGCTGTGGAGAATGAGAGAGAGACCAGACGTAAAGATTGCATTTACTACCGCAATAATGCGTTCATCCCAAGAGGCACAATTTTTTTTTTAAGATTTTATTTTTAAGTAATGTCTACACCTGACATGGGGCTCGAACCCACAACCACCCCCTGAGCCAGCCAGGTGCCCCCAAGAAGCAGAATTTTTTACAACTCCAAAATTGGAATGCATCTTATAGTCAAAGTTATCCTATTTTAATTAGCAGTATGTTTTATTCTTTCCTGAGTTATACATAAATATGCATATTTAGATCTCTGGCATCTTGGATTTGATGAAATTTGATACTGAATTCTTTCGCTTTTGTTTGTAAATTTCTCCTATCATAAGTATGTTTTTCATTATAAAAATTCAAGGAAAATGATTTTGAAGTGAGTAGTAACCTTTCACAAAATAATTTTTATAACACCTTTGATCCCTATGATGTGATTGGTGGTAATTTATATTTTATTTAATTGTGATATTTTAGGTTAAATATAATTATTTTTTCAGCATTTGGGTACTTTGAAGGTTCCTGGAAAGCAGATGTCTGCACTATCTTGGGAAGGAGGAGGACTGAAAATTGCACTAGCTGTTGATTCTTTTATATATTTTGCAAACATTCGACCTGATTATAAGGTGAGTATTGTGAGCAGTTGTTAAAAAAAAAAAAGCTGTTTTTACTGAACAATTTTGTTACAGCTCAAAATATAATGTACGTTTCTTGCATGTGTTTGCAGCCACTTTATTTTAGAAACCAGATGAAAGGAGATGTTTTTAGTGTGAAGACTTTAGAACCTGAAAACTTTTCTAGAATACTATACATAACTAATAAAATACCCCTAACAGTCAGGGTCTCAGCAGGAAACAGACGACACACTCAAAAGAATAACTGAAGAGAGACTGATGGAGGGTTTATTACAGAGGTACGGGCATGGCTAATGGGTCCTGTAAGGGATGACAACGCAGGCATCCAGGATTAGCAATAGTGGGCAAGGTAGGAAAGTATTGTTCCTGGAACCCACTAGAGCTGTGGCTATGCAAGAGGGATTATCCTGTGGGAGCACAGCCTCTGCCGGCTGGCTGTGTAGAAACAGTTTGGGGGAAGAAATACGTCAGCCCATCTCTCTACCCGTTGGTGCCTTCTATTGGCCAGACCCAACTGGAAACCAGAAGGCCTATGTGTTGGAGTTCATAGAAGTCAGTCTCCAGGGAAGAGCAGGGTACAAAAAGTCAGAGAGAGAATGGATCAGAAGGGGAAAATGAGAATAAGCAGGATAATACTAATCAATATATTTTTAGAAGATTTTATTTATTTATTTCTTAGAGAGAGCACAAACGGGAGTGGGAGAGGGAGAAGCAGGCTCCCCGCTGAGCAGGGAGCCTGATGCGAGGCTCGATCCCGGGACTCTGGGATCATGACCTGAGGCTGATGCTTAACCGACTGAGCCACCCAGGTGCCCCAATACTAATCAATATTTTATCTTAAATTTAACATTTGACCCCAAACAAGTTCGGAAGTATGAGATTACTCAATCTGGTAAACTACTAAGAATATTTGCTATGAAAAACTTATTTCATTTTTAAAAGGCAAAGCACCTTGGAGAACTGTCTGATTCTAGGACTAAGTGGGAAAAATACAGGAGTCTCTGACAGTGCCAGAAAGTAAGGAAGTGCTCAAAATACAAAAGGATAGGACATACCAAAGAGACAAAGGAGCCAGCCTGGAAGAGCTCCCAATGGCCAAAACTGGAACAATTTGAGCAACAAAATAAATGATGTAACTTTGCATTGTAACCAATATAAAATAAATGTCCACAAGCAAAAGCTGACCTAAAATAAATTATTTAAATAAATAAATGGAGGAGAAGAAACAAATCTTCCTTACAGAAGTATTCGAATTACTTAGATATGACCCCCTCTGGTCCCCGGCTTCCCTAACTTGAACGTGAGTTGCATTCAGTGACTCACTTCTGAAGAGCAGGGTATGGAAAGGGGAAAAAAGAAAGTCCCCTTACCGTGGAGAGACCTAGCAGACACCACCTTGTCTAGGCGGTCAAGGCTAGTGTCAGCAGCGTCACACAGGTACCATGTACCCCCTGATGTGGCACATGAGGAGAGCTCTTCATTTCTGTCATGGTCTCACTAAAAACCGAGAATCCCAATCTGAGTGGGAGAAAAACATCAGATAAACCCAAATTGAAGGATATTCTGCAAAATACCTGGCCAGTACTCATTAAAGCTGTCTAGGTCATTAAAAACAAGGCGAGACTGAGAAATCATCACAGCCCAGGGGATTCTAAGGAGATATGACTACTAAGTATAATGCATGCCAAATAGGATTCTGGGACAGAAAAAGGACATTAAAGAAAAACTAATGAAATCCAAATAAACTGTGAAATTTAGTTAGTAGGACTGGATCAGTGCTGGTTTCTTAGTGGTGACAAATGTACCACAGTAGTGTAAGATGTTAACAATAGGGAGAGGAGTATAGGGAACTCTGTATTATCCTTGTAACTTTAAAAAGAGTTTTTTTTATAGAGCATGTGTGAGTGGCGGGAGAGGGCAGCTAGGGAGAGGGAGAGAGACAATCTGAAGCAGACTCCACACTCAGTGCAGAGCCCGACACAGGTCTCGATCTCACAACCCTGAGATCATGACCTGAGCTGAAATCGAGGGATGGATACTTAACCGACTGAGCCACGCAGGCGCCCTATCCTTGTAACTTTTGTATAAATCTAAAATTATTTTATTTTATTTTAAGGTTTTATTTATTTATTTGACAGAGAGAGATAGCGAGAGCAGGAACACAAGCAGGGGGAGCGGGAGAGGGAGAAGCAGGCTTCCCACTGAGCAGAGAGCCCGATGCGGGCCTCCATCCCAGGACCCCGGGATCATGACCTGAGCCGAAGGCAGACGCTTAATGACTGAGCCACCCAGGCGCCCCTATAAATCTAAAATTATTTTAAAAAGTAATCATAGTATAAAAAGTAAATATGCCTTAGTTTTGGGTAGTAAACAGTCATAATAATATCAACTCCGAATACTGATTTATTAAAAATTACACATGAATATATTGGGGGAGTTAGCTCAAGAGAAAGAGGTTCCATTAAGTTCTTTAAGTTCCACTATCTGATACGTAAGTGATACGGAGGTAAATAACAAAACAGTCAAAGCTCAGAGTTGTATGTAAATGGCTGCCCCTGGGAGGAAATTAGTCAGTGGGATCTGCATTTTATTTTTGTTTTAAAGAAGCCACATAGAATTATTTTACTCTAAACTATGTGCACATGTTACTTTGGTAAAAACAAATGTAGAAAATGTGGATGGGGAAAAAAGGCAAAGCATCTGTTTTTGAATTTTGGCTTGGGGACCCAGAATATAAACTTTTATTTATTTATTTATTTATTTATTTATTTATTTTTTATTATTATGTTAATCACCGTACATTACATCATTAGTTTTTGATATAAACTTTTGACGGGGATCACTCTTCCTATTGTCCCCCCATGCAGCTGGTGATGACTATTGAAAAATCTGAAATTTTCACCACTGAAGCTTAAATCTTAACAATGAAAATAAGGAGTTAAATTTATTTTTGTAGTACATTCTTTGTTTGATAACTGTATTACTTTTAGATTTTGTTGTTATTTTAGTGAGAAAAGATATTAAGCTGAATGTTCAGTCCTTCTGTCTTCTATTCCTGAAGAAGATATTTGGTCAGCACCAAAAAAACCACATATCTGCAGTATATAATAAGATTTTTCTTTATTTCCCAATGTTAAATGTTCTTTTTCTCTTTCTCTCCCTCTCTTCTTCCCTCCTGTTCTTTGCTCCTTCCTTTCTTCCTAGTGGGGTTACTGCTCAAATACTGTCGTTTATGCTTATACCAGACCTGATCGTCCAGAGTATTGTGTTATCTTTTGGGATACGAAAAACAATGAGAAATACGTTAAATATGTGAAGAGTCTCATTTCTATTACTACCTGTGGAGATTTCTGCATTTTGGCTACAAAAGCTGATGAAAATCATCCTCAGGTGGGTGTTCCTTTATATGTTAAAGCTAAGATCAGTTAACCTCTACCTTCTTAAGCATAGCCTCTGTACTGGTAGGTACAGCGAAGTATTGGGTCTACTGGCCATGTCTGTCTAGACCTCTGTTTTGGAAAATTATGTGACTCCATTGGTTCTCTGTCCCCTATTTTTTTTCTCCAATCAGCTAATCCATTAGCATTTCATATTGACCAGTTCAGTACAGAAGCTTTTTGTGTCTGAAATATATTTAAAATGCCATAATCCTTTTCCAAGTTAAAATTCCACAAGGAAAAATGAATATCCAGATGTCTAGTATAAACGCTCAAGAAATTATGTAATGATGACCATTATAACACTTTGGGTAGCTTTGACATTGAGAAATATACTTTTATTTGGAATTACATTGCTTTAAAAATCAATGTCTCATAGGATAAAATAAATAATGTAAATGATTCCTTTTTAAAAAGTATGCTAACAATTTAAATATTTGCAGAAGCTTATAAATTTTTTTAAAAAGGATTACCATTGTCTTTGGCTGAGTTATACGTTTTTTTATCCCATTAAAAAGTATAGAGTTTTTAGTTTAAGGTGGCCATTTTTTTTTTTTTGCTAAATATATATATTTTTATTTTTTATTGTTATGTTAATCACCATATATTACATCATTAGTTTTTGATGTAGTGTTCCATGATTCATTGTTTGTGCATAACACCCAGTGCTCCATGCAGAACGTGCCCCCTTGAATACCCATCACTAGGCTAACCCATCCCCCCACCCACCTCCCCTCTAGAACCCTCAGTTTGTTTTTCAGAGTCCATGTCTCTCATGGTTCGTCTCCCCCTCTGACTTACTCCCCCTCATTCTTCCCCTCCTGCTATCTTCTTCTTTTTCTTTTTTCTTAACATATGTTGCATTATTTGTTGCAGAAGTACAGATCTGTGACTCAACAGTCTTGCACAGTTCACAGCGCTCACCATAGCACATACCCTCCCCGATGTCTATCACCCAGCCACCCCATCCCTCCCACCCCCCACCACTCCAGCAACCCTCAGTTTGTTTCCTGAGATTAAGAATTCCTCATATCAGTGAGGTCATATGATACATGTCTTTTTCTGATTGACTTATTTCACTCAGCATAACACCCTCCAGTTCCATCCATGTCGTTGCAAATGGCAAGATCTCATTCCTTTTGATGGCTGCATAATATTCCATTGTGTATTGGGTGCCTGGGTGGCTCAGTTGGTTAAGCGACTGCCTTTGGCTCAGGTCATGATCCTGGAGTCCCAGGATCGAGTCCCGCATCGGGCTCCCTGCTCAGCAGGGAGTCTGTCTCTCCCTCTGGCTTTCTTTTTTTTTTTTTTTTTTTAAAGATTTTATTTATTCATGAGAGACAGAGGAGAGAGAGAGAGAGGGAGAGAGAGAGAGAGAAGCAGAGGGAGAAGCAGGCTCCCAAGAAGCAGGGAGCCCGATGCGGGACTCGATCCCAGGACCCTGGGATCATGACCTGAGCCGAAGGCAGACGCTTAACCATCTGAGCCACCCAGGCGCCCTCCCTCTGGCTTTCTTCTCTCTCGTGCTCTCTCTCTACCATTCTCTCTCTCTCTCAATAAATAAATAAAAATCTTTAAAAAAAAATATTCCATTGTGTATTAAGGTGGCCATTTGAACAGCCACCTTTGGCCCTGTTCTCTCCTGAAACTCATAAAACAACAATAAAGGTATTTTTTAAAAAGTCCTAAGTCCATAGGGACCAGAAAGGGAGAGGAAATGGCAACAGTTTTGGAGGTTATAGAGTAGGTGGATTAGTGGTAATTACCTTAGCAGACCTAAGAAAGCTGAATCCTAAGTGATCAATGGAAAAAGCAAAGAAGAAACCAGTTTTCATCCCAGAATCCTGAAGAGACACAGGGCTTAATGGTACCTGGTAGGAGAAAGAAATGAATGGAAAAACAATTTGGAAGTACTTAAGTTAGTAATCAATACAGAGAAACTAGCAAAGAGAAAAAGACAATTACCAACCACAGGGAAAGCAAAATGCACTTGAAAGGAGAATAAATCTTGACATACTTAAAACTCAGCTATGAGTAACACTTACATCGTCAAAATGATGTTTTTTATTTTTTTATTTTTTTATTTTTTTAAAGAGGATTTTTGTTTGTTTGTTTTTTAAAGATTTTATTTATTTATTTGAGAGAGAGAAAATGAGAGATAGAGAGCATGAGAGGGAAGAGGGTCAGAGGGAGAAGCAGACTCCCTGCAGAGCAGGGAACCCGATGCGGGACTCGATCCCGGGACTCCAGGATCATGACCTGAGCTGAAGGCAGTCGCTCAACCAACTGAGCCACCCAGGCGCCCCAAAATGATGTTTTTTAAATGGATTTTTTTAATTAAAAAGAGCCTTTTATTTGGAGCTTAATGACCATATTAACCCCTAAAATTCTGATCTAAAAAAATGGTAGGTGGAAAGCTGGAGGCATAGGGGTGTGCCCTGCGTTGGGTGCTGGGAGGGACCTGAAAGAGAGTTACATACCTATCTGTGATAGTGGGAAGTCAGTAGAGAATGTCCCAGATCTAAACAGAACAAAACAAGAAGTAGCATCATAAACACATTACTTAGGTTTGTGGAGGTAAATATCAAAAGGATGAGTTAAAGGAGCTGAAAGTTGTTACTTCAGGGAGCAGAAAATGGGAAGTTAGTGGGGAACTTCTATTTTTAATAAGTCTTATGGATCTACTTCATTCTTTAACCTTGAGCATGTAGATTATATGTGGGTTAAAAAATACACATTATTTGTAGTACTTTGTGGCAGTAAATCAGCTTATTTTAAGTAGTAGAAGAGTAAATTATATTTCAGTACAATTTGTCATTTAGTTTCTTAAAAATTTTTTTAAACATTTTTTCCTTAAATTTTTAATTTTATTTATTTTTAAAAAATTTTATTTATTCATTTTTTATTTTTTTAAAGCTTTTGTTTATTTGACACAGAGAGAGAGAGAGCACAAGCAGGGGGGAGCAGCAGGCAGGCCGAGGGAGAGGGAGAAGGCGGCTCCCCACAGAGCAAGGATCCCGATGTGGGGCTCGATCCCAGGACCCTAGAATCATGACCTGAGCTGAAGGCAGCTGCTTAACTGACTGAGCCACCCAGGCGCCCCTGTTTTATTTATTTTTAGAGAGAGAGAGAGAAACCTGTGTGCCTGCATGTGAACAGGGTCAAGGGAAGGGGGGGAAGGGCAGAGGGAGAAGAAGGAGAGAATCTCAAGCCGACTCTGCTCTCAGCATGGAGCTGGATGCAGGGCTTGACCTCAGGACCCTGAGATCATGACCTGAGCTGAAATCAAGAGTCAGATGCTCACCTGACTGAGCCACCCAGGTGCCCCTAAATTTTTAACTTTAATTCCAGTATTATTAACATACAGTGTTAATATTAGTTTCAGGTGTACAGTATAGTAATTCAACAATTCTGTACATGACTCAGTGCTCATTATGATAAGTGTACTCTTAATCTCCTTTACCTATTTCACCCCCCCCACCCCTCTGGTAGCCATCAGTTTGTTCTGTGTAGTTAAGAGTCTGTTTCTTGGTTTGTCTCTCTTTCTCTCTCTTTTTTCTTTGCTCATTTGTTTTGTTTCTTAAGTTCCACATATGAGTGAGATCATATGGTATTTGTCTTTCTCTTACTTATGTCACTTAGCATTATACTCAGTAGCTCCATCCATGTTATTGCAAATGGCAGGATTTCATTCTTTTTTATGGCTGAATAATATTCCATTGCATGTATCTATACACCACATCTTCTTTATTCATTCATCTATTGATGGAGACTTGGGCTGCTTCCGTAGTTTAGCTATTGTAAATAATGCTGCAGTAAACATGAGGGTGCATTTATCTCTTTGAATTTGTGTTTTTGTATTTTTTGGGTAAATACTCAGTAGTGCGATTCCCGGATCATGGGCTGGCTCTATTTTTAAGTTTTTGAGGACCCTCCATACTGTTTTCCAGCAGTGTGGCTGCACCAGTTTGCATTCCCACCGACAGTGCGTAAAGATCCCTTTAGTTTCTATTTATGAAATTAAAGAAGTTTTACTTGAGCAGCTGAAAAAAGAAAAAGACTATATGTAAATAGTACATAGAGAATTGGTTTATTTGAAATCATTAATCTTTTCAGGAGAACATCTACGTAAAATAGTATTCTTAGCACAAGATAATAGAAAAGGTAACTGAGAGTAAAATTAAATTATCACTTTAGAATGATATGGTGTAAAGTGTGCATTATACTTGATTATTTTCCTTAATATTAATTATTGGTAATTGTGTTTGTGCTAACTAACCAGTGGGCATTGTAAGTCATTTTTCACTAGATTGGATTATATTTTTTTCTGAGTTAACTGATTTTTTCTGAATTTCTCATGTCCTTTTTATATTGCTTCAAAGGAGGAGAACGAGATGGGAACATTTGGTGCAACGGTAACAAATTAAATTAGTTTTTATATAGCTGATCATAGGATGAAAATGAGTTTTGAGGTTACAGCTGATCAGGAGTTTTAGAAGTGTAAATAATGAAAAGTAGCCAGTGTACTTGCGTTTCTTAGGTGGCCTTTTAAAAACCACAGTGTTCCATTATATTGAGAAATCAGCCTTGGTTTAATTTTAATTCATGTTTCTTTATGTTTAATGCTGTAGATTATATTCTTTGCACTTAACAATTTTATCAGTTATTTCCCGGTCGTGATACTAAGCATGATATCTTAAGCATTGTTTCCTTTATTTTAAAGAAGCAGGAGCTCTGATACTCTTTGTTTTTTGTTCACAGTTTGTGCTTGTTCTTTGTAATTCTATTGGCACACCTTTGGATCCCAAGTATATTGATATTGGTAAGGAAATGTTGTCTATTCCTTTTTTAATCAATCTTTATTTGTAACACTAATTTAAAAACCTGACAATGGTATTATTAATTAAAATGGTCTTCTCCAAGATAAGGATGACCGTTCTTCTGGTTTGCCAAGTCTAGCACCAGTTTATGCCTATTGTCATGGTAAAATTACTAATAATGCTCCACTTCACTGTCAGAAGTATCCTGTTTACAAACTGAGGGTTCTAGAGGGGAGGAGAGTGGGGGGATGGGTTAGCCTGGTGATGGGTATTAAAGAGGGCACGTTCTGCATGGAGCACACTGGGTGTTATGCACAAACAATGAATCATGGAACACTACATCAAAAACTAATGATGTAATGTATGGTGATTAACATAACAATAAAAAAATAAAAAAAAAGTATCCTGTTTAATACAATAAATTATAGGTTACTGTATCTAAAAGCCACAGTAGTCTCATGAATGCTATATGCCATCATTTGCTTTCAATGGGAAATATAATTGTATAGGAATTGGTATGCAGCATAATGATTAGCATGTAACAAACTGAGGATTGTAGAAAGAATTTTGCTGTTAAACCACTTTTATTATTAATAAACTGCTTGTAAATACCTCTCTCCCATAAAAACACTTTAGCTGCTTGTAAAAGTGCATTTGCTCTTTCCAGATTTTTCTAATGAAATCAGTCTATTAATAGGGACAGCTTTCAAAAATTCCTTTTTGTTTTCAGAAGACATTTGTTACTTTAGATTTACCATTCCTTCTAGCCAACGGCTCTGAAAGTCACCATTAAAAAATTGCACATCTTACTCTAAGTTTTTTTGTTAAAAATCATTACCAAATATTTTGTTGCCATTTCACTGCAACTTCCAAAAGTAACATTTTTTTAAGTGTGGTAGTTTATTGGATGTGGTGTTAGAAAAGTTACTAGATTTCAAACATTGAAAACCCATTGAATTATTTTCTGAATCTGAGAGCTCGTCATTTTTTTTTTAGATTTCATGTTCAATCTTAATCAGATGTTAGTGTCTGTCTTCTAAGTATATTTTGCTAAACTCTTTGGGTGATACAAGCAAATGTGAGAAATACTGGCTTCAAGGATTTTATGCTCTCTGTTCAGGGTCTTGGTAACTCACTTTTATATAGTGAAACTTTTCAACTTCAGGTCTTACGTTCATTGTCACTTAGGTATATGTTTATATATGTGCACACATGTATATGTTAGTGTTCCTTATTAAAAGGCTTCACTTAAAATTATTACAGATTCTTGTTACATGAATGTCTTCTGTTAGAAACATAATAGTTTTTAAGGTGTGAATTCTGTCAGTCTTTAGATTATATGCTTTTTTTTGATATCAAAAGTTTTAACATAGAATAATGATGATAGGGTTAGCCTCAAAGTAATTTTAATCACAGGTAGTCTTTTTTTTTTTTTTTTCCATAAAGCCAGATGTTAGTCCTTCACCTTCATAAAATGGCCAATACTTGAGGGCATGATTATTTGTATTTTTGAGTCTCGAAACTTTTTTTTTTGGCAGTCTCGCTGGCTGAAATTTTAACAAACAGTTCTTTCATTGGTCTGCAGTAAACCCAGCCAAGGACTCAACATTTTTGTTTCATACATATCCTGTAAAATTCCTTTTTTCAGTTTGTATGCCAAGTTTTCGTGAGGGCCAGAGGCTAAAATGAAAAAAGTATGTAACTGATGTTGTTCTGGAGAGTGTAATTTTTGTTGTGCTACCTACTCTTCCTCCTGACAAACTCTATAGAAACTTTTTAAAAGAACTTTATACATTATTATAGAAGTTTAGTCTGTGGGACTCTTGTTCCTTACATGAAGGAGTTAGGTGCCCGTTTCTGGTGCTCTTCCTTTGCGTCCTTAAAATACCTTTGGTGCACTTCTGTTCACAGTACTGCTTTTTACTCTGCACTATGATTATCGATTTTCTTGTTAGTCTTCCCCACAAGATTTTGAGCTTCTTAAAGATCTTTGTCTTATTCATTTCTGTATCTCCTCTACCTAACTCTATGCCTGCCCCATAACAAATGTTTATTGAACATATGGAAAATATTTATTTTCTATCATGAAAATAGAAAATGATAATTCATTTATTTAGCAAACCTTCACTGAGTTTCAGGTCCTGTACTGGGTATCTGGAGTTATAAGAAATTGACTTTGAAACTTCCTGTAGGATATTTAAACAAATAATGAAATATAGTTACTCAGTTGAACACTGGCTTACTGCTCCCCATCTGTGTGCGAGGATAAGTGGATGTTGGTGAGTAAGGACAGCAGGGACATCTTTCCTCCTTAGAGACAGTTTCATTTGACCTGAATTTTGAAGGATAAGTATTTCTTTAGGTGACTTTTTAAGGAGAGAAAACGGCATTTGCAGAGGATTGAAGGCATGGAAAGTGCCTGAAAGTACCAGGTGCCTGTACTTTAGCCATTTTGGTGAGAGCATGTCGGTGGCTTTCCAGTGATGGTCTCTGACACATGCACTGCGTCCTCCATATAATCTAGGAAAAGGCAATTTGATGAAAACATGTCAGTGCAGTTTCAGTTTACCAGCTCTTTAAGGGGCTGAGAAATGAATAGGAAAGTAGGGGAACATTATAGATGTAGACATTTATTTCAGGCCTCAGCATTAAAATATTAAAAGCAGGTTTTACTTATATGTGAATTCCTAGATTGTTTTAAGTTATTTTACATCCTTGCTTGCCTAGTAACTACTACTTCTTAGTGTTACAAAGTTCAGTTAATGGAAGCATAATTTTTTTTTTTTAGTTTCAGAGGTAGAATTTAGTGATTCATCAGTTGCATATAATACCCAGTGCTCATTATATCAAGTGCCCTCCTTAATGCCCATCACCCAATTATCCCTTCCCCCCACCCACCTCCCCTCCAGCAGTCTGCAGTTTGTTTCCTAGAGGTCAGCGTCTCTTATGTTTTGCCTCCCTCTCAATTTTCATCTTATTTTATTTTTCCTTCCCTTTCCCTATGTTCATTTGTTTTGTTTCTTAAATTCCACATATGAGTGAAATCATATGGTATTTGTTTTTCTCTGACCGACTTATTTTGCTTAGTGTAATACCTTCTAGTTCCTTCCATTGTCATTGCAAATGGCAAGATTTCATTCTTTTTGATGGCTGAGTAATGTTCCATCTTCTTTATCCATTCATCTGTCGATGGACATCTGGGGTGCCCCTTCAAATCACTGTGTTTGCATCCTTTGGATAAATACTTAGTAATGCAATTGCTGGGTCATATGGTAGCTCTATTTTTAACTTTTTGAGTTAAAAATAGTGGTGCAGAGTGGCTGCACCAGTTTGCATTCCCACCAACAGTGTAGGAGGGTTCCCCTTTCTCCGCATCCCCGCCAATATCTGTTGTTTCCTGACTTGTTAATTTTAGCCATTCTGACCTGCGTGAGGTGGTATCTCATTATGGTTTTGATTTGGATTTCCCTAATGATGAGCGATGTTGAGCATTTTTTCATGTGTCTGTTGGCCATCTGTATGTCTTCTTTGGAGAAATGTCTGTTCATGTCTTCTCCCCATTTTTTGAGTGGATTATTTGTTTTTTTTGGGTGTTGAGTTTGTTAAGTTCTTTATGGATCTTGGATACTAGCCCTTTAACTGAGATGTCATTTGTAAATATCTTCTCCCATACTGGAGGTTGTCTTTTGGTTTTGTTGACTGTTTCCTTTGCTGTGCAAAAGCTTTTTATTTTGATGAGGTCCCAATAGTTCATTTTTGCTTTTGTTTCTCTTGCCTTTGGAGACATGTTCAGCAAGAAATTGCTGTGGCTGATGTCAAAGAGGTGCCTGTGTTCTCCTCTAGGATTTTGATGGATTCCATCCATTTTGAGTTTATTTTTGTGTATGGTGTAAAAGAGTGGTCCAGTTTCATTCTTCTGCATGTGGCTGTCCAATTTTCCCAACACCATTTGTTGAAGAGACTGTCTTTTTTCTTAAAATTTTTTTTTCCAATAATCATTCTAGAGAAGATATTTGAAATTTTTTTGTAGATAATGAATAGTTGAGAAGGACGTGGAGTCCTTTTACCCTGGTTGTGTTCTTTTTCTAAAATGTTCTGTTAAAATTTGGATTCTTAACTTTTTCCTGGAGGTTTATTTTAGTTCTAGGAAACTAAGAATGAATCCACCTGGATGGGTTGGATCTTTTAATGAAGATCTAGCATAATTTTTGTAGATAGGATTATCTACCCATATGAATTTGCTGAAATTACTACTCTATTGATTCAAAAGAATGTATGTTTCAGACACATTTATATTTGTTTTTTGTATTGACCGGTGGGTTTGTGTGTGATTTTATTATAAAAACCTATGTAGGTAATAAAAGTAAAGACAATAACAGTAACCACATCTAATACTTAATAACCCTTAATGAGAAGCATGATGCCATAGTGGTTAAGGACATAGCTTCTGGAGCCAGTTTAACTGGGCTTGTGTCCCACCTTCTCCCACTTCCCAGCTGTGTGTTCAGCAAGTTATTTAACTCCTCCATCTTTCTGTGTCTTCATCTGCTACATGGGGATAATAATGCCTACCTCAAGGAGTAGTTGTGTGAGTGAGAATAGATACTATGGAGTATGTTCATTATATATTATACAATTATATATTGTATATAACTATGTAATTATAATTAGTATATTACAATATGTACCTGGTATATATATATACATTTAAAATTCAATAAATGTTGGCTTTGAAGTGATTATTAAGCCTTTATTCTGTTCCAGGCACTGTACTATGCTTTATGTTTACTATCTCTTTTAATCTTTAAGCAGCTGTATAAGGTTGGTATTATCATCTTCAGTTGCAGTGAGTAAACTGAGGTTCAGAGAGAATAAGTGATTTTTCTAAGGCCACAGAGTTAAGCAAGTACCTGTCCCTTGAATCCCAAAGTCTGACTCTTTCCATGAACCACTAAGATTTTACTTTTGAATTAATCAGGCTAACGATTAGTTATTGTGATTATTTAGGATGTATCAGAAAGGAACAGGGGCGCCTGGGTGGCTCAGTCAGTTAAACGTCTGCCTTGGGCTCATGTCATGGTCCCAGGGTCCTGGGATCGAGTCCCACTTCAGGCTTCCTGCTCCGCGGGAGCCTGCTTCTCCCTCCTTCCCATTTGTGCTATCTTTTGCTATCTCTGTCACTATCTCTCTCAGATAAATAAAAAATCTTAAAAAAAAAGGAACATGAATATAATTTAGTTGTAGGTAAACAATGGATAGAGGAATGCTTTTATATGCTCAGGAAAAATTGTACTATTAGAAAATAGTTTAAAAATTTGTGAGCTTCCTTCAAATCACACTAAGGGCATAATAGTTGGCATTAGATAATGTGTCTGTGGTAGAATTTACTAAACATTTAGCAAAGGTCTTAGGATTTAGTGAAGAGCCGGGGTCAGAGAAAGCTGAGCAAAGCCTGGGCCCGGTGTGCTCATTCATCATCCCACTCAGCACTCCCCAGGGCTTTGCTACCCTTCTCCAGGACTGCCTTTCAACCACTTGTTCCCTACAGGAAAGGCTTCTGGCTCCCTCTAGAGTTCAACAATAGTATGTGTTTTGAATAGAAAAATCTTGACAATTGTAATGAAAAAGTTTTTTTTTTTAGTATGATTCAACTATACTGAATTACTTAGCACATAAAAATTCTTGAATTTGAAACCCAAAGTTGGGTTTTACCATTAGTCTGGTTTCTAATTCTTTGTCTACTTTCTAAGTCTCTTACTGCCTTAAATATCTTCTTGGACTGTGGCAAGAACTCCATAAATGGTAGCTGCTATTAACACCATTCCTTTATTCTGGCCATATGAATACTTTGCTTAATATTTAATAAAACATAAGTTTTACATTATTCTAATTATTCATGAGTTTAGAAAACAGGTACTAAAATGATCTTTTATGAAGGATTTTTTGTTGTTTTTACATATTGTGGGTGAATGTGTGTACTTACTTTTATGGTGTTTAGTTTGTTTTGCGACCATGGGCTAGTTATTTTACTTCTTTATTCCTCCATTTAAAAATTTTTAAGATAGATTTGATAAGACTGTGTCATCAAAGGGTACACAATAGGAGCTAATTAAATGTTCTTTAAGAAACAGAACAAAAAGCGGCACCTGGGTGGCTCAGTTGGTTAAATATTCACCTTCAGCTCAGGTCATGATCCCAGGGTCCTGGGATCAAGCCCTGGGTAGGGCTCTCTGCTTAGCAGGGAGCCCGCTTCTCCCACTCCCTCTGCCTGCTACGCCCCCTGCTTGTGCTCTCTCTCTTTCTTAAATAAATAAAATCTTAAAAAAAAGAAAAAGATGAAAAAAAGTTATATGTTTAGGAGAATATTTTCTGAAATTAGGAAGGAACTTTGGAGAATTTTCTTTTCTAAATTAATGAAGAAATATAAGACGTGAGATTGGAGGGAAGGATAAAGGCCCAAACCAAGCAGTAATAATAGTGGGGACAGGTGGAAGGAGTGGGAGTTGATTTATGTATTCATCAGTTAATGGACATTTGGGCTATTTCTACTTTTTGGCTATTATGAACAATGCTGTTCTGAACATTTGTGTGTGAGTTTTTGTGTGGACATGTGTTTTCATTTCTCTTGGGTATATACCTAGGAGTGGAGTTGTTGGGGCCTGTGGTAACTCTGTATTTAACATTTGGAGAAACTGCCAAACTATTTTCAAAGTGGATACACCACTTTATTTTCCCACCATTTCTGTACATCCTTGGCAATACTCATTATTGTCTAGCCTTTTGATTTTAGCCATTAAAATGGGAGGGAAGTAGTATCTCATTGTGGTTTTGATTTGCATTTGCTTGATGGCTAATAGTGTTGAACATCTTTCCCTTTGTTTACTGGCTGTTTGTGTGTCTTCATTGGAGAAATGTCTGTTCAGATCTTTTGCCCATTTTTTAATTGGGCTATTTATCTTTTTATTATTGAATTGTAAGAGCTCTTTACATATCCTGGAAACAATTCCTTATCACATATATGATTTACGAATATTTTCTTCTGTGGGCTGTCCTTTCACTTTTTTGATAGTGTCCTTTGAAGCACAAATGTTGGGGCACCTGGGTGGCTCAGTTGGTTAAGCGTCTGCCTTCTGCCTCAGGTCATGATCTCAGGGTCTTGGGATCGAGCCCCATGTTGGGCTTCTGGCTCTGCGGGGAGCCTGCTTCTTCCTTTCCCACTACTCATGCTCTCTCTGTCTTCCTCTCTCTCAAATAAATAAGTAAAATCTTAAAAAAAAAAAGTCTTTTGAAGCACAAATGTTTTTAATTTGATGAAGTCCAGTTAATCATCTCCATTTTGTTTTGTTGCTTGTGCTTTTCGTGTCATATCTAAGAAACTCTTGCCTAATCCACGGTCACAAAGATTTATTCGTAAGTTTTTTTTTTCTTCTAGGATTTCTACAGTTTTAACTCTTACATTTAGGTCTTTGATCCATTTTGATGTAACATTTTTGTATAGTTCTACAAGCTTTTGATTCTTTTTTGATTTTAGAGACTGTGTATGAGGTATATTGTCTGAAATGAGGAGTTGAATGCAGTGCTCACTAAATTCCTTTGCAGCACAAACATTTTGCGTTTCTGTGTAACTGTAACCTAATTGTCTTAATGCTCTTTTTAATAGTACCGTTATTCGTTGCAATGACCAAAACACATGTGATAGCGGCTTCAAAAGAAGCATTTTATACCTGGCAGTATCGTGTGGCAAAGAAGCTCACAGCATTGGAAATTAATCAGATCACGCGGTCTCGAAAAGAAGGGAGAGAAAGGTATATCTTTTGATGCATGGTTTTTAGTAGCTCAACCATATCGCATTTAAATCAGACATAGTTAATTATAAATTGTCATGCTTGAGAACTGTAAATTGTTTTGGTTACTAGAAATAATATTTTTCCATTAATTTCAAAACCTTTCAAATTATTTGTTTAAATTTATCAAAATAAATGAGAGGTAGCATGGTGTAATTAAAGAAAGCCCTTGGAGATAAAGAGTGGAAATCTGTGTTTTTATAAGGAAATAGCTATTCTCACTCATCTACACTTACCATATTAGGATAAAGCATAGGTATGATTATTCAATCAATGCCTAACCAAAGCTTCATTCTTATGGGTTAGTGGTATAGGTGTTTCCAGAGGGTGGGGGTGATTCTAGTATCAATCTCCATAGGAGAGATTCTTAGACAGGTTCTTAGACAGATAGGGAGGAGGTCTTCAGGTGGGGCGAACTGGTCACTTGGCTTCTTTCTCTTGCTGTGGATTCGAGGGAATCTGGGGTTAAATGATAGAGGGGGCTCTACCACATAGAGAAGCTAAGAGCTAGGATGGGGGGATTCCCTGAGGTAAGTTTCAAGGCGCAGATGCATTTACTGTGTTTTGTCAGTTATATTGTCTATGTTGGGGATACTCTTTTTGCCCTTTTGTTGTTACCCTAAGCCTTTAAATAAGGCATTTTGTTGAGTGTTCTAAGCTAATAATTCTTAATCAGGGCATAGGTCTGTGTTGGTGGGAGTGGGCAACAGGGGTCATGTCAGATCATCTTCCCTCACACATGCTTGAGATCTTAATGCAATCTTCCTTTCCCTTTAAGACTCACTCATGTACTAAGATAGGAGAAATATCCCCAGTAAAAATATTTTAAATATGTGGAATTCATATGGAAACAAACAAATAAACAAACAAACAAAAAAACCCCGAACCAAACCAAAACAAAACAAACCAGTTGAGGGGCACCTGGGTGGCTCAGTTGGTTATGCGTCTGACTCTTGATTATGGCTTAGGTCATGATCTCAGGGTTGTGAGATTGAGTCCTGCATCGGGCTCTGTGTTGGGCATGGAGCCTACTTAAATTCTCTCTCTCTCTCTCCCTCCCTCCCTCTGCCTCTCCCCCACTTCTCCCTCACAAAACAAAACAAAACAAAACAAAAACCCCCAAACAGTTGAAAAATACTGTATCTTGTTTTCTCAGTAGTTCTGAAAGTCTAAATAGGAAGAATCTTTGGCCTCTCTCAGGACAGCATGTGACAGTGGTAGCAATAATAAGCAAGGGAACCACAGTCTACAGGGAGATCTTAGGACAAAGTTGGAACTGAAAAGTCTAGCCTCTCCGTAGAGTAAGTGTCCTCTGAGAGCCAGCTAAAGATATTCTGGCTTAAGATGGCAGCATCTCCCTCTGTTTCTCTCTGGGACACACTTACTGGTTTTAATGATTGGGCAGGTTCTCTCTGGGCCTCAGTTTCCTCATCTGTAAAATATGGTGGATGATGGTGAGAACAGCCGTCATTGATTGAGTACTTCTAATGTGCTAGATACTACAGTAAGCCTAGTCAGTACTCTTATTAATCCTGTTTCAGAGAGGGAACTAAGACACAGGAGCTTAATTTATTTGCCAAAGGTCACCAGCTGATAAGTTGAAATGGGACATAGAGCCAGGTTGATCTGTCTCTGAAATGCTTACTCAGATTGGCCTTTCTTGTAGCACCCTCCTTGTTTTAAGAGAGGGAAGATGGTCACATGATCTTGAGAGACCGCCTATTCTGACCTTTGACTTTTATTTTGTGATAATTAAGTAGAATAATAATAGTAGCTGGATATACTTAATAGAAATGTATTAAAATGCAGAAACCTGGTACCTCTAAATTTATTATTTTCTTTTTTTAATACATTTTCTTTCTGCATTTAATACATTTCTGTTTAACACTTGATCTCATTATATTGATGAAAGTACAATTATGATTTCAATTTAACAATGATAAAATTTCATGATCTCTTAAAGACAGAAAATGGCTTGATTTTCTTGTGACTGTATTCTATCTATGACTTCTTGATGATCAGGCATATGTGCTTTACAAACATCATTTTATTTATGCCTCTTAAAAAACCCTGAAAAAGGTTGCCCTTATTCTCCACATGGAGAAATTGGGGCTCAGAGAGATTAAGTAGTTTGTGAGGGCCTCATAGCTACTCTATGATGTATCCTCCCTATTCACCTTCACTCATTTTAGTATTTTTCCAGCAGACATAGAGCACCTGACAGCGTGTGGCACTGTGCTAGGCACTGGAGACACGGTCTTTGCCTCCAGGAAACTCCTCAACTGGTAGGAGAGACAAGTAAAGTAGTAGAGATGCTATGGTATGAATAGTATTATATTGAAGGTATCAGATGGGGGAAATCCAAAAATAGTGCATCTTCACAACACAGGGAACATAAGAATGATTTTTTTTTTTTTAAGATTTTTTTTATTTATTCATTTGTCAGAGAGAGCCCAAGCAGGGGGAGAAACAGGCAGAGGGAGAAGCAGGCTCCCCGCAGAGCAAGGAGCCTGATGCGGGACTCGAGCCTAGGACCCTGGGATCATGACCCGAGCCGAAGGCAGACTCTCAACTGAATGAGCCACCCAGGCGTCCCAAGAATTATTCTTTATTTCAGAACAAAAATTCCGTTAATTAGAGCTTCCCAAATACATTTAAGCTTTACCTTTATTAAGCACATTGATAGAAGGGAAATTATGGAGAAATAACAGAAACAGGGTATTGAAGTTTATTCTGAGTGATGTTCATTTGCAGAATAAGGTAAAATATCTGTTGGGGCTTAATGAAATTTATTGGAAATATGTGATTCAATGTTCAAATACGTTTTTGGCATAACTGTTAGGAACATATCACTTGCATTACTAGTAAACACCCGGTAGGTAGTTTCTACCTTTATGGGATCGAGCTGTGTCAAGAACTCTTTAAAATAATCAGGACATTTATGTTACATAATAGTGTTAATTGGCATCATCCAAACTTTTAATTGTTTTAGAGATTATGAAATGTTATAACCTGTACTTAGACCATCTTTGAAATTCTCACTTTTTTTCCCCCAGAATTTATCATGTTGATGATACTCCTTCTGGATCAGTGGATGGGGTGCTTGATTATAGTAAAGCCATTCAAGTAGGTGATCTTATTATTGCCAGCAAATGTTGATATCTGTAAATTTTGAAATACTCTAACTTTATCTTGAGATCTGAGAATTTGTTTTTAGCATCTTATTCTAGTAATTCTTTAAAAAATGTATATTCTGAAAACCTTTTTTCTTGGCCTGCTTTTTTTTTTTTCTTTTTTGAAATAATTACGGGCTCACGGGAAGTTGCACAGATAGCACATAGAACCTCTTTACTCCACTTCCCTCAGCGGTGACATCTATAACTGTAGGATAATATCAAAAACAGGAAATTGATATTGGTAATGACACTGTTAACTGGACTCCCACCTGATTCCTTACTCAGTTTTCACTAGTTCTTCCATGTACACGAATGCACATAGTTTTATGTCATCTTACCATCAGGAAGGGATGTGCCTCATGCCAATTCTCCATTTTTGCACTTGCTCTCCACCCCATCCTTGCCACCTGGCAACCACGAATCTGTTTCCATCTCTAGTTTTGTCACTCTGTGAATTTTTTAAAAGAAAGGAATCCTGTAACGTGTAACCTTTTGAAATTGGCTTTTTTGCAATAAGCTTATAAGCTGTTGAGATCCATCCAGGCTGTCGCAGTGCCGAGCGACTTCCCCTTGCTCATTCTGGCAAAGGGCTGTCTGTCCTTCCGCTGTCTCTTCTTTTATGACTGAGCTCAGGTTTCTGCCTCCCTGCCTTCTTCTGTATGGGTGAGATGTTCCTTCCTGTTGCTCTCACAACTCCTGAGCGCACCTCTACTTGTATCATACTGTACTGTCTTCAGGTGTTGGGCTCCCTGTCTTCCTCAGTAGGCTTTTGAGGAATCCCTGTGGGGAAAGATTTTATCTGCATGTCTCCAGTGCTTTGTTCAGTGTCTAGCACATAGTAGGTGCTCATTAAGTAAATGTTAAGTTAATAAATATATTGGAATATTCTTCTTGGTGAATTGCATACTACCTTATACCAGATTAGTCATTCAATAAATATTTGTTAAAGAATAATGATTTATTTTAGGGCACCCGGGATCCGATTTGTGCCATAACTGCATCTGATAAGACACTGATTGTGGTAAGTTCGAAACAAACTGATTTTATAAATAATAATTGTTTAAATTATAAAAATAGAGTCAAGTAATATGTTTTGGATTTGAATATCATCTTGTGGGCACCTAACTTACTAAGTCCAACATAAGAAATAAGAAAGTTTTAAAGGTTGCCTCACAAATTGTTAAGCATTTGCAAAAATACCTGTTTATAAAATGGGTAGAATAGTGGCCCGCTGGGGAGAGTTTGACACTGGGTTGAAGGAGCCACACAAGGGTTCGCACGTGCAGGGTGGATTGGGTGGTGGTAGCAGGTCTTTGAAAGCTTCCTCCTCTATGTGGCCTGCTATTTTGTGTTGGAGAAGGGTTTTGGCTCAGCTACTTTCGTAAGACAAAATGAAGAGGTGGTGTGTTTGCTAACCAGTAAAGTGAAGAAGTCTAGGGCAAAATTTTCAAATAAAATCAATGTTACAGTGTCTTTTCTTGAGCTCTGACATATGAAAATATTAATTTTAGAACTAAATGTTTAATATAGTAATGCTGGTGGAGTCATTGAATTTCAGTTATGTAATCAGAGCCTTAATAGTGTGTATTTACAGTTCTAGTTATGTTCTTTAGCCATTAGAAATTTTATAGGGGACAAAATCTTAAGAATGTCGTATTTGTTTTTCCTCATTAGGATTTTTATAGCAGTTTGTCTTATAGAGCCTCTTGTTTTCTTTTTAGATTCTTTGCTGTATGGCAGGGTTTTTTTTTGTTGTTGTTGTTGTGTTGTGTTTCTGATATTTGCAGAAAAAAATAACATGCAACTCATATCAATCACAAAAATTGACATAATTCCTAAATGACAGAGTCTACGTGAAGAAACATACTCCATTTAATAACAACCAGAAGTTTTGTGTTTTTATTTTTTTATTAACATATAATGTACTATTTGTTTCAGAGGTACAGGTCTGTGATTCATCAGTCTTACACAATTCACAGTGCTCACCATAGCACATACCCTCCCCAATGTCCGTCACTCAGCCACCCCATCCCTCCCACCCCCCTCCACTCCAGCAACCCTCAGTTTGTTTCCTGAGATTAAGAGTCTCTTATGGTTTGTCTCCCTCTCTGGTTTCATCTTGTTTCATTTTCCCCCTCCCTTCTCCTATGATCCTCTGTCTTGTTTCTCAAATTTCTCATATCAGTGAGATCATATGATAATTGTCTTTCTCTGATTGACTTATTTCGCTTAGCACAATACCTTCTAGTTGCATCCATGTCATTGTAAATGGCAAGATTTCGTTTTTGTTTTTTTGATGGCTGCATAAGATTCCATTGTGTGTGTGTGTGTGTGT
>NW_027397072.1:15975762-15994229 GCF_003265705.2 Callorhinus ursinus | reverse complement strand
ATGGACATCTAGGCTTTTTCCATAGTTTGGCTATTGTGGACATTGCTGCTATCAACATTGGGGTTCAGGTGCCCCTTCAGATAACTACATTTTTATCTTTGGGGTAAATGCCCAGTAGTGCAATTTCTGGGTCATAGGGTAGCTCTATTTTCAACTTTTTGAGGAACCTCCATACTGTTTTCCAGAGTGGCTGCACCAGTTTGCATTCCCACCAAGAGTGTAAGAGGGTTCCCCTTTCTTCGCATCCCCGCCAACATCTGTTGTTTCCAGACTTGTTAATTTTGCCATTCTGACTGATGTGAGGTGGTATCTCATTGAAGTTTTGATTTGTATTTCCCCGATGCCGAGTGATGTTGAGCACTTTTTCATGTGTCTGTTGGCCATTTGTATGTCTTCTTTGGAGAAATGTCTGTTCATGTCTTCTGCCCATTTCTTGAGTGGATTATTTGTTCTTTGGGTGTTGAGTTTGATAAGTTCTTTATAGATTTTGGATACTAGTCCTTTATCTACCAGCCAGAAGTTTTAATGGAGAAAGTACCTTCTGCATTTAAAACTTCTTTTTGCCGTTGAAATGTAAAAGGTTTTATTTACTTATTTATTTTTTAATTTTTAAAGATTTTATTTATTTATTTGACAGAGAGACAGTGAGAGAGGGAACACAAGCAGGGGGAGTGGGAGAGGGAGAAGCAGGCTTCCTGCTGAGCAGGGAGCCTGATGTGGGGCTCGATCCCAGGACCCTGGGATCATGACCTGAGCCGAAGGCAGATGCTTAACGATTGAGCCACCCAGGCGCCCCCCCTTTATTTTTTTTTAAAGATTTTATTTATTTATTTGACAGAGAAATGTAGAAGGTTTTAGAATGACTACTTTTTCAAACCTTTGAAGCCACAGGACCCCTTTCTTCAAAAACAAAATCTTATTTCATACTCCAATATGATAAATCTTCTGAAACCCATACTTCCCTTCTATACATTAAAAAATATTCTCTCCCTCACCCTTACAGCCTTTCTAGTAGGCCCCTCTTGAGAATCATGCTGCAAAAACAATGCCGCTCTGATTAAAAAGGGAAGGAAAGATTGGCTGAGTGGAGCCTTCTGCTTTGTCCCGTTGCCATGACCAGAGGCACAGAGGGTTTGGAAACCACAGTTCTGTCCTGATTGTTATACCAGCTGTTGATCTGTCAGCATTAAGGCTTGCATAGAGTTGCATAGTAATTTATATTGTTTTATTTTTATTTAAAAATTTTTTTAAAAAGATTTTATTTATCTATCTATCTACCTATCTATCTATCTATCTATCTATCTATCTATCTATATCTATTTATTTATTTGCGATAGCATGAGCCGGGGGACAGAGAGAGAGGGAGAAGCAGGCTCCCTATTGAGCTGGGAACCCAATGGGCTCGATCCCAGGACCCTGAGATCATGACCTGAGCCAAAGGCAGACATTTAACTGACTGAGCCACCCAGGCGCCCCTGTACTGTTTCATTTTTAGACCGATTTAAACTAATACTCATTGTATCACTGCTTTCTGATCATCTCCCTTTTCCACTAACTAGTTATCAGATAGGTAGCTATAGATGAAATATATAGACTTTCAGTAACAACTGTTTCATATGGTGATCTTAAATTCTTCATATATATGAAATTTAATTCAATAAGTGCTTTATATTTTAGCTTTTCATGTACCCTGCATATTAACCTAGACAACAACTGTAAATAACCCTTGTTATTTTTTTCCTTGTGATGTAAGCATTTATGTATTATGGAACAGCTAGGTTTCTGACTTCTTTCTTGAATGCTACATGAAAAAAATTAGATCACCCTCAGCCACTTTTAAAAGGGTTTTAATTAAATTAGGAGATACATATGTAATCAGTAATGTGATTCAGTATCAGAATTGGCAGTTAGTTATGACACCATCGCTTTGGTTTTGGAAACAAATGTATGAGCATATAGACAGACCTGTATTTGTATTTAATTTTATTATGTAGATATGCTTTAATAATCAAAAGTAATTTCCATAGGGTCGTGAATCTGGCACCATTCAGAGGTATAGTCTTCCTAATGTTGGTTTAATTCAAAAATATTCCCTTAATTGTCGAGCCTACCAGTTATCCTTGAATTGCAACTCTAGGTAAGTCTGAAAATTCTCCTCATGTAGTTGTTGGGTTTAGAAGTTATCAATTGGGATTGTTGGATTTATGTAATAAATACAATAAATACATTTGTATAAATAGAAATGGGTATTTGTTTTAAACTTATAGTTCAGTGTGATTTTACTATACTATATTTATATGTAGATAGTTGTATTTATACTGTGTTTAGATGTTTTTCTCTAAATGGGCAAAATATAGAAATTCTAATGTAACACTTTAAATTGTTTGCATGTCAGTTGCTTTAATTCCTTTGGATACTTTTTCCTCACAAGGAAGCAAAATGGAGAGTAGTCCATGTCTTCTCTATCAAATTTGTAAAAATTTGTTTAAAACCAGTTATTTCTTTAAAGCCATTTCTGCCTTCTTCCCAGATTTGGATGAACTGATTTTTGCAGAAGAACAGTAAGAGGTAATTATATTTGTGACTGCTGATCATCATTTTACAATTTTGTTTCCCTTCTCCAATGTCATTATTTGTAGTCGTCTGGCTGTCATAGACATCTCAGGAGTTCTAACTTTCTTTGACTTGGATGCTCGGGTAACAGACAGCACAGGACAGCAAGTCATTGGCGAGTTGTTAAAATTGGAGCGGAAAGATGTCTGGGATATGAAGTGGGCCAAAGATAATCCAGATTTGTTTGCAATGATGGAGAAGACAAGAATGTATGTTTTCAGAAACTTGGATCCTGAGGTAAACACAAGAAAGGAGCATTAGCAGTACATAAATAATGAGACAGATATCGAAACCTGGCTATTTCCCTTTTGTTTCCTTAAGAGGATTGTTGGTTGTTGGTTGCATGAATTTCTGAAAATAAATAGAAACATCTCTGTGGAATTGTAACATATTTGTCTTAAATGGGAATAATACCGATTCTTTAAATATTCTCTGCTTTCTCTGAAAGGCACTTCCTAAGCATTTATCTGTTCTTTTTAAAAGATGGAGCCATGGTCTCTGATATATAGTCTTTATTTTTCCCTTGTCAAAGTTAAGAAAAAAAGAAAATCAGTAGTAACATTTACCAAAATTGCTTAAAACAACCTAACCAAAGAAATGTGATTTTGAAATTGCTTTGTGCTTTTATTCTCTTTTGCCTCTCTGTCCACCTTAATCTGTGCTTCCTTGGTCTTATTTATATTCATACCAACTCTGTCAGTCACGAATCCTGGTCTTTCTCACTCTGATAATTTTATGAATATGCAAGTGTGGACTGATTAATCTACCCTCTCTGGAGTATCAGGAAGCCCCTTGCTCACTAATTTTAAAGTTGTATTTTGATTTTCTTCTTGCATCTCACATCAGCTAATTTTTAAGCTTGGAATTTTCCTGTCACTTGGTCTGCTCTGCATCAACTGTTAGCATTTGTGTTTAGGAAATTCAAAATAATTTGAGTGGTAGCCTAATCAAAGCATCATTGAAATAAATCTTTTATACAATTTTTGAATACTTAGTGGATTTTTCAGTTTGGAATTTTTTGTATGCTTGCTGTACCCAACAAATGTGAATAATAGATAAGTTGATAATTGCTGTATGTCATTAATTGATGTGTGGATTTACAGTTTCCTTTTTGGAAAGAAATTGTATGCTTGGGCCCCTGGGGTGCCAAAGATCTTCTAGAGTAATTTATTTAGTGGTAAACTATTTGTCCCTTTAATATCCTAAATTATTTTCACATTTCCCCATTTTGGCTCTACTCAGGATCTTTGGGTTGGGAAATGACCTGATATAAATTGCTCTCAAAGGCTTTGTTAAAGCTTTCAGGAGTCTTAAGGATCTTAGTAATTTTTAGTTCCTGAGTTAGTTTTAGAGGAAAGGCAATTAGGGCTGTTGCATTTAACCTGTAAGCAGGGGCTTCTATCAAGGGTCCAAGAGAAATTTGATGCTTGGCACAAAACAAGTGTGAAAATTTGACAGGTAGCCACAGGATAACTGTGAGGATGGGAGAGGAATACTTTTTGAATGTTGGGGTCCTTTTCTGTCGTTGGCCCTGCGTGCACTAAGTCAGAAATCATATGCCTGGACAAGTGAGAGTGTTGTGCCTGGCTGGTCATGATGTGTGTGTAGCACACGTTCAGCCTAGCACCAGGGGAAAAGACGTCTTGGCCTGGTGCGAAGTGCTTCTTAAGTAGTTTTAACAGAACAGCCTTTTTTTTCTTTTTTTTTTTTTAAATTTCTTTTGAGTTTGTTTTCTGGCTTAGCGAGTAGTTCAATTTCTCTTGGATTTAGAGCTAGATGAATTTCTTTCAACCTTACCACTGACTGGATTTCTTTATAAACCCTGCTGTTCTTTTCATTCATGAGGACACTGGCTGGCTGTGATCCCTGCTTGGTTAGTTACTCTGCTGTTCATTCCTGTAGCGACTGATCATGTAAGGAATACACACTTCAAAACCAAATTTGCTGGGGCTGCTTTAGGGCATCATATTCTTTTATTATTCAGGAGATAGGCTGTCATTTGACAGTTAATACTGAATACACTTTTATCCATTTGAGTGTTGTTATGAATTCTAGATTCATACCTTTCTTTAAGTTGTAAAGTTTTCTTTAGATTATATGTGAAAAAAGGGTGCCATTTGTATGTGAAGTTGTAATTCACTGATAAAGCACACTTTCTTTGAGAATTTGGAAATGAGTATTTAATGTTGATATTCCCTGCTTGATCATTTTTATCTCCAGTGAGCCTCTCAAGGTACTGATTCCACTTTTCTAGTCTTTTTCTTGAATCTTCCCTCTCATTGATGCTATTTCATATTCATATTCCTTTCATATGTCATATTTTTGTCACTCACCCTCTCATTTTTATACGCTTTTTTACCAAACAAGGGGTTTCCAAACTTTTGTATCTATACCTTCATATGTGCATAATTATTTATTAGAAATTATATACATGACCTACCATATTAATACATTATGAACCATGTCCCTGAAATAGAAATTTTAAAAAGAATGAGAAAAAAATAACAAGAAGTAAACTTTATTTTAAAAATGTCATGGTGTTATGGTTCATGCTACCATTAGCTAGTGTCTCAAACATAATGCATACTTTATAGAGTGTGGAATTATTAACTTAGTATAGGTCCCATGTTTCAAGTAGTCTTCTTGATAATTTCCATTTTTTAACTAACTTTTTGTCAGACCCGATTAGACTGTCATTGTTTTCACTTTGTAATGTGGCTAACCTCGGAATCTGTGCGAGGAGTAAGGGAAGTGACTGTTCTGCCTTGTCTTGTTTGCTTGTGCTTGCATTATTGGTATTCCAGTAATTCACAAATTCTTTGCAGGAGGATTTTGAAACTACAGTCAAATTTATGAGGGTTAGCTAAAAATTAGAAACTATAATCCCTAAGTCCACTTAGCTAGATATGTACAAACTTCAGTATGTCACAGTGTGCTAGAATTGAGGGGATAAGTACTTCAGAGTACCTATGCTATATTGCACATGTTATGAGACCTTCTGACTTCTGTACTGAATAAGAGTACTTAATATAGATTGGTGAAGTTTTAAATACTTTCTTGATAAAAATAAATTTCTTGCATACTGTGTCCTGCTTTTGTCATCCACTGGTCTAAAACTTCATATTCAGTTGAAATGTGGATGGATATCTAGTGAATTTTGGAAAAAAAAGAGAATTAGTTGAGATCAAGCAGAAGTTGACTTTTTAAAATCTGAATTACACAAATATTTGCATATTTACTTACGTGCCAATAGGTTATTTTGGAAACTCTAAATTTTTTGGTCTCTCCTCCTCCCTGTATTTTCTTACTTTCTCTTTATTTTTGGTATAACTTTTATCCACGCATCATCTTTTATGACTTTATTTTTTGGCTACCTTGCTTTGTTTTTATCTAGCCAAATATAAAACAATTTTCTAATGGCAAACATCTTTGTACAGGTATATTTGGATACATGTAGTATCAAAATAATTCAGGTGTACAAAATGCCTCTATAATTTAAAGAAATATATCCATATATTCTTTCGTTTTGAATTAAATTTTGTTCTGATTCTCTCTGTGTGTTCATTGCTCATAAAGGCATATTATTTGCCTTTGCATAGTATATTTTTTTTAAGAAATAAAGGGATTTTGTAAAAATTTTCTCATATAATCAACAATTTTTACTTTTTAAAAGAAAATCATCACTTTAAGACTCAATAAACACATATAATGTGTATACAAGAGTTTTATTCTTTTTTTTTTTAAAGATTTTATTTATTTATTTGACAGAGAGAGACACGGTGAGAGAGGGAACACAATCGGGGGAGTGGGGGAGGGGGAAGCAGGCTTCCCGCGGGGCAGGGAGCCCGATGCCGGGCTCGATCCCAGGACGCTGGGATCATGACCTGAGCCGAAGGCAGATGCTTAAGGACTGAGCCACCCAGGCTCCCCCAAGAGCTTTATTCTTAAACTTTGACATACTAAAACTAAATTTGATTCAATTTTTACCTGTAATTTCCATCTTTTTAGTATCTTCCTACTGTAATTTTTGTAGTTTCTATCATGAAGAACTAAGTTTCAGAGTTAAAAATTCAATATGTTATTTCCTTTGGATTTTGCTTACTTTGTTTCATGATATACCTATACACACATATCTAAAAAAAATTACATTCTGGTATTATTTCCATTACCAGACATTAACTTATCCTTTCCACAGTGTTCTTGGAGGTAGTAAGTATATTGAGAGTTTATTTCTTTTTGTTTACCTAATATTTATATCTAACTTTCTACTAGGGATTTAGGGCAGCTATTTTACATTGTAATATGCATTTACTACACTGTATTTCTATAAGCCTGCATAATACCAGGATGAGAGACAGACCTGTAACAGACTTGTATATTTATATATTGCCAAATTAAGTCTTCTTATATAGAAAATCTATCAGGAATGCTCTCTGGCTAATGTTACATAGGATGGACTTTTCAGTATGGTACAAGATTTCTTTGATGTATGTACTTACATACAAATATAGTGTTTGTCAGTTTTATTAAGAATTAAATTTAATATTGCATTGTATGAATAAGAATTATCTAGTGGTATCAGACACTTTTGGATTGAGAAAATTGGACTGATATTACATGCTATTAGGAATTAATATTGATTACGTAAGGCATAATAATAGTAATGTGGCCATGTAAAGAGCATCTTTTTTTTTTTAAGAACATCTTTATGTTTTAGAGATATGTACTGAAATATTTAGGGGTGAAATTTCATGATATCTGTAAATTTACTTGATTTACTTTAAAATATTTCAGCCAAAAAGTTGACTGAAGCATATTTAGCAAAATGTTAATAATTATGTAGATGATAGACATATGGGTGTTAATGAGATTCTTTCTACTTTTCTCTTGGTTTGAAAATGTTGATAATAAAATATAAAATCATATATTAAAGGAAGGAAAATTTTGTACAGTTTAACATATCATTTGTTTTTATCTTTAAAGGAGCCCATTCAGACTTCTGGATATATTTGTAACTTTGAGGATTTAGAAATTAAATCTGTTCTTTTGGATGAGATACTGAAGGTAATTCTTAAAAAGCAATTGTATTTCTGTTGCTGGCTTGGCTGGGATTTATTTTTTCACCAGGCAGTGCAGTATCCCTGTTAGGAATATGGATAGACCCTGCTCTGTTACTTACACCGCTTTTAGACAGGTTCCTTCACCTTTTTGAGCTTCATTTTCCTTTCTTGTTTACGAGCCTCAATTCTTTGCCTCTATAAAATGGGGATAATAATAGTACCTATCTTCCAGGATTGTTATTGTATAAGGTAATGCGTAAAAAGCACTCAGCACAGTGCTAAGATCAAGAGCTCAAAAAATGGTAGCTAGTTGTTGTTGTTGTCATTTTTTTATATTATCAACAGAGGAACTGAAGAAATATTTGACAATTTAGTGTTTTGTAGTTCTAGGATACTTGAGTAACTTTTTTTTTCAGGTGCACTATCCTATTTTTTTTCAGGCTTTATAAAATAATCCATTTCTGATGCCGGATATCTTTTTGAACCTCTACTTTGGCCCTCATTGACCATCTTTTGAGAATTTCTTTCTCTAAGAATATATTGAAAAGCGTTTTACCTTCATTTTATACAAAGCATATACTTTTTCTGTGTACTTCATCCAGTTTTATGGAATTAGAATAGTAGATTTTTACATTTCTGAAGTTGCAGTTTGTAGCATGTTTTCGTGTTTTGGTTTGATGTATAAATTGTAGCCCTTTTATTATGAACCTATTTTTTTTTTTCCTTGAGAAATTTCTTGGAGGACTAGAGCAGAAAGAATGCAAAAGGAAAAGGAAGGAATTTACTAAATTTACATTTACCTTTACATAGTACCTTTCATAGAAGGTGTTCATTTGTCATTTGTCATCGTATGTCATTGTTCATTTGTCATTACAACCATGCCTGGTAGGTACTACACAGACCTCATTTTTAGATGAAGAAGGCTCTTAGTGAGTAAAATGATTTACCAAAAGTTCATCTGTTCATTGACTCAGGAAATGTTTACTGGCAGTCAGTAAGACACAGTTCCTGGCCTCATGTAGAGGAGTTGGGGAGATAGACAAGAAATTCAGCAACCAGACAAGGCATGGGGGTGCTGTAGTTCACTTGGCAGATGTATCTCTGCAAAGGTCTGCAGCGAAAGAGCATTGGGTCAGTTCTGAGACTGTGAGTAATGTGAGTAGCACAACCAGGTATTGTGCTAACTGTTTGATCTCATTTAATTCTCACAACTCGAGGAAGTAAGTTTGATTATTATCTTCATTTCTTCAGATGAAAAATGTGAGGCTTGGAGAGATAAACTAGTTTGCCAGTGACACCCAGTTAGCAGTAGGCAGAGACATGATTTGACTCTAAGCCATCTGGCTTCGAAACTGCTGTGTGTATGTAATTGGTAGCACTGGCAGAAATGGAGAAGGCGAATGGTCATGGGGTAGGTCGGCCCAGGTTATAAGAGGCCTTGTGTGCCTTCTGTGGAGTTTGGACTACATCCTGGAGTCACTGGGGCGTAAAGCAGGAGAGTGACATGATTGGGTTTCTATTTGGGGAAGATGACCTTGGCTTCCTGGGTGGGCCTGGGAGGGGGTGTATAGCAGGTTTTAGAAAGAGTTGTCACACAGCCAGGGAGCAGTGGAATAGGACTTAAGCTTAGGTCTGCTTGAATCCAAACCTCATGCTCTTTCCATACTACTTTCTACCTTGTGCCAGGGATTTCCTGGAGAACTTTTTAGCTTCTGAATGCAGTGGTTTAGTTGCAGGGTGAGGAGGGACACGCGCAGCTCAGTTGTGGGAGCCATTGCTGTTTTCTCTAATTTTCTTGTGTGCTTCACTTTTTCTTTGCTTGGAATATGTAGGATATTGGTGAGTTCATTATAACTTTTCTTTGCCCATTAGCTAGCTCTTTCCTGCAAGGCTGGCCTTCAAAAAAAAATTTTTTTTTTTGGAGGGGCCAGCTTGCAAAATTAAGAAAGGGAAAGAGGTGATGAAAACTGGCCCTTTTCCTTTTATTTGCTTGTTTGCTGCCCAGCAGCACCAGGAACAACAGTTTCATTGCCCCTGGCAAGGAAAGAATAGATTAAGGAGTGAGGGGGTAGAGGCCCCTGCACACGTGTTTTCTGCTCTGGTGGAATCCACAGCCCTTTGGGCAAGAAGAGAATAGTAGCTCCTGGGAACATGACATTTAAGCTGAGGGAAAATAGGCTGCATAATTGTAAGAGACCCCTTCTTCCACCACTGCCTTTTCCCCATGGGCAGCCTCATAGCCTCAGGAGGAACTTAACTGGTGGGTTGTGGGTGTTTTCCAGAGGCCTTGAAAGACCCACACATTGGAATAGCTTTTCTTCCCATTTTGTTCACAAGGTGAGACAGTTGTGTGTGTGTGTGCACGCGTCTGTTTTACTGTAAAAAAGAAACACGTACTCTAAAGGCAGCCATTTGACTTTCTTTTCATGTTTACTTTTAGAATCCTGAACATCCAAACAAGGATTATATAATTAACTTTGAGATTCGGTCCTTGCGAGATAGTCGAGCACTGATTGAGAAGGTTGGCATTGAAGATGCATCTCAATTCATAGAGGACAATCCACACCCCCGACTTTGGTATTTAAAAATAAAAAGTCTTCCTCAAATGATTGGTGTATGCTTTTTAAAGTTTCAGCTCTATTGTCCCCCACTCTCGTGGTAGCCTTCATGGGAGGGTAGGTGCCCATTCTTGCTCTTCTTTTTAAAATACAGAAATTCATTTCAAATGTGGAAGTACTCAAAATGAGCATAATATTAAGTGAAACATGTATAAATGTGTTTATCGCTTCCCACCACTTTGACTAGAAACAATAGGTATAGTAATTGAATTCTGGTTCAGACTTGTTTATCAGTAATTGCAATAAGCTTTTCTGTTTCTTTTGTAATACAGGCGCCTACTGGCTGAAGCAGCTCTTCAGAACCTGGATTTGCACACTGCAGAGCAAGCATTTGTACGCTGCAAAGATTACCAAGGCATTAAGTTTGTGAAGCGACTGGGCCACCTGCAGAGTGAGTCCATGAAGCAGGCCGAAGTTGCTGCGTACTTCGGCAGGTTTGAAGAGGCCGAAAGAACATATCTTGATATGGACAGAAGGTACAGGCACCCTGGAGTACTTCGGCATTCATGATCTTTTTGTACAGTACTAAGTGTCTCATGCCATTTCTTTAGAAAATAATTTCAGTTTGGATTACCAGCTGGATATTCCACAAGTCCCTTGTTAATGTATGTTTTGTAATTTGGAGGCAGTTTTCTTTGCTGTTGTTACATATATTAATGGCTGGCCGTGAATTGCTTTCATTTGGTAGGGAAAAACCATAAGACTACAGAGACTGGGGGCTTTTATCCTTTATTACACAGCTCAATATTTGGGTTTCCTTTTTTTTTGTTTAGGCCTTTATTTAACTTTTTGTTGTCAAGGAGCATGAAATACAAATGAACGGTATATAGGGATTGATTTTTATTCCTCCGTTCATTTTAGATTTATATAATATAATGTATGAACCTCATTTCAGCTGTAAACATTATGTCTCATTTTTATTAATATTACTTGTACTTCCAGGAGATCCCTAATACAGCCTAAGCCCTGAAAAGAAAGATAAACCAAATGTGTTTATATGTGTGGTTTTTAAATAAGCCTGATCATGTCTACAAAATTGATGAAAAGAAGTGATTATTATTTAAATCATTATTTTGCTAGGAAAATTGGAATTCTAGGAAAATAAAAGGCAGGAAATTATTTCCTTTTCCCTATTTCAGGTTTCCCCCATTGCCTCTTTCCTGGTTAAGTTCTAAAATGTTTGGAGAGGTACATTGTCTTTCAGTTCCCTGCTGTGTATTCTAGTTCCCTGGAATTGAACCTACCACGTGGTAGGCAGTTGTTAAATTATTTGTCACATGAATGAATAGATGCTATCGTTTGTAGAGATCTTGCTATTGGCCTCCGGCTGAAATTGGGAGATTGGTTTAGAGTACTCCAGCTCCTGAAAACTGGATCTGGTGATGCAGATGACAGTCTCCTAGAACAAGCCCACAATGCCATCGGAGACTACTTTGCTGATCGACAAAAATGGTAGGTAACCTACGTGGACCACCTTCTCCATTCATGCGGCACTTAATGTGGTAGCTGCCTGAGTAACTCCCTATGACACAATGCTGGGGAAATTGAAGACCATCCTCCTGGATCCTAAAAATCAAACAGCTTTAGATTCACAATGGGGAGCAAGAGATCCTTAGATAAGTGTTGTAAAACTTTGGAGTTTTCATACTCACAAAATGTGTGCCTAGCCTCAGACAGCTTTCTACTATTTAAGACCACAGTGTGCATTTCAAAGATATTATATGATTTACTTCTGAAAAAGGTAAAAAAAAAAAAATTATATTTGCTTGTTTTATTGTAGATTATTTTCAGAAATCATTGACTTTTATTCTGAAGTTTTCATTTTTTTTTTTGTTTTTTTTTAGATTTTATTTATTTATTTGACAGGCAGAGATACAGCGAGAGAGGGAACACAAGCAGGGGGAGTGGGAGAGGGAGAAGCAGGCTTCCGACGGAGCAGGGAGCCCGATGTGGGGCTCGATCCCAGGACCCTGGGATCATGACCTGAGCCGAAGGCAGACGCTCAACGACTGAAGTTTTCATTTTGATCAGTATGCTTATTTATTTATGTCAGTGTTTGGAAGTACAACTGTGTATCAGATTACACCAATATTTCTTAAGAATATCCAAAGAATGTTGCAACTAAAATATGCTTCGCAGTCTTTAGATTTTTTTTCCCTCCAATTTATATGCTTCAAAGACATACTGTAACTGAAGGTGGTAACTAGAGTAATACTAGTAATTCTAATGAAGGAACATTTTTGGTGAAAGTGCTTATTTACCAGGAGGTTCACATTAGTTTTAAAAGTTTTTGCTTCTTTTTATATTCTGTAGGTTGAATGCCGTACAATATTATGTACAAGGCCGGAACCAGGAACGTCTAGCTGAATGTTATTATATGTTGGAAGATTATGAGGGATTGGAGAATCTTGCCAATTCACTTCCAGAAAACCACAAGTTGCTTCCAGTGGGTATTACAAATTTTAGGTTTTAGAGTTGTTAGGTTATTTTATAAGGTTTTCATGCTACGGTCAGGAAATATTTCTCTGCCACAAAGAAAATTTAAAATGAATCTATAATCTTATAGTTTCTTAGATGTCAAATGATACTTTTAATTGTTAAAACAATATGTCAATATTACAGAATGCTTGAAAATGGAGGGAAAATTAGTCATATTGCCACTACTTTTAACATGTTCACAATCTACTGTAGTCTTATCAGTTTTATAAAATTGCTTTTAAAGTTAGCTGAACACATGAAGTATTTCCAGCTAAAATGATATCTTATCAGAGATTTGCTTCAAAACGATCCGAGCTTGGTCTGGGGATTAGTGTGTATGTATGTATTTGAAATTTGCTATAACAAAAGGTAAAAAAGATAGCTTGACTTTTATTAGGTTGTATTAACAATAAAGTATTTAATGTTAAAAAAAGAGAAACAAAACGAGTTTTCTGGAACTTTGTTTTGAATGTTCTTTTTAAGTGTATTAATTGTTGAATGATGTTAATGAATTTATATTTTATTTGTTTTATCTAAAATGTAAGTAACAGTTGTAAAATACCTGTAGAGTTAGCATCTCTCAACTGCATGGTCTGGACATATATCAGTTGTGAATTCTACCATAAAAATTTTGTCAATTCATAGATGAATGAATAGTAGAATTTTGAGAATTCGGTTTTCTCTATTGAATCAGAGCAGTTATCCCTGTAATAATGATATTTTCACGTAGCTTTATTTTCAGTCCTGTGCTTTCTTTGAGCAGGAGAGAAACTGAAATTACTTATAACCCTGGGTATTAGGACAGTGTATCCTACATTAATGTCATCTATTAGGTGTGTCTGATGATGCAGAAAAGAATGTTGCTATAGAATATCCAGAAAAGTATTATTACTGAGTAAATACTAAGTAATTATAACTATAATAATAATTACGTAATTAAAATGATTAAAAAGTTTTAGTAGTGAAGATTTTAAATCAAGTGTTTGGAGGAGCTTTTTAATAATATGGTAAAATATGGGAAAACTTTATTTTTTTTAGTATTGCAAACTTTAAATCAAGTTTTTGGAGGAGTTTTTAATAATATGGTAAACTATACATAATATTTAGGTGGGAATTTCAGGATGCAGAACTATATATAATATCACAATACATACAGCAACTCACATATACATATAGATTCATAGGACAAAGATGTTAGGAAATTACATCACATCATTGAGATAGATTTCCTATGGGTAGTGAGATTATGAGTAACTTTATATTTTTGTGCTAGAAAACTTATTTTTCCACCATGAGAATGTGTTACTATTTTCTAACCAGAGAAATACAAATATTACTTTTAAAAAGATAGTTGGGTCCAAAATGTACTTTTATGATTTTCCCCAAATACTTTAGAAATGAGGGTGGGGAGAGAAAAACTCTGGCCAAGTAGATACTCAGAAAGAAAAAGAAAATTGATTTTCTGAAAATGGAGAGTAAGCCCGATGGGTATGGTTGGGTTTTGTTGTGATCTCCCTCCTCACCACCACCTTGCAAAGGGAGCTCTGTTTTGGATCTAGCTTCCCGCACTAACAAACGTCTGGCTTGTCTGGGGCATTTCTTTAGAGAGGTATGTGAGAGCTCCGTGAATGTGAGGTTCCGCTGAAGCCTCTAACCGTTGATTATACCAACGGTTGCCCTAAATGGTTTTTTCACACACTGCAATGGAGTTCGTTTCAGAACTTGACATTTCTGGAAAGTTGCTACTGTACTGGGAGGAGAAAAGAGTGCAGTATGTTCAGGACCTGGTTAAAAGTCAAATCTGCGGCGTGAGCCAGCGAAACTCTGGTTTTATAGAAAATGATGCCATAGCATCCTTTCTGGTTTGTAGCCACTGTCCCTGTGTATGTTTCAACGAAAAATGACTGTAACCACTAGTAAATTTAATACTCATATGTCCCTATGGAGTTTTGTAAATGAAAATATAAGTGATTTCCTTGGTCTGTGAAATCTGAGAGTAATGTTCTGTCTTTACAGGAAATAGCACAGATGTTTGTGAGGGTTGGAATGTGTGAACAAGCAGTGACTGCATTTTTGAAATGTAATCAGCCAAAGGCAGCAGTAGATACCTGTGTACATCTCAACCAAGTAAGGAACTGAAAACTAAAGTCGCTCGTCATCCTTCTAGGCTGTCGCCAGTGTAGGGTTGAGGCAAATTTCGTGAAAGGAGCTAGATAACTCTCTTACTTTGCTGAGGACCTAGAAAATGTTGGAGTTTGCACTTACCTCTTAAAGTACTACCATTGAGGGTGATCCGCTCATAACTAACTCAATATGGGGACAAACCCTGTGCTTTTAGTCTGGCAAGTTTTTGTCTGGAAGTAATTTCATAATCTTCTGTATTTTATTAGGGTTTTGTTTCCAAAGAAGGACTAGTTAATGGTCATTGCAAGAGGAAGGAATTGAGTTATCTTATCAATATTTATTTTGGCAAATCTATTTTCCTGTCTCTTTATAGAAAACATATATTTGATATTTTTAAGAGCTGGAATTTAACTAAAATTAAAGTACGGAATCGTAGAAATTGCTGAATATCAGTGTATTCCTTTAAGTATTGAAGTATTTTATAAAGCTCCACTTGCTTTTTAAAAATAACTTTTGTAAATGTTAAATCTGATCGGACATTTTCTTAACTGAAATTGCATATTTTGTTTTACTATAAGCAAATGTAGCTTTTTCCCACTCCTTGCTGGTGCAAAATTGAATTATAATATTGTGATTATAAACTTTGAAGTTTTCCTTTTCCAATGTATTTCCTAAGCAAATCAGTCTTACATCATTTAATCATTTTGACACATGTTTAACTTATAGAACTTAAAATTGCTCTGATTTTAGTTAAATTTATTTTAAAAAACATATACTGGTTTTTTAATTTTGATGTATCATTATTTATTACTATAAACTTAAAGCTTTATTATATGAAATTTATGACATCTGTGACTATAAATGCTTGGGTAACTGAATGGTATATTTTTCCCCCTAGTGGAACAAAGCTGTTGAATTGGCTAAAAATCATAGTATGAAAGAAATCGGATCCCTGTTAGCGAGGTATGCATCTCATTTATTGGAAAAGAATAAAACTCTTGATGCCATAGAACTCTATCGGAAAGCAAATTACTTTTATGAAGCTGCTAAACTGATGTTTAAGGTAATGTAATAATCTTGGTGAGTATTTGATATGTTCTAGTTACCAATGTTTTCTTTATATTAAAGAACACATTTTCCATTTTCTTTGAAAGCAAATACTTATTATAGCAAAATCCCTCTGGTTTTATTACTACTATAACTACGTGTTACCTTAGTACCTTTTACCAAAAAGGCTATTTATTAGTGTTAGCACCTTATTGATACCTAAACAACTGAATATTAATACTGAAGTTAACAAAGAATTATAGAATTTTCAGGGACCATAAGGTACAAATTCCCTTACAAATTCAATCCTATTGATAATAGAATTTTGAGTTCTTTTAAATGTACACATTTTAAAGACACTACATTTTTTCATAATATGCATTTGGAGGGAAGATGACTAATATATGGTATTAATGTATGCAAAATTTACATCCTATTCTATTTTTTCCCATTTGACTTAATGGAAAAGGGAAAACTCCCCGCAGTCTTCTAAATAAATCTTTATTTCTGAAGGCTGTACCATGTTAAAGTCCTGTTATTTCAGTATATTTGAAACATCATTTTAAAAATCTCCTTATGGAAAATGCTACCCCTTCCATGAAAACTTTCTTCATTGTGACTTACGAACATTTGTTATTTTCGGAGATTGTTAGGAGTTGTAACTCCATGGCTAAATGCTAAGGAAAGAATGGAGTCCTTATAAGCTAAAGAAAAGAAAATTTTTTAATTGTTATGTTAATCACCATACATTGTATCATTAGTTCTTGATGTAGTGTTCCATGATTCATTGTTTGTGCATAACACCCAGTGCTCCATGCAGTACGTGCCCTCTTTAATACCCATCACCAGGCTAACCCATCCCCCCACCCCCTCCCCTCTAGAACCCTCAGTTTGTTTCTCAGTCCATAGTCTCTCATGGTTCATCTCCCCCTCTGATTTTCCCCCCTTCATTCTTCCCTTCCTGCTATCTTCTTTTTTTTTTTTTTTTTTAACATATATTGTATTATTTGCTTCAGAGGTACAGGTCTGTGATTCAACAGTCTTACACATTTCACAGCGCTCACCATAGCATATACCCTCCCCAGTGTCCATCACCCAGCCACCCCATCCCTCCCGCAGACCACTCGAGCAACCCTCGGTTTGTTTCCTGAGATTAAGAATTCCTCATATCAGTGAGGTCATATGATACATGTAAGAAAATGGGTTTTAAAATATTTATTATAAATGGGTGGTATTTATGTTCCAGCCTACTGGGTTTCTCTTTTTATTAAAGATCAAATTTCAGAAATGATTGTACAAACATAATTTGATTAAGGAATGTCTTCCCATATTCTTTAAATGTTTAAAGATTGCAGATGAAGAGGCAAAGAAAAGAACCAAACCTTTACGTGTCAAGAAGTTGTATGTCCTATCAGCTTTACTCATAGAGCAATACCATGAACAAATGAAAAATGCTCAAAGAGGAAAAGTTAAAGGAAAGAGCTCAGAGGTAAGGTAGAACATTACAGAACATGAAATCAACTCATGTGTTTAAGAAAAAAAACAAAACAAAACTATCAAACTTCTCTTTATGGACAGGCCATAAATGAGAGGAGAAGAAGGACTGACTTGGAATTAATACTCAAATTTAGAAATTTCTACTTATGAATATTGAAAATTTTTTCTGCAAGACTAATCTGTAGCCTTTGCTTTCTAACCAGTGCGTTTTAGAAACTTTCCTAGAATATATTATTTTATGTGTAAATTAATTTCTTATTAACTTAAAGTTTATTTGACCACACCATGGGTCACGGTGTATTGTGTGTCAGATCACCACTAGGTACACTTTAGTAATTTTATTTGTCAGTTATACCTCAGTAAAACTGAAAGAAATTTTTTATTATACTGGCTTAAAAAAATACAAATTCTGATGGAGAAATTAAATCTGTAATGAGTTTTGTCATGATAAAATTTGCTTACTTGGATATTTTAATGTATAACCATTCAGAAACTATCTTTATTGGAATGACTGTCATGGTTGTGCTGACAGAAAACACGGGTCTGCTTGACTCATAGGCCACTTCTGCTTTGGCTGGTTTGCTGGAAGAGGAAGTTCTGTCTACAACTAGTCGCTTCACAGATAATGCTTGGAGAGGGGCTGAGGCGTACCACTTCTTTATACTTGCACAGAGGCAGCTCTATGAGGGATATGTTGACACTGCACTGAAGACAGGTGGGCATATGACCTAATGTATAGAATATGTCTAAAAACGGTCAGTTGAATATGAAGGGCCAGCTCCCTCAGTTTGCCCATATATTAATTTCAATAACACTTTTATCTATGGGTTTATTTTCATGTTTGAGATTTGCTATCTGTAATTTGCTTTGTGCATTCCCCTTTTTGAAGCACTTTTAATTTTTTTAATACATAGAAACTAATACGTATGGTTCACATTAAAATCAGAAGTTTGAGGTAAGCAAAAAAGACCATCTATAGCATTCACTATTTTATTCATTCAAAGTTAAACACCTAATAGCCCAGTCCATA
>NW_027397072.1:15761068-15975662 GCF_003265705.2 Callorhinus ursinus | reverse complement strand
ATATATATATATATATAAATTTGTTTTTTTTTTATATCAGGAGTATAACAGGCCATACTTTTATGTCCTTTTTGAAAAACATTGATAGGTTGTAAGATATTTCCATATTAATAGCTTTCCATAGCTTTTGTTTTTTATTAAAATGACACTGATGTAAAAAAAATGACATATAACAATTTAAGTCAAAGCAGAAAAAAACAAAGGAAAAGGTAAAATAATCTAATAACTTGTAAAATAATCTTATAACTCAGAAGTAATGATTGCTAACATTTAGGTGAACTTCCTTTTAGACATTTCTCCATGCCTATAAAATTGTAGATAGTTTTCCTTAAAATAATATCATACATGTTGTTCAGGAGCTTGCTTTATACCCTGTGGTGTATATTGCAGTCATGTTTCCACGTTGACGAACATAGATCTGTGTTATCATTTGTATTAGCAAGGGGACTGTAAAGTTTTTTTCTAATTGGTTATTAGTTATACACAAGAACCATTTTTGTTTTTGTATGTTTATAACTGACCTTCATTTAATTTAACTGATTACTATGTGGTATAAATGATGCAATTATGTTTAAAATGGTTGGATTTTATATAACTTATACCCAATTTCTAGACTTATAAGGCAAATTAGAACTTTAACTTGAGAGTTTTCACCTGCTGGGTGAAGAAATCCATATACAGTCTATTAATTCCGCAGTACATTTTAAAACTTTTTTTTTTTAAGATTTTATTTATTTATTTGAGAGAGAGAGAATGAGAGATGGAGAGCACGAGAGGGAAGAGGGTCAGAGGGAGAAGCAGGCTTCCCGCCGAGCAGGGAGCCCGATGTGGGACTCGATCCTGGGACTCCAGGATCATGACCTGAGCTGAAAGCAGTCGCTTAACCAACTGAGCCACCCAGGCGCCCCTCCGCAGTACATTTTAAAGAAAGATTGTATCTCTAGTATAGAAAAGGTGAAAATAAGATATGGCAGCTGTCAAAATAAATTTTCTGAACTGACAACTTAGAGGCTCATTGTGACTTCTTTTTTCTCAAAGTTCTGTCGTTTCGGTAAGACAAACAAAAAAAAAACAATCTGTTCAAAGAAACGCAAAGAAAAAAACATGATTTCATGCTGCTTTGCTTTTTTTACCAAAAGGAAACATGATGTTATCTTGAAAATTATGACTAACAGTATAATATTAGTTTACTTTTCTGGAAGGCCACAGAAATTTCTAATATATTGATATGAAAAAAAGGTGTTTCGACAACAATTTTTATTTTTTTGTCTGTGTGTGTACTTCTAACTGGCCCAGCATGCTCATCATTTGGTGGTGGTGGTTTTTGTGGCACCTGAGCTGTTGGCTAGCGTTACAGAACTGTGAGGTCATATAACTTACTTCCTTCTACCAGCGCTTCGATCGCCCACCATTGTTGTTGTTGTTTTTTTTTGAAGTTTATAAAAAGTTCATGTAGGTTAAACTAAAGCAGCTTAACAGAGATTCTTTGCCAGGCATGATCGTGATATTATGATTACTTCCAAAGTCTAAATGGTCCTCCTTTTCCTAGCTCTTCACCTGAGAGACTATGAAGACATTATCCCTGCCGTTGAGATCTACTCTCTGGTAGCCCTCTGCGCATGTGCCAGCAGAGCTTTTGGTACTTGTTCAAAAGCTTTTATTAAACTTGAATCTTTAGAGACCCTCAGTTCAGAGCAACAACAGCAATATGAAGATCTTGCTTTAGAAATCTTCACGAAACATACTCCAAAAGATAACAGAAAATCTGAACTGGACAGCCTTCTTGAAAGGTAGGCTGACTGTAATTAATATTTATTAGAAGCTGGGATTTCTGTAAGCGTAATAGCGTGATATAGTAATATAAGCATGAAATTTTGAAGTGATTCACCTTGAGATTATACCCTATTTTATATTTAGTCTTGTAAGTGTTATTAGTGCTTTATTTTCTCATTGTAAGAGAAGTTTTTAATTGAAACTTGCCTGGGGATGTTTTTCATCCCTTAATTTTTTAAGCGTAATAAATGGTTTAAGTAATTAGAAATTTTAAACTGTAATTCACCGTTTTTCTTCTTGTTTTTACAGAGGGGAAGGGAAACTGCCAACGTGTGTCGCCACGGGAAGCCTGATCACTGAATATCAATTTTGGATGTGCAGCGTGTGCAAGCACTGTGTCCTGGCGCAGGAAATAAGTAACTACAACTTCTGTCCCCTATGCCATAGTTCAGTGGGGTAAAGAAATGGCAAATTGCATAAACTGTAAAATATATGTAGCAAATACACATAGCTATGACCGTATATATAATAAGACTGGAAGATTTCATATTTTATGTGAAAATCAGCGTTATTTCATAGTTGTATTGTTACACAAAATTATATGTATACATAATACATATCTGTATATATATAATACAGATGTTACATATACATAATATATATAATTTTGTGTAAATATACTACTATGAAATAATATTGATTTTCATATAAAACATATGGAAATCAACCTTATTTCCTGTCTTTCTATCTGTTATGATTACATGGTACTATGAAAATATTCCAAATAAGAAATTTTTCTCACAGTTTCAAGGTTACTAATTCATCAAAAACCTTGGCAGGGGTGGGTGGGGGAAGCACGGGAGTGGGGCAAAGTTCAATTTAGGGAATTGACATAACCTGTGTTAGAAGGAGATTAAACAATTATAATATTAAAATGAGCTCTATTGTTAGCTGTATTTCATTAAATAAGTATCAAATGTCTTCTGTATTTTATTTTCAGAAGTGAGAAGGCACTTTAAGATATTTTTTTATAATTTGAATGGTTTCTAATAGCCTTATTTTTATATAGCTTTTCCTTTTTTATCTACCCTTTTAGCCTCATCTGAGAGATGGCCTTTAGCATTACTCTTTATATTGTGCAGAAAACTCGGCTGTATTTATAATGATAAAATCTATACAACAACATCCATTTTGTAGGTACAGTTTTAGTTGAAACATTGTTTCTAAGCAGGGCTCTTCATTTAAACAACTCCAGGGTGTGGGGAATGATTCTTTCTCGATAATGTGTCTGTTTTGACTTATCATCATTAATTAAAAAAGAAAAAATTGTAACCAGCAATGGGTAATTTCTTACCTGTTTTATGTAGCTAATAGTGTTCTTCATTTATTTCTCATAAACTGTGCCCTTTCATTTTGCAGCTACAGGCTAGACTCTAGCATTGTGTCATCACCATTATTTGCTCAAGAATGGCTGATGTTTAGTAGAGGCAGTAAATAAAGAGAAATATACCACATTGCTATTGCAGCTGCGATACGTAGGTTAGTCAGCCTCTCAAAGTGCTATGTTTTGAGTGCTTTAGAGACAAATTAAGCCTGTTGCGGATTGAGAATAGTGAGCTCTGAGAAGAGGTTTAGAGCCTAGATGAGCTTACAGTAGTGGGCTCATATGCCTAAATAAAATAAGAGGACCTTGGAAGAGTCCTAAAATAAGAGTCTTGGAAGTCTCTGTCTGTGTTCAAGGGCCTTGTGGGAAGTTACCATGATGCAGTGTTAGCCTCCAAATATACTACCAAGCAAGTCATTCCAGAAGTCATGGAGCAGAAAGTGGTACAGACCAATGAGGATGCTTTAATTCACAGGGTTTATTGAATCAATTTGAAATACACAGGAACAAGGAGAAAGTGATTGGGCAGATTAACACTGTTGTTAGGGTAGGGTGTCAGTGGAGTAGAAAGATTACATTACCTGAATTGTGAGTTCTGTTCTGTTCTTGTGTCCTGATTCCCATTCTGCCCAGTCAGCTTCCCCCTGATAGTGTGGTTACAGAGGACCAGAGCTGAGGTTTGAGCCAGGTGACCCAGTCATATGGAATGTGCCTAAAGCTAGTGATGGACACTTGCTCTATAAGAGGCTATGGGGCACGTATACCAGGTCACAGCCATAGGTTGCCAGTTAGTCGGCTGAGCAGTCACGGATTTGATTGGATTGTATCTCTTGGGCAGAGGACCGGCCAGAGTAAGTGTCACCAATGACTAATTGTATCAAGATCTCCCACATATTGAACACTATAGGTCTCATGCATATTTAGTGCATCATGAATAGTACATTGGTTGCCTTTTGTATTTTTAGTGCCTCTTTAATATGAGGTATGGTCATACATATATACTCTACTAACTTTGTCTAACACACCTCATAAATTACCTACTTATTTTTTTTTAAAGATTTTATTTATTTATTTGACAGAGAGAGACACAGCGAGAGAGGGAACACAAGCAGGGGGAGTGGGAGAGGGAGAAGCAGGCTCCCTGCAGAGCAGGGAGCCCGATGTGGGGCTCGATCCCAGGACCCTGGGATCATGACCTGAGCCTAAGGCAGACGCTTAACGACTGACTCACCCAGGCGCCCCATAAATTACCTACTTATTTAAGTTTAACACAGTTTCTCGGAGCCCTACGTGGGGCTCGATCTCACAACCCTGATATCGTGACCTGAGTGGAAACCAAGAGTCATTGTTCAACCCACTGGGCCCCTTACTTACATCTTTCTATAAGACTTTCTTTTTTCAGGATAAAACTACTCACTGCTTCATCAATGGAAGAGAAATTTTTAGGGATGTAGGGTGAGGGATTCCTGCAGGACTGCATGTTCAGAGTTGTGATTCTTAGTCCATGGTCTAATTCCTAATACGTCTTCTCTTTTCCCATCCCAGGAATCAGCTGAGAACTCAGATTGTCAATCCTCTAGACCTTACTGTACTTGTTGATTACACTCCCAGTAGCTTCAATTCCAATTCCATGTAGATGTGTGTATACATACATGTATACACACATATATACAGGCATATCTTTTCTACTCTCGTGAAAGTTTATGCCTGTTTGGGACTTAATCTCTGAAAGTTTTAGTGATCTGCCAGAATGTCTTGGGGACCTCTATCTTGCTTAAAAATAGTACTAGGGAGGGGCACCTGGGTGGCTCAGATGGTTAAGCATCTGCCTTCGGTTCGGGTCGTGATCCCAGGGTCCTGGGATCGAGCCCCACATCGGGCTCTCTGCTCATCAGGAGTCTGCTTCTCCCTCTGCCTCTCTCCCCTGCTCATGCTCTCTGTCTGTCTCTCGAATGAATAGATGGAATCTTTAAAAAAAAAAAAAATAGTACTAGGGAAAGACCTATAGTATGAGTTGACCTAATTCGGTGTAATCAGCATGAAGGAAATTTCAGGATAACAACACCAACAAACTCTCTCCTGTTGGATGAAAGGAGCAAAGAGAAGCAAAATGGTCTATATGTAACAAATACTTGGGGAGAAGTTGGACAGAATGAGGCACATATTGAAGACAGTATAATGAAGCAGTTATATTGTTTCTCTTCCTGTAAGAAGCATGTACTGACTCCATTTAAGTAATGCTGAGTTGCTCTTTATCACAAAACTTGGCCTGAATTATGTGAAGTTTCAGAGTAGAATTATATTACCTTTCAGAGCTCGAAAATACTTTGATAGGTCAAAGAATTGAGATGATGGGAACAACAGATAAAGTTTATAGTGATAAGCAATGTGCTTATCAACATTGTTGACCTATTATGCACAAATGCCGATTTTATTACACATTTTTTTTTTTGCTAAAATACACTTTGAAATGATCTTTTTGTATTCCAAGAGCCGAGATTTTAGGCTTTATGTGGCATTAAGTTAAAAAAAAGAAAACAATAAGCTTTGAAGTAAAAATGACTTGTATTTATCCCGTTTCCTTTATCTATAACTTAAGGATAACATGGTATTTGTTTTGTTTTGACTTAAATATTTTGGTGGGGGTTGGTTAGGAGAGTGTTGGGCTTCAGAGTGGTTGGGGGAGAAAGGGACAGTAGGTCCAGTAGATTTTTAATGTCATTTTTTGCTACCAAACAGAAAAAACAACTTTTTAGAAAGGTACGAGGCAAATGTCAGATGACTGGAGGTTGCAGTGAATTACTCTAGAAATCATACAGAGTTCTCATTTAGAAATGGGGGGAAAGTTATTTTACCAGACTTTTAAGAGAACATGGGAAGTACTTATTTGATAATGTTACAGCTCTAAGATATTGCTGCTGAATTTCTAAAATGAAAATGGCAATATTATGTTGCCCCCTACTGTCTAATCTTATGATTATTCTCAAGTTATTTTTTTAAGAAATCAATGCGTATTTTTTGAAAATAAACATATTTTTAGAAAAGTAACATATCCACAGTAGAAAACTACAAAAATACATAAAGAGTATTTATGAGAGATGAGAAGTGAAAATGGTCTTAATAACCTCTTTAAAATTAAAGGCATTAATTCATATTTTAGTTGAATTTAGGAGAAGAAAAAACAGGTCAAACTGAAGAAATTGCTGTACTGTAAGTTTTCTTCATGACAAGAGCTATTCTTAAGAAATTTCTCTAAAATTAAAAGAAACAGTAGACATGAAGAGGCTTAGAGTTAATATTTACTCACTTATTTGGCATAGCTTAAATTTCTAGTTCGTAAAATCTAGAGAAAAATGGGATACCACTCACACATCCTGTAATAGCTAAAATTAATATTGCCAAATATTGAAAAGGACATGGAACAACTGAAACCCTTATACACTGCTGGTGCAAATGCAAAATGGTAGACCTACTATGAAAAAGTTGAGTTTTAAAAGTTCTCTATATATTCTAGAGGAAAAAGTATATGTATGTGTTTGTGTGTATGTGTATTTTTTTCCCACTGGTCTAGTCAACAAGAGTGAAACTTTACGGAGGCCTTGGGGCCATGGGACTCAGGCAAGCGGTGGCCCTGTAGGGGAAGGAGGAGCCCAAGTAGGGACCTTATTTGACTTTCTTCTCAGGGCGTGGGTGGTTGGTGTGGCCACACTTTTTGCAGGAGTTGACAGAAGGAGGTTGCAGGCGAACATAACACTTTCAGCTGACCATCTTGTTGCAGCTGTATTTCTGGATGAGCTGGCAAAGGGGAGGGTTGTTGATGCTACTCCCCAGGCAAAGCACCACCTGCAAGTGGACTCTGTGAAGATTGATGTGAGAGGGAGGGACAGCATCTGAGCCTAGCCCCAGCACCAAAATCACAGGTTAGGCCCTCCAGTGTCCTGTAGACCAGCGCTTCTCAAGTGTGACACAGACACCATGTCAGAATCCTTTGTGTGTCTTACCAGTGGAGGACACACCAGCCCAGCATCTCCCACATTTCCCTTATCAGACACATGATTTTTGGATATTTTCTCCCATTCTCTGGGCTGTCTTTGTATTGTTTATAGTCTTTTACAAAAGTTTTAAATTTTCATGAAGCCCAATTTGTTTATGTTTTGTCTTTGGGGTCATATCCAAGAAGCTGCCAAATACAGTGTCACAAAACTGTTGCCTTATGTTTTCTTCTAAGAATTTTATATTTCAGCTCTTACATTTAGGTTTTTGATCTATTTTGAGTTAATTTTTTTATATAATCCATCTAATTTAATTCTTTTGAACGCGAATATCTAGTTTTTCCAGCAACATTTATTGAAAATACTCTCTTTATGCTAATACCATAGTGTTTTGATTGCTGTAGCTTTGTAGTTAAATTTCAAAATCAGGAAGTATTTGTTATTTTCAAAATTGTTTTTGGCTGTTTGGGATCCCTTGAAATTCCGTATTAACTTTAAGATGGATTTTTTTATTTCTGTAAAAACATCATTGGGATTTAGAAATGGATTCCCTTTAACTTAATGGTCCCTTTAACTTGAACAAAGGATGTCTTCCATTTATTTATGTGTAATTTTTTTCCAGCACTGTTTTGTAGTTTACATTGTACAAGTCTTCCACTTCTTGGTTAATTCCGAAATATTTTATTCCTTTTTGATGCTATTATAAATAGAATTGTTTCCTTAACCTCCTTCTCTGGATTGTTTTTTACGTAATTCTTACTTAAACATACTGTACTTAATAAATTACTATCTGGGTTTCCGCTTTGGCATTGACAGCCAGGGAATGTAAACTAACATAACAGACTGTCAGCACAAAATATTATTTAATGGATCCTTACACCATTCCAGAGGTTCGAGAAGTGTGCAATCTAGGCTCTTGGAGCTAATAAATGGTAATCTGAATTCGTAAGCTCGAGGGATTTCCACAGTGTCTCAGACTAACGGCAGCCACCCTCTACCAGGTGTTTTGCAAAGAGCGGACGCTGTAACCCCGAGGGGCGCTACGATAAGTCTGCGGGGCCCTGAGCCATTCGTGAGACAGACCGAGCTTCCTTCTGCTTCCGGCATGGTGAAGCTCCCTACCCCCACACCTCGCTGTAACAAAGGACAAGCTCTTCGCAACATCAGTCAACGGACTTGGAAACCAGTGTGGGCCCATCAGTCTACTGTTCTGGAAAAGGAAGCAGGCGGAACCAGCAGTAACAACAGACCGCACTTCAGAGGAGTCGGTCAGCCTTTCCCGGGCCGCCTGAGTTCCCTGCCAGCACCGTGTGATGGATCTCGCGAGATGATGGGTCCTCCGAAGGCACAAACTTCCCCCTTTGCTAAGCGCCGAGGTTTTGCGGTCAAATTAAATTCCGGGAGTGCGGAAGTGGCTCTGTGGTGCCGCCTCTAAACGCCCAGAAGTCAACCCCCTTTCTATACGGAACGCTAGGCCTCCGACCGCCATGGATGGGCAGCAAGGGCAACAAAGCCACGCAACGTTGACACTCGCCCAAGCTCACTTCAAGAAGGGCGACTACGCGGAAGCCGAAGCGCTGTATTCCGCTTACATTCGCCAGTACGCCTCTGCAGGTTCCGGGGGAGCGGCGCCCGGGAGGTAACTATCGCGAGAAGCGGGGCAGCGGCGCCTCCGGGAGGTGGGAGGCAGGGGTCGTCAGGTCCCTGGGTCAGCCCCCTGAGCGTTCTGGCCCCGAGGATGCAGCGGGCGACTGTTTGTCTTTCCAGAAGGGCGGCGAGGGGCGCCGGCTGCCTCCCCCCCGGTGGTCTTACTACGTTACTCACTCTGACCCACGACTTAGAGCGGATAGGGCTTTTCCACCTGTCATTTTAACAGGCGGCTGTCTGAGACCTGGAGACGGCGAGGTGACTCGCTAGTACATGGGACCGCGACTCCAGCCACCACCTCACCGCAAGGGTGTTTCGTTTTTCACGTGTGTGTGTAGTGGGAGGAGGATATCACTCGGTCTAAATCTTACCATTTCACCCATGCATTCATCCATGGATATTTCAAAACGCATTTCTAAATATTAAGGATTCTTACGGAAACAACCACAGTATCATTATTATTACGTGATTCCTTAATATGAAATATGCAGTGTTGGTTCCTGACTGATTAATAACGTTTTTGTTTGCCTGATTTTTTTTTTTTTTAGCAGTTTGTTCAGGTCAGGATGCACACCAGGTCTCTCAATCTGTAAGGCTCCCCCTTTTTTCCCCTTGAAGTTTGTTGAGGAAGCCAGTCGTGTGTCTTGAGAGTTCCCCATATTTTGGATTTGCTGAATTCATCCCCCTGATGTCATCTAGTACGGTCCCCTATCTCCTACACTGCTTGTGAGTTGGTAGTTAAATCCCGAGGTTTGATCCAATTCAGATCCAGTATTACGGCGAGCAGATGTTAGGTGGTGCTGTGTACTTTTGTTAGAAAGCATATACTACTGTCTTTCTTTTTGTGATATTAGCGACTTCACCTAATACCTGCTTGCCCAAAGTGCCTTGGATTTATGCCTGGATGTGTAGCATTTGTTGGTCCTCCAAATTTTGCCTTTGTTCTTCTTGATGCAGTGATGTGGACTGGGATGAGAAAGAACAGAGAGGAGTGGAATGAACAGCTTTTCGAGGGTTTTGAATCATCTGCACCATCACTCTTCTCTCCCTTCAAGGATTTGGTTTTTCTTGACAGGATGTCAGCTTGTCTTTTGTATGAGGCTTGCAATTCTTCTCCTGTTTGTTAAACTCATGTGGAATTAAACCAGAAAAATAAAATTGCTTTCATGTTTTGATAATACACCAAGGTAACAGTTAATAGAAATTTCTGAACAGGCAATAAGACCATCCCCTGAGCCTCCCCACCACAGCCCCCACCCCCCAAAAAAAGATTAGTAAACATAGAAAATGTAGTTTTCTATCATTTCTAGCTAATAGGTTTCAAAAAGTATTCATCAGCAACAGATAGACTGACACCATCTAGTTTCCTTTGCACCTTCAGCCTAAGAGCACCAATATGTGTTTATAGTAGATATAATATCTGCCTCTTCCCAACGCAGGGAAGAAAACTGCCATGGTTTGCTAGAAGGTTGCTCAGCATGCCTGAATGAACCTTCCAATTTCCTTATAGTTCTGAAATTCTTCTAGGAACTCATGAATTTAAAATGGATTCTGTCATTTCAGATTTTTTCCTTAAAAATATCTTTTAGCTTAAATTTATTTTTTAAAATAATGGGTCACTGAACCATTTTGAAGAAGCATTTACAATTTTTGCCTGCCTGCCACTGAATGGTTTATAACATTTTCTTTTCATATCCCAAAGTGCAGCCTTAGTCATAAACCTTCCAAGTTTTTTTTTTTTTGCTAAAGTTTGCAAATGGAAAAAAAATCCACATTTGTATTAGGAAATTAAATACTAGTATGATAAATACTATCATTACAAAAATCTTAATATTGTCAAAAACATTTCGGCTTCAATGATTAACCCACATCTTTTAAAATATGAAGGAGTTTCCACATGAAAAGTAGGCTTTTAGAATTTGTTGTAATGAGATCTAATTCTAAACCGAACTTTCTATGATCCTCTGAATATAAGAAACTCATAACAAAGTTTCGAAGCTTAAAAATTGAATGTCTGAAACCTTTGTGGAGTCCTGAGGCTGCAGTTTTCTTAAAAGCCTTTACGGGGGTTACAACGATAGTGCTAGTGACGTCCAGAAGCATGCTTGCACCCAGTCTCTGTCATAGCTCCCAGAAACAAGTTTTCTCGTGTTGGAGTAGTCCTGTCCATCGTTAGGGAACTTAGACTTGAAGGAGACCCCTGTGAGTACCTCTTGTGGTAGCAGTGGTTGCCGTGCCTGTCAGATCTCAAGGGTCTAGATACTAACAGAAGTCTCTTTTTACTAGCATGGACTGCAGCCTCGATCTTTTCTGAGGACTGTACTTTGCACTAGGGGGCATAATGAAGAAATGACAGATGAGTGTAGCCTGTGCCTTTTCTCTTTGGTTCAAATGTGAGAATCCCTTTGGAAAAAAAGAAAGGAAAACAGAATTGTGTCTGACACAGAGCAGAATCCGTTCGTGTTCTCAGTGCAAACGAATCGCCTGGCAGGGGAGGGTTGACCTGCTGAGCTGGTGGCTGGTCAGAGCTGCCCTTACTGGAGACCCTGCCCACCCAGAGCTCCCGGGGCAGCCTCTGGAGCCTTCAGAAGCAGAGCCCATTGGGCACACAGGACCCCCAGAATGAACCTGAGCCCCGATGTCCTCCTCGTAGGAGGCCAGTGTAGCCTTGTGGGCGATCCCAGCTGAGACGGGAGGGAAGGCAGCTCTATCCCTTCCTTGGGCGACAGCATGTTGAACCTTCACTTATGGTCAACTTGTATTTCTTTATTGGTGAAAAGTGATTTAAACTCTCATTTTTGGCGGGATCACTTAGAACTTTGAGAATAACATTGATGATTCACTTTGTGGTATGTCCATTGCAAACTGGAGCTCGGGGCTGGCTTTTCCTCCTTGCTCGGCGTGAATCTGATCTTTGCCCTGCTGGTGCGTGCTTAGAAAATGAACAGTCTTTTGAATATTGAATTCTGCAAAACAAGTTGACAATGCACAAGGGCTTTGAGCACATTATAGAATTAATGTGGTTTTCGGACTGACGGGTAGCACTGCCATGCTACAAAGTAGATCATGGGATTAAACAAAAATTCATTCCATTGCCTTATTTCTTTACACTTCGTTTCTTCAGCTTGGTTTTTCAGCGTAGATACTGCATGTTATAGGCTACGAAGGTTGACAAAACCCAAAAGAGAATGAAGGTGGAAATGAGAGGAATTTGCTAACACACGTTTTTATGTGAACTTTTTGTTTAAAGCAAATATAGCCCTGAGGATTTGGCTACTGCATTTAATAACCGGGGGCAAATCAAGTACTGCAGGGTTGATTTTTATGAAGCCATGGATGACTACACATCGGCCATACAAGTCCAACCCACTTTTGAAGTTCCCTATTACAACAGAGGGTTGATATTGTATAGGCTGGGTAAGAATTTTTTTTCCCTTTTGCCCTGGACTATATTTTATGAATTCAGAGCTCTCAAATGTGAAACTAATGTAGTAATCATCAAGTCTTAAAGTCGTGTAAAATTTGGGTGTAGAGCCCAGAACAAAGGAAGCATTTATTTTAGGCTTCTGGTAGGCTTTACAGATCACAGTGGAGCACTGGGGTGGGGATTGGACCTGGCGCCGGATGAGGGTGACCCCATTACTTTGAGGACAGTGTGGATGACCACCTGTGAAACTTTTCTGAGTTAAAATTTTTAAAGGCACACAAGACAATATGAAGTGAAGGGGTTTTAGATCTTTGGATTAAAGGGACTGTAGGTATTGTTTCTTTTTTAAAGTGTTAAAAAGAATACTAATTTCCTGTTTCTTAATTTTACTGTAATCATGTAAAATAGGTGATAGGATTTTGTTGAGATTTTATGATGATTTATGCTATTTCCCTGTTAAATCTCAAGAAATAAACCCAGAGCTAATTTTAAGTGTTCATTTAAAGCTAATTTAAAATTTTAATTTTAATTATTCTACACGGGCATGGAAAGTTACTTTGATATACACATCCATATGTCGTTATTAAGAGGAAAAAATCCTTTACTAGGTGTGGTTGAAAGCTCATAAATATAAAAGCATGTGTATCTGAACTTTGTTATGAATAATGTATAGAAATACTCAGTTTTATTATTCTTTTTCATTTTTTGGGTTCTGGTACAGGATACTTTGATGATGCTTTGGAAGATTTCAAGAAGGTATTAGACTTAAATCCTGGATTTAAAGATGCTACTTTGAGCTTAAAACAGACTATTCTAGACAAAGAAGAAAAACAAAGAAGAAATTATTGAAAAAAAATTATTGCAAGTTTTAACCTAATTAAAATATTGACTCATAATCCTTATAATGCCTGGCATCTCATTCCTTATAATGTAAAGTAGGTATTGAGCTATTTTGATTTATATTTAAGATAAAGAGATTCATGCATTAGCACCGAAAGTTAGATAATCTATTTAAAATAGTTAATTTCAGATTGAGTAACTATGTTGAATAAGTGTGCTTTTCATAAAGTGTAAATAAATAATAGCAATGCATAGTTGTATGTTATTGCAGTAAAATATTTAAAGAAATGTGTGGCATTTTCTTCCGTAAAACTATATTTTTTGTTATTTTCATTCCCAACTTTTTATTTAAAAAACTTGACATCTGGACTGAGCCACCCACGCGCCCCTTCTCTTGGCTTCTCTTCTCTTTTCCTTACTCTTGACTGGGGTCAGATGGAATATGAAAAAAGCAAAAAACAAAACAGAAAAAGCCCAACTCTGTAAAAGAATTTATTTGGTTTCTTGGATTCAATGATTCTTCATCCTTTATCGGAAAAAAATAAAATCACTGAAGGTCAGAATCAGCACTTGGTGGTTAGAACCCAGATACTTATTTTTCCCCTTTCTTATTACTGGAAATAACTGGTCAAAACTTTAGGCGTTACACAGATTCTAAATTTCTGATTTACTAAATAATACCTTTGTTATGTGCCTTCAAGGTATTCTTTTATGTGTGCTATTGCTTAGATTTCTCCTATTTTAGTATTTCTACTAAAAATGTACCCAAACTGGGTCATCTTCCAGCTTTTCTCTCTGCGAAAACAAGGCAGAAAATTGTGGTTTGTTACAAAGTAAGGTAAGATAGAGTAAGTGGATGGAAGTTACTTTTGAGCTTAGAGAATTGCTTTTACACTAATTAAAAGCCTGGAGCTATTTATGTTTTTTTCTGAAACCTAGAACTGAATGAAGCCAACGGACTTTCTGATAGCCAAGTACAGTCTGCTGGTGGAACGGCAAACTCGGTTTTCCAGTCAGCTTTTAGTCATTACCTATTTGTCATCTCTTGGATCTTCTCTGGTTTCTCTGTCTTTCACTGGCTTAACTTCCCCTCACTCACCACATAGTCTCCCCCCGCCCCCACCGCCCATTTTGCAGGTCTGAAGTCTTTCTCAGTGGGCGTGGTAGATGCCAACCTACCTTCAGGGCAAATCAATTTGGCATTTACGTGGATTTTAGTATCCTCTCTGCCAAGCCTAATCCCCCTTAAAACTTTAACTCAGAGTTTCTAAACCTCTTTCTTGCCTGACAACCTTAATTTGTCCCTGAAAATGTTTCTAAGTGAAAAGCTATTACGTGCAAAAAAAAAAGCCATTAATTTAATTTAATTTAAATTAAAAAAAAAGATTATATTTATTTGACAGAGAGAAAGGAAGAGAGAGAGGGAGAGTGCACAAGCAGGGGGAGTGGCAGGCAGAGGGAGAAGCAGGCCATGTGGGGCTCCATCCCAGGACCCTGGGATTATGACCTGAGCCAAAGGCAGACGTTTAACTGACTGAGCCACCCAGGTGCCTCAAAATCCATTAATTTTAATAGAAAAAAATTATGAATTCCATTTTAGCCCAAGATACCCAAATACTTTTCACAGCTAGAAAAATACATTGAGTAATGAAGACAGTGTATATGAGTAATAGTTTGAAATAACATATTTACAACAGTTACATCCGGTATGATGGCATGAATGCTCACTGCACTCATTTTTTTCTTTCCGTACTATTTTTAAAACGCTTTATTGAGATATAATTTGCACAGCATACAGTTCACACTTAAAGTGTACAATTCAGTGGTTTTTAAGTATATTCCATTTCTGTACTGCTTTTAAAACCAATTTTTCAAGGTTTTTGGGTCTCATTGTCCTCTTGCCAACTGCACTTACTGAAGTTAAAAGAGAAAAACACTTTGGGGCAAATTAAGGGCTACATATTAATAGAGTCCTTCACGATACCGAAGAGCTTACAGACAGAACAGATGGAGAGTCCTGAAGGATCGTCTCATCCAGCTAAGTAGCACAACGCCAACGGGTGCTGGGGAAATGGGAGGGTATGCATCTGCCTGAAGCTGAGGCACCGGAATTTCACTCTTCTAGCGTATTTAACGACTGTATTCGAGTGAACAGATTGCTATTTACAAAAATTATTGACAAACACATGGTTCAACTTCTCAAGATCCTAGTGAATAGTGAACTGAACGATCACTACATGAGCTAGGTATGTTATTGTGACAGCGTCTAGATAAATTCATGTTTTGGTGTTTTCTATATTTCTCAGAAATGGGACAAAATCTGGGAAAGTGATTCCAATTTACATGGCATTTGGTCAGAGAGAGATTTGTTAAATTTCACGTCTAATGGTAGGGGACTTAAAAAAAAAAACACTTCCATTCTTTCCAAAAAAGGAAAGGAGGTGAGAAATACACTTTTTTTTTTGAGAAGCAATTGGTAAGATTTAAAAACGTAGTTTATATCTCTTAAAATCACAAGGAGATAAAAGGACACATCCAAGTAGCAAAAGACAAATGAGAAAAACCCACAAGGGAAGCCCCCAAAGCAGAAATTATGAGCTGTGAGTGTACATTAACGCAGTGAGGGAAGAACTCAGCAGGGCGCTCCCAGGCTTGTGTCTGTCAGCATCTCATCTCACGTGCAATAATGCAGGGAAAAAGTCTTATTTTTCATGGAGGATGAAGCTGAGGCTGAGAAATTCAGTAACTTGCCCAAAGTCATGTTCCAAAATCCATGAAAACATTCGAAACTGCAGTTAGTATCAATTGATTTTTGTTGTTGGCATCAACTCAAAGCAGATATGAGAACTCTTTTTTTCTTTGATCCTGATACAAAATTTCAATTGCTTGTAAGTTATTTTTAGCATCCATCAAGGTGAGTAGCAAAACAGTATTAAAATTAGTTTTTAGCATGGAACATTATTGCAATTCTAGACTTACTTGTTGGTAATTTTCCTTCCTGATTGAAAACAGACACAGAAGATGGTGAAAAGCAGATTAATATTAAGAGCAAACTCCATTTGGAAAATGGAAAGACTCAGCTGCCAATATGTAAATTTGTTTCTTATTTTAAGAAAAAGTATCCAACATCTATAAACAAGGCAAAAAGAAGATTGCATATCCTTTCAATATTTATCCTGAGCACAGCCTAACAGACCCACCCAGGGACTGTTTAATTCTCTGAAATTACATGTAATTTACAGACTTTTGTCCAGAGAAGATGCAACTGATTTCTTTCTGGTAGAAATGATGACCTAAAGATCATGATATCATGGTTTTATCACCCTGGAGGACATTAACTATTTTTGGTTCTAGGTTAACCTAGTGACTTAATTCCCCAATTCGTCATTGACTATAAATACTCAGTTCCTCAAATGCTCTTTTATCATCTGTTTGTTCTCTCATTCATGAGTCAAGTAGACATCTGTCATGTGTTCATTCTGTTTTCTTAGTTTGCCATTATATAGTCTCTTATTTCTCACAGGACTAAGAGAAAAGAGGGACTAGAAGTTTCTACTGCCTGTTTATTTGAAATTTCAATCATTCTTATTTGGATTATGAGAAGTTTAATTGAGCTCTGACTGAAGCAGAGTATAGGGAAGGCCTTAACCGTAAATCACAGCACATGTAAGTACTCCTTTGAAAAGTAGGCAAGAGCACAGAGAATGTGGAAAACAAAGGTCTCTCCACCCCCAGGCCCTTTCCCGTTCTCACGCTGCAAAAAGAACCACTGTGAAGTTGTATCTACCCTTCCATTCCTTTCTTGATGGACCAATACACAGACACACGTATGCATGGACATGCACAGATTAATGGCATACATATCATTCATCATGGCATACACATCAATCATAAATTCTCGATGATCTTGGACATTCTTCTATGTAAGAACATAGATATCGGCCTCATTCTGCTTGGAGCCATGATTTAAAAAAAAACAAAACCACATTAAGAATGCTTGCCAATTTTCTGTTATAAAATTAATAATGAATATAGTAATACAAATTAAAACCGTACAGGAGGGCTAAATGGAGACTAAGGCCCCCCACCTCCCCACTCCCCTCCAGAGGTGACCACTTTAACGAGAACAACTGGAAACAGCATCAAACTGCTCGCTTTCCTGTTCCCACCACTCACATCTTTAAAACATTAGTTTGAGTTCTTTTCACCACCTCTGTGGATCTGTGCCCTCTAGGCAATTCTGGCCAGTTTGTACCAAGAATACCTCTGAGTCTAACCTCTTGGCACCACATCTACCGGAACCTATGTGCACTTTTTTAGAGTGCTCTAAGAGTGGAGTTGCCGTGGTGCGACCTCTCAAGAGCCCCGTCTGGGACAAGCTCAGGTTGCACCGTGGCAACTCTGCTCCCCGCTGCTGCTGGGGCCAGACCCCTGCCCCAGATGTCCAGCAGCAGTGGCAGCACAGACCTGGAGCCCAGCGATTCTCGCCGCCTCCACTGCTACCACCCCGGCCCCACTGCGCCCTCCCCACCCCCCCCCTTTTCTTTTTGCAGGTCTCCCAACTGGTCTGCCTTGGCTCCCACCCGAGTGGCTTGTCTGTCAGAGTAAGCAGCAGAGTTTCCCCAAAGGCCTTTGTGCTGGTTGTGACCCCCTGCCTCTCATGCCACCACCGGCCCTCTCCTCTCCTCCAGGCCTTTGATCCTCTGTCACCCGACTGGTGGGGCCCTCTTCTGACCGCCCAGTTGAGACACGCAAATCCCCATCGTGCTCCTCACCTCACTTTTTCTCTGTCTCCCCATACCATGTGTTTATTCCTGTTGTCTCCCTGTCTTCTCCTACCGGAAGCTGGGCTACTCCAGGGTAGGGATTTTTGTCTGCTTTGCTCATGTGCCATCAACAGCACCTCGCACGGAGCCTGGGACACAGAGGGGCCTCAGGTATGTTGAGTGGATTAAGTAATCAAATCTGCTCATTAACTGTAGATCTTCAGATTCATTGCTGGTTATTAGGTATGGGGCGGACAAGTGTTTGATCCCTTATTTCTCAGTTGATCTTGAAAAGGGGCCTGATTTGTAGTTGTTATTTTTTTTTAAACATCACAAATATGATTTTTTTATTTGTCACCATTAAATGTCTGACTTTTGAACAGATTCTTGGACTGGTGGCTCATATCCAGCTCATTCAACTTTAGCACCGGTCTCATCCCCAGTAGCTTTTCCAGAACTACTACCTTCACCATGAAGCTCCATGAGCTTTCCCAATTCAAACTTGGGCTTCTTCAGCATTTTTACTTTTCTAACGAAGACATCATGAAGTGGATAAATAGACTGATAAGCCTTTTCTATATCTTTTCCGATGCTATCTGGAATCAATTTATTGACCACTTCTTTCAAGTCATTTATTTGCACCTCTCAGGTCATGATTTCCATCATCTTTTTCCGAATTTGATGGACCTGTTGGTGCTGAGCATAAGAGGTCTTCCGAATCTGATTATTGCGTTTTTTAGTAAAACCAACACAAAATAGACGAAGCAAATAACCATCGGTAGTCTTGACATCAACATGAGCTTCGGTCATGGTCTGCCATTTTTTGACCATGGAGCACATTTTGTCACGGGTAAGATCCATGCCATGGAAATTAGTCAGGCAGTTTTTGCCCTGAACATCCTCAGTAATTAGCTTGAATTTTCTAAATGCAACTTCATCATTCTGCAAATCAGCAAGGCTCACTTCAAAAACCCGACCCTTGAGGCCATCAGATGCGATTTTGGTTCCTTGAGTTCTTGTGACTAATGTTTTTCCAATATTTCTTATATTGAACATAGCTGGTGCTTTCACATCATACCAATCTTTCTTAGAAAATGGATCGACCACTTTCTTCTTGGCTCCCTTTTTGCTGCCTTTCGTAAGGCGCTTGTTCTTGCCGACTGCTGTGGCGCTGCTCAGGGAGCCAAAAGGTGTAGTTGTTATTTTAAATAGCTCACTGTTTTAGTTTGGAGGAAGAAAGTCCTCTAAAAGACAAGGTTGATTCAGCAAGGACTTTATGTTTTAATAGGGCTTTATAACAGGTACCTGTTACGGGTTGAATTGTGTCCCCCAAAAAGATATGTTGGAAGTCTTAAACATCAGTACCTCCGAATGGGACGCTATTGGGGAAGGGGGCTTTTGTGATGTTAACTAATAAAGGTGAGGTCATATTGGGGTGGGATGGGCCCTTAATCAAGTATGACTGATGTCCTTCTAAGAAGGGAATTTGGACTCAGACACAGGGGAGAAGGCCATGTGGATATGGAAGCAGCCATAAGCCAAGGGCCACCTGGGGCCACCAGAAGCTGGAGGAGGGCAAGGAAAGATCCTCTTGTAGAGCCTCCAGAGGGAGCATGGCTCCATTGTCACCTCGAGGTCAGACTTCGAGTCTCCAGAACTGGGAGCGAATGCATTTCTGTTGTTATCGCTCCCCAGTTTGTGGTGCTTTGTTATGGTGGCCCTGGGAAACTGAGCCAGCATCTCATAAATATTAGTTCAGTTTCCAAATGACAGGCATCTTACACGTATGCCTTGGTGTGCTTGCACCCACAAATGCCACTCTGTGCAAGGAGGAGCAAACATCTGGTGAGAATGAGCCTATCAACTAAAGATTTCCAAGGAAGGGGAGTGAAGGAAGGGGCCTTATTTCCCTTTCTCCTTACTCAATCAGGAGAGGGGCTCATGACCAAGGACCCTACAAAACATGCTGGTTTGTCCTGGCTGTCCGCTGAGAAGCTCATAACCACCCTGTGTGCCTTCAAGACACTCAACTCTTGGAGGACAGAGGCTCTTCTGGCTTGAGACCAAGAAGACAAGTGGGAGTCCTTTGAGGCTGCCAGGCAACAAGCCATTACAACAAGCCAGGTGAGACACCATCCAAGTTGGCTGAGCGGCAGGATTGGGAGCTGCCAGTGGGGCTCGGGAAACAATCATCATTTGCATTATGAAGACCGGCTGCTGGTAGACTTATTGGAACTGGAGCGGCCTTTTGAATGGGGTGGAGAGGAAGTGGGCGAATGGAGTGAGGCGCCTGTGGCGGGGAGCCCATGCCCGCATCTGTCACTGATTGCCAGGGTGTGACAATGGCCAGTGTCTTCTCTACCCTTGTTAACCTCCTCCCCCACCCTCCTTTCTCTGCTTCCAGTGTTCTCTCCCACAACACCCTCTTTCCCTCATTTACTCAAGTCCTGCCCATTCTCAAAGCTTCAACAACTACCATGAACCCTTCCCTGCTGATACCAGCCCAGAGTCCTGTTATAAACCTTATTCTCCAGGGTGTCATTACGATCTAGACAGAGCACCTTTGCCACTGAAGGTGGTCCGCAGACCAGGAGTGTTGGCATCAACCGGGTCTGTATCTCAGAGTGTGTTCTCAGAGTGTGTTTCACCGGCCCCCCAGAAGATGCTGGTGCACACCGAGGCTTGAGAACCACTTGTCTATATCATTCGGCTCAGCATCTGATTATGCTCTTCCATTTCCTGGGCGTTTGTCACCCCCCACCCCGAACTGGGGACCCTGAGGACCGGAACCACATTTGTATGTGTCTCTCTGGCGCTTGGCCCAGGTGTAAGCCCAGGTGCCTGACGGCCATGGGTGTCTGATCACTGTCTCTGCCCCATCTGTTCTATTCGTGCAGTGGAAGAGGGGAGAGGAGGGAAGGACAGATGCCCGGAGACTTCCCTTGGCTCTCCTGACCTCTCAAGGACTTGAGTTTCTCTGGGAGGGTGGGCGGTATGTTTCCTCTCTCAAACTGGAGATCACATCGGTACCATGGAATTTGGCATGATGGTTAATACTGAGTTATCACACCGGGGCCTGCCTTGATCCAGGATTCTGTCTGCAATAGTTTTATGTGGGATTTCCTCCCTGGAAAAAGTCACTGCTGTTGAGCAAATCAAGCAATGCTGGCTCACTGTTCCTTTTTTCTGGATCAATATGTCCTTCGTCTGGGCGAGTAGCAGTGGCTAGCCCTGCTGGCTTACAGTATCCGTGAGAAGGGTTTTCAGACATGACTAATGTATAGCCTCCTCAGGCTTCCTGCTCACGGGCTCTCCTAAAACACTGCCATGCTCCAGCCCCATCACTTACACCACAGCCAGCCGTCCCGGGCTGGGGAGCAGCCTGTCCTCGCCTCAAGTGCTCTTCCTCCTTGGTCTGCTAGCGCTCACATTTCTAGACATAATTCCTTTTGAATTGCTTAATGGGCATATAATTTTAATCAGAGTCATATGACACTTGTGCTGGAGGGAACTTGAGAAATCATCTCCTTGATTTTTATGTATCTTTTGCTTATTTAAAAGACTTTATTTTGTAGAGTTCTAGGTTTACGACGAAATTCAGAGGAAGGTACAGAGATGAACATACACCTTCTACCCTCCATGTATGCATAGCTTCCCTCATGACTGACATCACTCCCCAGATGGTGCCTTTTCTTTTTTTCTTTAACCAAGGATGAACCCAATGGACACATACATCCTCGTCACCCAAAGTTCATAGCTTACCTTAGGGTTCACTCTTCATAGTGCACATTCTGGGCATTTGGACAAATGCCTGAGGACATACGTCCTAAAAATCCTCTGTCCTAAAAATCCTCTGCATGTTGCCTTTTCCTTCCCCTGCCCCCTCCCAGTACCCCTTTATTTTATAGATAGACAAACACATGCAAAGTTTGTGCAGATGGTTAACAACAGAACGTGAGTCCTTCTGAACCCTCAGTTTAAGAATAACAGTGGCTTCTAGTTAGTGAAGCACCTTGGTTTATACTTGTTTTCTCTCATCTTGATGCCAAATCTTGAGCTGCCTCCAGACGCCATTCTTTGCCTGGGACCATCCTCCAGAATGGGAACCCCACAGCCCCAGCCCTGTGCTGAACTGTGCGAGGGTCCGGGAACCTGATGCAGAGAAGCGTTAGGTGCCCAGGCACCCAGATCACACCCCTGGGTAGAGAGGGCACCCCAAGGCACAGGCAGTTTGTGGGGCTGCAGGAAAGGAAGCTGGCATAAAGAACTTCGGGAGGGTAGAGGACAAGGGGGAACGTAGACCCAGTGGTGTTTCCACCTGTGTAAATGCGGGTGATAATTTTACCTGTGAGCATGGGAAGGGGATCCATAAATTCACATGAAACTAGAGGTACAAGAGGAGGAGGTCTACTGGGATGAGGGTCAAGGACTAGTTAGAGAAACTTCCAGTAAGACAAATGCCAGTCATCTTCCATGTGTTCTCACGTAGGTCTCATGATATCCCTTCCACATTGACAGAATTTCTATTTTACCAGAAGGGAAGAGTCCTGACTTAACTTAGTTTTCAATTAGCCTTTAATTAGGCTGGAGACAAAGTTCGGAGAAAGTTCCAGATTCTTCTTTTCCTTGTCCCTAAGCTGCCTCTGGGGTGACCAGCTTGTCTTGGTGCTTGCCCAGGACTTCCTTGGTTTTGAGCCTGGAAGTCCAGCATCCTTGGAGCCCCCTCAGTCTGGGGCAACACTAGCTCCTCCCTCTTTTTGCCTCCTAGGGGACTGGCCATCTTGACGGGAGCCCCCCTGGCTCCCACAGGGCCTGGGTCAGGCCTTCTTTGCTCAGCTGACTGGTGCCGGAGCCGGGGCAGGCGGCCCGGAGTCCCCAGCCCCAGGCTGCATGCCGCCCCCATCCCACTGCATTTTGCTGGGCATGCTGGTCCCCCACAGGAGAGTGCTGTCTGCCTGTTCTACCTTAGCCCAGACTAAGAGGTTGACAAACAGGAAGAGAAGCGACTCAGTCATTGGGCAAACCAACACCTGCTGTTTCCACCTTGGGACAAATTTGGGTGCAAGGGTCAAAACTTACTCAGATTCAGCTCAAGGCAAAACTTTAAGAATACAAGTTTCACAAACAGAGGTTGCTGGAGGGGGAAGGGGGTGAGGGGGATGGGGCCACTGGGTGATGGGCATGAAGCAGGGCACGTGATGGAATGAGCGCTGAGTGTTATAGGCAATGGATGAATCACTGAACTCTACCTCTGAAACTGATAATACACTATACGTTAATTAAATGGAATTTAAATAAAAATAAATTAATTAATTTTAAAAAAAGGATACAAGCGGGGCGCCTGGGTGGCTCAGTCGTTAAGCGTCCGCCTTCGGCTCAGGTCATGGTCCCGGGGTCCTGGGATCGAGCCCCACATCTGGCTCCCTGCTCCGCGGGAAGCCTGCTTCTCCCTCTGCCACTCCCCCTGCTTGTGTTCCCTCTCTCGCTGTGTCTCTGTCAAATAAATAAATAAAATCTTAAAAAAAAAAGGATACAAGTTTCATGGGGTCCTCGAACAAGCTGCCTGAGCGGGCTTGGGGAGGGGGAAGGTGTGGGAGTGGGTTGCCCACCTGCCAATCTGCCCAGCCCAGCATCCCCAGTGTCTTGAGGGGCCCAGTAAACAGCACTGGGGTTTGAACCAGACAGGCACATTTAAAGGGGATGTTGGGCTTCTTTGGAAGAAGGACTAAGTTGGAGAATTTAGCTTAGCAAGAGCACGAATGCTCTTCCAACAACAGAGCCTTAGAACCAGGACGCGTCACCTGCCGGCAGGGCCTGGCCCTGCCGTACTGTGGTCTCAGGTGAGATGCATAGCGGGGAGGGGACCAGTGAAGCAGACGCTGCAAGTGGGCTCCCCCCCCCCCCCGGGAGAGTGAGGGAAGAGAAGAGGTGACGCAGCTATGCATCTGGGTTCTGCAACCCCACTGCCCAGGGAAGTGGCTGCGAGGTGCTGGGGGTGGGGGGGGCACTGCGTGAGGTCAGGAGGTGGAAGGGTAGAAGGAAGACCCTGCTAGTAGGGCCCCGCCCACCCCCATGGGAGGAGGTTTCAGGAGCCAGGGAGCAAGCCAAGCCGCTCCTCTCCTCTCCCTCCCGACAGTGTGGCTGCAGCTGCCTTGGGTCATGGCCAGGATCCACACCACGGGCAGGGCGGGCTAGGCCTTGAGCTCCTTGGGGGTAGAGACCCCTTCCCCTTTCAAGAAAGCTCTGGATTGCTACTTCCTGGCTGAAGCCTTTCTCACGCTCCTCAGAGCTACTCCCCCTTCTCTGAGTTCTTCTGCCAGTCTGTTTAGACCCACTACTGACGGCCTTTCCATTTTTAAAGCACTTCCAGAGTTAGTGATTACATGCAAATCCTGTCTTCTTAGGGCCCCTTTAAGAATCTCGTTTATGTAAACCAATGCTTGCACTTAAACTGTGTTCTTCCTTTTCAATGCTCTTGATGATGACCTGGGCCTAAGGTCCTCCACGGGAAGAAGAAGGCATCTCAAAGCCCTTCTGGCCCAGCAGGGGTCGCAGCTCCCCTCCCCCCGCCGGACTTCTGTGGCCAGGGCTCTTTACTGCCCAGGCCAAGACCTTGGCCCTTACCACTAACCAGCCCATGACGTTCAGCTGGGTTAACGAGATGGACCACCCATTTTTATAGTGAGAAACATTGCCCTCCTGAGACAGTTACGTGGGCCAGGAAGCAGAGTGGGGGCCCAGTTGAGGGCTCAGTCCATGACAGCATCCTCTGGAAGCGAGACAAGCTCCAGAACTGGGCCCCAGGGAGACGTTCTTACCACTCTCCCCAGAGACGGCTTCGGGGCCTGGCCAGGAAGGGCCCCAGCAACAACAGGCCCGCATGTCAGGCGTCAGATCACGTGTGCAGGAAGCAAGGGCTGTGCCGAGGGTACTCTGCAGAGCCAGACCGCAGGCTGTGACCTCCCAGAACTGAGTTAAATAGTGACCCTGGGGGGCTGGCGTGGTGGTGGTGGTCATGCGGGCAGGCCTGGCAAACCCTCAAGGTGAGCAGTGGGACCCCTGGGCTCACAGGTAGTGCCTCACAGGTGGGCAGACTCACGAGAAAGTGGGGGCAGGCAGGGGGAGCGCTGTTTCCTGGGTCGATCCCTCTCCCACTAATGAACTCTAGGCTGTGGTGGGTACCTCGCCTTGTCCCCATGTTTCTTCCTTGCTCGGAGGAAAGCAGATGATTTGGCTCTGGTCCTTCATCTCATTTTTATAAAACAAATGCTAAGGCAGCAAGCTTGGAGGGCCTCTGCTAGGGATCGCTCCTTTGTTTCTGGAAGGGGGCAAGATCCTGGAGATAGCACTTCACCCTCGGGGCGGTGGGGGCCCGTGTGCTTGGTTAAACGTCTTAGCATACTTGGAATCGGTTGTCGTTCGTGCAATGATTTACAGCCTATGGTGGATGGCTGTAGTGCGTGGCCACCGCTGTGACGAGCTGGCAGAGAGCCAGCCAGGACCACGGCCAGGACCTTTGGGTGCTCCTCGGCGAAGAGGAAAAAGGCAGGGTCTCGGGGTTGGCAGGGGTCTCAAATGACATGCTGTCCAAAGTCCCCATCTCAGAGCCTGACCATCTGGCTAGCAGGCACACTGCCCCCATAGTCACTGAAGCCAGGCTGGATGGTCAAGTCCATTTCCCTGGCCCAAGCTCAAGGTGGATGTGGGGTGGGGGTGTCAATGAGGCAGGAAGGCTGAGACTGCAGGCTCCTATGGACTCTCTCCCAGGACTTCCTTCTTCTAGAAGGATCACCAGACTTGTTAAACATCCCATAAAAAGCCTGCAAATTAGCATAGCCAGACGCTAGACAAGCTTGATGGGTGAGAGCCAGGTGGTTTTGGCCAAAGAGCCTTTAGAACTCACCCAGATCTGCGTGCAAGGCCTCTTCAAGCTGACAGAACAAAATGGGTCTGCCCAGATGCAGTGTGCTATTCAGAAAGCTCTGCAGAAAGGGTAGGACAGAGTTTGGTCAGGACTCGAGGCAGCTCTCAGAAGGCTGGACTCATCTGGGAGGCCGGAGGGGAGAGGTGGAGATGTTCGTGGGCAGAGCTGTGGGCAGAGCTTCCCAGTGTCACCACTGTACAACAGAGGAGGGCTTTGCTTTCACCTCTTCTTCTCCCCTCAGGAGAGCACTGGCTGGGACAATGCCCCACAGGGTTCAGGTGTAGCCAGACTCGGGCCAGGCAGTGTAGACACATGTGAGAACAGAAGTAGGGAGCAGTGGAGACTCCCGAACGAGAAGTCCACGTATTGGAGGCTTTACCAACAGTTCTAAAGTCTTTTGTAACCTTAATGAGGTTCAAGTCCCCATTTTGCAAAAGGAGGTGATGAGGTTAAAAAAAGGGGAAATAACTGGTCCAGTTCACACACGTAGTAACTGGCTAAGCCAGCGATCTCCTAGAGGTCCAAATTATGCCAAGCTGCCTCCCACCACGCTTAATCCCAGTTACTAGTTACCTACCTCCTATTGAACTTGACCTCCAGATGTTGATGCCAAATCACTAAGCAGTACGTGTGAACCAGTCTCTTCCAAAAAACCTAGAAAGTACTCAGGGCCTGGGACTCCCCAGGGACTTTTCTTCAGTGTTACCAAACTGTCCATATAACTGGGAGTCCAGATTCTAGCTTGGACCTTTGTGGTTTTCCCAGAGTGCCCCTCTTTGGGTCCAGATGCCACACTTTCACCACCAGCCTCCTGACTAATGAGGGGTACAGGACTCTCTCACTCTGGGAGACAGGGTCAAAGTCTACCTCCAATCGGTTACTCTGCAGCTGCCAGGAAGAATTTGGAAACAAGCAAGGTGGGAGGTACTCTGGGGACGCCTTGCGTCCATCAGCACCTGCCTTCAGTCTATCCTGGCCCCTTCTCACACTCGAGGAGGCCTGCACAGGGCTGGAGTCAACTGCTCGGAAGTCAGGAGAAGATCCTGATTGAGAAACTGTACAGAAGGAACGGATTAGTCTTTTGGCAGGCTCAGGCGACACTGAGATCCCCTGGGAGTTTGGATCCCCACTTGAGGGGTCTTGCTCTGACACCTGAGATGTCCTTACAGAATCTTGGGCTTTCATATCCAGTAGGATTGTGTTTCTGGTTCTGCCCCTTCAGCTTTTAGCTGAGTGTGCTTGCCCTTTACAATGATGTTCCACTGGGGGTTGCTGTCAAATTCTGGTGATGCTGACACTCAACCCTTGACCAGGAATAATTCTGCCATGGCGTCCACAAAGCTCATCAGCTCCTCCTCAAAGAATACCTATTCCAATGGCTGACTCAGGGTGTCGTTTCCCAATCATGGAACTTGGCAAAGTACTCCTCGTAGGAAGGGAAGCATTTGGTATATTCACGGAGAACTTTCTTTTTCCGCCTTCTTGCCTTCAGAATACCTTACCTTTGGCTACTCTCGTCTGCATCTCTGATGTTGGTTGGCTTCTCCTGGGCTCTGCTGATTGAAGCCTAGGGCAACCGGGTGGAAATGCTCAAGGAAAGTTCTCCCTAACTCCTCTAGCTGCTTATTGACCTCTGATCTGGGACTGCAACCCCACTGAGCCATCGCCTGGTGGTAGAACAGCTTTCTTCCTTGGCCTGTCCTCATGCCTGCCCACTCGGGGTAGTGTTTCTTTGACTGAGTAGCAGCAGAATAGCATTAGTCTAGGATAAGATTGGAATCAAGAGCAGGTTCTTTGGTTTGTGGAATCACAGAACAAAAGAGGACTCAAGGTAACTCTGCTTCATGGGCAAGTGACCTGAGGACCAAATAGGGTTAGAGACTTCAAGGTCTCAACTTATGAATGACAAAGATGACAGAGTCGGGGTTTGAGCCCAGCACAGTCTACTGCAGAGATTTATTCTTCTGGTCTTTTCCATTGGTTTGTGGGCTATATTCTTGATGGATCATGATCTAGTCATGTGATAATTTGTTTTTAGCAACATCACTTAATCTTCTAAAGGAGAGGGTCACTCGATATTATTCCAGTTTATACCTCCAATACGAACAAGTATCTGAGGAGGAAATAAGATAGAACAATAGCTCCAAAAGAAAAAGAAAATCAACCATGGAATCTAAAGGATTCTAACATGTTGAGTTTCTTCCACAGACTCTTCTTCAGGGTTCCCTTCCCTAATCAGGTGAGATTCCCTTTAGATTGAGGGGGGCAGTAGGGCTAAGCTCAGGGACACAACTAACCTTCTTTCAGAGAGTTACCTCTAGTCAGTCAGGGTCTCTCGTGATTATGGGCCATCCCTTCATAGCAAGGGCTTCCTTCTCATAGACGACTTCATTTTCATTTACAACATAGTCACCTTCAAAGTAAATAACCCAAGATTTTAGAGTATGTTGAGAACATGAGACTGAGAAAGAATGCCATCGAAGCTGTTTTAAGAACTGGCAAGAGCAGGTGCCCCTTGCCTTAGCCTCACAGAGGTACCACAGCAGTGATATTAAACTGGAAGAAGCTGTTTTAAGAACTGGCAAGAGCAGGTGCCCCTTGCCTTAGCCTCACAGAGGTACCACAGCAGTGATATTAAACTGGAAGAATGCTTGGTTTCTGCTAGACTCTCTTGGTTTGCAGGTGTGGTCCTTCAGTGTGGCCTTGCTCATGCCAGTGGAAGGGTCAGCGGCCACCATGGTGGAGATGGCCAAACTCCTGTTGGGGAAGCACACTAGAATACCATCACGGTTCCCACAGCCGTTCCAGCTCCCCAAACACTCTGACCAAGGCCTGTCCCCCACTTTATCTGGGACTTTGTGGACTGGATCTGGACTGAGCCTCTGTGCTGCTCTATGATAGGCTTGGCTCCCTACCTGAGGTCCATCACAGGTGACCTCAGGCATACTGATTTAGGTTGTATCCTAAGGCCCTCAAGTAGGTGGTGACAAATATGGCACTTGACTCATTTTCACATACATTTTAGGAGTTGAATGCCAAGGCTGAATGTGACCAGAGGCAAAGATCATGGCCCTACCTCCAAGGAAATCCATAAGGAAGGGAAAATAAGGACAAACCATTAAGGACAAATAACCAACCAAGGTTGAATATGGTTGTGACTGTGATTACGAGAGTTGAAAGGAAAAGGAGCTGGGGTGAGAGAAGGAAGAGAAACATTTTGTAGAAGTGGCAGAATTTGAAATGGGCTCTGAAGCCTGGAAGACTTCATCCAGGAAGTGATGGGGGCAAGTTTCACGAAGAAGGTACAGAAGTGATATGAAGTGAGTTGGAGCTGTGACAGTCTAGTTCACCTCCCCCAGTGGGGTAGAGAGATCAGTGGGTCTGGAACTGGATGCCACCAAGGCAGACGCTCAAGGCCTTCCTCATTCGGGGTGCAAGCAGATGCGGCAGCTTTGAAGGAGGGCCGGCTGTGGGCCTGAAGACAGAGTTGGAAGACGGAACGAGGCAGCGCGGAGATGACAGGTCTAATAGGACGTGAGGGTGTCAGGGGCCCAGGAGGCCTCCTGAAACTCCAAGCAGGAGTCCGCATGAGTGGGGAGCCAGAGGTATATCTACTTGCTGATGAGGTCTGAAGAGGGATCGACACACTTCATGGAGAAGCCTTCTCTGATCTCCAGTGTATACACTCTCTTCAGAGTCACCTCACACTTGGCCTGCATCCTCTGGAGGAAAAGATCCTGGGACCCTTTCCACAGCGGGGTTCAGCTTCCTCACCAGAAGGTGAAGCCCAGCAGTCCTCACAGCAAGAGACAGATTGGGCAACTTACGCTCATTGGGCCCAGGACCTCCGAGAGTTGCCTGCTTGCCTGAGGGGGCCTAGGATCTGGAAGCCACTTCATCTAGTTCTAGGGGTTAGAATGGCATGCCACGCACCAAAACACAGGCCACTTCTCATGAACCCTGTCCTAGGCTTGTGTTAGATACACAGGACATTCCCTCCACAAGAGCACCCAGATAGAGATGGCTCAAGCCTGCACCTCGCTGCTCGGAGGCAAGCTTCAGATTCTGGCCCTGCCTTGTGTCTGACATGCCAGCACATCCATTTTTGACTGACGGCCCCAGACCCTGCCACACCTTCTCCTTGGCCCACCAGCTCAATTGCTTTCAGGACTCACTTCATAGCGCCCCTGGGGAAAAGAGTTGTACTGTCAACAGCTGATGGGTGGACTTATTTCTCAGAAGGACTTCACCAGGGGGTCCTGGCCCAGGGCTCAGGCCCCGGAGTCCCACGTAGAGCTCCCGATAGCAGAACAAGCCAGTCACTGGGATGGCCATGCACAGATTCTCAGGTGGCAGGTGCCAGGTAGTTCTGTGGAATGTGCAGAATGGGTACATTGGACTCCGGTTGGGGTTAGATTCTCCTTGTTCATTATCTATCCCTGGCCCCCAAGGCGTAAGTGCTAAGCATTCATTTGTCATCATGATCTTTGGTCTTTTTTCTTCTCCCATGAATGCTCGTGAGAAGGCCCTTAAGTGATAGGGTTTGGTCTTAAGCAAAAGGATTTATCTTGTGGGGAATCTGTAGGAGAGCTGGAGGTGGTGAGTGGCAGGGCCTCTCAAGTCACAGCTGGGAGAGGGCCACACCCAGCCCTGGGCTCTGAAATGCCAGCATGGGGCAGGGCGGAGGGGGCTTTGGCCCCAGCTGCACCCCACGCCAGCTGTGTGCTGAAGCCCCTCTTCGTCCAGCGCCACCACAACTTCTGCTTGTCTTGCAGAACCGTGGGGTCAGGGAAGAAAGAGTCAATTTCCAGTGAGCATCTTTGTGCTCAACATACTTTTGCTTTTGACTAAAGCCCCTCAGGGTAGCTGGTAGTAGAGAAATGGGGCTTGGGAGAGGCTAGGTCCCTGCGTTCCCTGCACTCAGAGCTCTCAAGAGCCACCTACAGAGCCTTTTCAAGAACCGTTCCCTCCCTTGCTCTGCGAGTGTCAGTGGAAGCTCACCCAGGTTACTCTCGGCTCATTCCTGGAGTGGGGCGCCGTGGGAACACCCTGGCCTGAGGTCCTTGGAGCTGTGGCCCAGCTTGGCTGCACTGCTCCCGGGCACCACCTTCCTCCCTGTGGGGGTCTCGTACCCCATCTACCGTGGCTTGTGAGCAGCCTCCAGGGCCTGGCGAACAGGAGTGGTGTTGACTGTGTCATTGCATTTCAGAGCTAAAAGCTGAAGGCAAGGCAGGAAATGGGCACTGGATACTCCCATCAAGAGGCCCATATGGGTTCTTCCTAAAGAGCTGGGGTCCTCCTTTCAAACTCAAGGCGACTACTGGACATTTTACTAAGTCAGTGAAGTAGAGCAGTATACAGCCTGAAGAGCGTGTCCGACCGGAACGCCCCTGGGGAATACTGGGCTCGCGGCCACACTTGGGGTCCTGCAGGCTGTGTGAGGTGCACACCAGACGAGGCAGCTCTCCCTACCCCCAGCTCGAGCAGAGCTCAGAGGAGAGGACTGGCGGAAGAGGCCCGCACGTGGCGCTCCCAGCGCTCAGCCTTCTTGCCTAAACGGGAGTCTCTCCAGGTGGAAGGTTTTGCTTTTCAGAAAGCTCGGGGTAGATGCAAACGGAAGATCCCGGCTGCGCAGGTGCTCTCCAGGAAACCTAGGAAGACCCTGGGAGAGGGTCCCCTCCCTGCTACCCTTGTGGGAACTCCACGTGGGCACTTCCATCCGATCCTTGATGGGCTTGGGGGCAGTAAGAGGCTGTCTTGGGTGCCCCCCATCCAGAACCCTGGTGAGAACAGGAGTAGCAAGGTAAGCCTGGGGCAGGGGAGCAGGGGAGGGGGGAACACTTGTCCTGGGAGCATGGTGACTTGGGTGGGGCCGGCCAGGCCATCCGGGTGAGAGGCTGGGCCACCTGCAGGGGTGGGGGGATGGTCAGCTGTGTGGTCTGAGGGCAGGTATGGGCCGCGTGTTGACTACCACTCTGCTTGCGACCCCACATCTCATGACCCTCTGAGGGGCAGGACAGACCTGGGGGTGAGGCTGCTCTGCGGGGCAACCCCTGGCTCCCCGCGCGTTTGGCTTTGCACAGGGGGTGCCTACGGGAGCCGAAGACAGAGACAGGGCGGTCAGGCCATTTTTACATAGGGACCTAAGACCTAGGGACTTCCTTCCATTCATCCTCTTCAGGACTATGTGGGTCGGGGGCCATGGGCTTCATGGAAGTCTGGGGAAGAAATCGCTGCAGTGAATCCTGGAACAGGTCTGGGAGCCCTTCAGAGGCTCTGCCCCAGGTGGGAGTTCCCGATTCCAGGGCAGTTGGTGTCTAATACTGCTGCTGACGGATTGAATTTTTTAAAAAAGATTTTATTTATTTATTTGAGAGAGGCGGGAGGAGGGGGGCGGGGGGCAGAAGGAGAGGGAGAAACAGATTCCCCGCTGAGCAGAGAGCTTTGAGGCTCTATCCCAGGACCCCGAGATCATGACCTGAGCCAAAGGCAGATGCTTAACTGACTGAGCCACCCAGGCGTCCCAGGGATGGAATTTTGAATTTTATTTGAATTAACTTTAAAAAACAACAGTTCGGTTGTTGAAAAAATTTAAAGGATGTTTGGAACAACAAATTCACATTTAAAGTGTGTGAATCTACTTTTCCAGCTGCAAGGTTTATGAAATCTAAATACAGATCAAGTATTTTTGTTGAAAATTTAGTGTTTACATCGAGCTACGTTGTGTTTTATATATATTCACACATACATCAGATTTTGAAGACTTAGTACCAATAAAAGAATGTAAAACAATCTCATGAGTAATTTTTATTTGACTATGTGTCAAAATGATAACATTTGAATATATTGGGTCAAAATTAAATAATATTACATTTAGTTGCATCTGCTTCTGTCAGCTCTGACACGAAGCTTCGGGGTCTTGAAGGCAGGCTGCTCACAATGACTCAGACAGCATCTGAGCTGCAAATGCCCCTAGAAGTGGTTTACTATAACTCCGTAGTCTCCCCCTCTTCAAGGATGGGGTGCCTCAATTGAGGTAGGGGCAGGGGTTTGTACAGTTCCTGGTGCAGAACCTGGCCTAGAACCCAGGTCGCGACTGAGTTCCAGCAGCCACCTGACGCTGGGCCTGCTGGGAGATGCCAGGAGTCCTGCCGTGTGTGTTCCCCACTGTCCACCATCAGCGTGACTGGTCTGAGTGTCCGGGCTCAGCTGCCCCACTTTTGTGCATGGTTTTGTTCTTTTAAAAATAGCTGTGCAAGCGATTATAAGGTCCTGTGAAGGTAGAGGAATCTTTGCTGTCCCTCCTAGGACCTGGAGTCTCAACTTGGAGCCCAGAGGGTATGGGACTTAAATCTGACACAGCCACTTAGGTACACATGGCCTGAGGCCATCAGGCATTTTTTCCTCTGGCCTCCCCCCTCCCCGGGGCCTGAGCATGCCATATCCTATTTGGCCACTGGGTGTCGCCCTCGCCCCACAAGTGGGCCTGCCTTCCCTCCGTCTAGGGCTCCTTGAGGGCTTACTGTGTGCTGGCCCCCGGGTAGGCGCTGGGGAGTTGTGTCCCTCCCCTGGCGCTGAGCTCAAGGCAGCGGGCCCGACTTTGATCTTCCGTGATCACACTTTGACAGCACTGTTGCTTCCTGAAAGCACAAGTTGTTTGTAGGCAGCATCAGGAATTTATTAGTCTCGTTCAGTAGACTGCTCGCTCTCTGTGCAGGTCTCAATCCCCTGGTGTCGGAGGCTTACCCGTGGGCGGCAGGGAACTCTTGCACCCTGCAGCGTCCCAGCTCCCTGTCCCTAGAGCTTGGGCGTGTTGGTGACTTGGCTCATGTCCTTATTTGAGCAGGGATGGAAGGTCCTGTAGGATTTAGTGAGGGGAGGCCCTGCGGAGACACTGCCCTGCCCCGGGGGCGCCCGCAGAAGGCAGGTCTGTCCTCACGGGCCCTCTCCGCGTGCAGGGATCAGGCGGAAAGAGACCGTCACCCACGTTCCACGGGCCACAGATGAATGAATGACGGTCAGCCTGGGGAATGCCTTGCTCAGGGTCACTCAGCTCTCTTCTGTCCCCGTTCTTTCCCAGAAAAGGTGCCTGTTATGGGTTGAATCTGTCGCCCCTCCCCCCCCCCCCCGCCCCCATTCATGTGTAGAAGTCCTAACTCCCAGTACCTCAGAAGGGACCTTATTTGGAAATAAGGCTATTGCAGGTGTAATCGATTAAGACGAGGTCATACCGGACTAGGGTGGGCCCTAATCCCATATGATGGGTCCTCACAAAAAGAGGGACATTTCGGATGCGGACAAGCGTAGAGAGAGAATCCTACGTCAAGGTGAAGGCAGAGGTCAGGGTGATGCTTCTACACCGCCATTTTCTCAATGGCGCCCCAAGTTGCCAACACACCGGCAGAAGCTCGGGGAGGCGCCTGGGACAGATGGGCCCCCGCGGTCCCCAGAAGGAAGCAGCCCTGCCGACACCTTGATCTCGGCCTTCTGGCCTCCAGGTCTGTGAGACAATAAACTTCTGCTCTTCAAGCCGCCAGTCGGTGGTACTTCGTTAGGGCGGTCCTAGCACACCTCTATGGTGCCCAAGCCTGAGAGGCTGTTTTGGACCCTCAGTTCTTCCCTTCTGGGCCTCTGGTGTGATCACAGGCTCCTCTCCTTTGTCTCTTTATTTGGCTTCTGACTGAGTAAGTCCTCTTTCTCTTCCCCATTCTTCCCAGCTTCATATTATGCCCCTTGCTCCAAAATGACCCACCCTGTGTCAGTCCCCTACAGAATCCCTTCTTTTAGGAAGTTGAATTCTACCAGAAGGCAGCAGGAAAGCAATCTGATTAAGCTGATTCATACTAAAGGGTGAGTGACTAGTACCTATATAATGTGATTCTAGGGAGAAGCCTCTTTTAGCTCTCCCACAGGCAATTACGTGTTTGAGAGGAGTTCACTAATTACTGTGGAGGACACTTGTTGAGTGAAGACTACTTTTGTCGTGTAAGTGTTTGCCTCTAAGTGATCTATTAAACATATCATTATGTTTTCCTCATGACGAGGGCAGAACCCTGGGGCCTGTGTATGTGCTGCTGTCTTGGAGGCCCAGGACTATTTTGGCTTCTTCATAGGTGGAGGCTCTCTGTGCAGATCCACCCCTAAGCCCAGCCATAGAGGCAAGAGCCAGTCTTCCTACCTCCTTCTGCAGTGGGAAGGACCAAGACCTGAGCTCTGCCCAGCCCTCAATACCTCTTCTCCCCACTTCCCACAGCTCTGCTCTGTTCTTGTAAAAGTGGGTTTGCTCCCAGGGCCAGGGCTGTTTTGGCTGCTCTGACCAGACAGGTTGCTCCTGGGGATGGATGGTGTGGGCAGCCAGGCCTAGCCGGCCTCCTGGGCATGGGACTAATTGGGCACGATGATAGCACCAGCAGGCCTGGCTTTAATGAGGGGTGACCTATGGTCTTCAGCTGGAGAGGACTGGCAAGGGGCAGGGAGTGAAGGGAGGAGGAGGTAGGTGGGGCTGCCTTCTGAACTGGGTGCAGGAGCCTCTTTCTCCAGGAGCCTTGAAGAAGGAACTAGAAACTCTGGTCCCTGGGCCAAGGGCTGGGAAGGTGAGCAGAGTCCCCAGTAGGTAGAGAAATGGGTAGGGGCCGGGCTGGCTGAATGGTCCCCTCTCATGCCATTCCCCCTCAGGATTGGCAGTCTCTTTCTGCAGTGCTGGTGCGCCTGCCCTGGCGTAAGCCACACTGTGGGGGAACCTCGTGGCGTAAGAAGTGGCCCACTGTGGTGATGCTGTGAACCCATGTGATGCTTGCCCCACCTTGTCATGGCCCTCAACAGGTGGCTGGGCTGGGTAGAACAGAGTGCACTCTGGGAGAATTCAGGGAAAGCTTCCTGGAGGAGGTGGGGTTTAAGCAGGGCCTTGAAGGATAGAGGGGTTTGTTCTGGCGGAAGGGGCAGAGAGGCCATGCTGATGAGGAAGCCCTCGAGTGTGGACCTGCCCCTCCAGGCCCTTCTGGAGCCCTTTCAGCACGGGCAACATCATCATGGGTCTATTTATCCTAACTGCTGCACCCACCTCTGGATTCCCTTCTTATCTCCAATGTGCTCATCATATTGATCCCCTGCTCTTCCCTCTGCACACTCCAGCCCCCGCCCGCTTAGCTTTGCCATGGGATCCCTCCACCTTGTGCTCTCCTGCCCTTGCTGAAATCCTGCTATCATGTCCAGCTCCACTCCTAGCCAGTTGGTGAAACTTTCCCCGATTTCTCTCAGCCCAGAGCCTCTGCACTGGAGATCACTTCTTTGCCCCCGTGACTTCCCTCAGTCACCATTCAGCAAACACTGGTTGAGTCTCCAGCTCGCTGGGTGTTAGGGCTCCATGCCCCCAGCCTGCAGAAGGTCGCAGTTGGGGGACAGGAAGACACACAAACCAGTCCCCATGCAGCATTGTTGAGGTATGTAGACCCGGCCACCTGAGAGACTGGGTCTTTGCTGAAGCGTTGGCCACCCCTTTTGGGATCTGGAAGCCATTGGGCAGGGGATGCCCCAATTAGCAAGTCCCTCTTGCTTGGGTATGTTCTTGTTGTTCCCTGAGGTATTAGGTCACTCAGGTTTTAGCAGGAACCATATTTGGAGAGCCTGGCTTCCTGGTATGAAGTGGGAAGCCGAGGAGCATCAGGCCCTCTGCTCTTGGGGGCAACACCATCAGGAACAAGATCACGTTTCTGTTTCCCCACAAGCCTTGGGAATTGAAATATGTGCAGAAATACTAAATCGATGGACTTTATTTTCCCTGTTCCCAGGCTTTAATTTCCAGAAACAAAACGTGAGTGTTATGGCTGCAATTCTCCTAGTTTTAGGAAATCCACCATAGCCCAGATTGTTTATGCATAGTTCGCATATTATATGACAGGACTGGTTTGGGGAGTAACGAGGGGTCACGGGATTGCGGTCACACTGGAACAAGACGATCTGAGTGTGGTGACCCGTTGTTTATACTATTTAGACCGCAAATTCTGCCCTTAACCTCACACCCCCCTCCCCCCGGGCCCCCCAAGAGAAAAGGAGAGAGTGGTGCTTCTCCTGGAAGTCTAGGCTGCCGGTAACCGCCAGGGTCTGTCCCTTGCGCAGAGCCGCGCCTGCGCCTGGCTGCGTGCGTGAGCATGTGCGCATGCGTGTGCGTGCCTGCACACGTGGTCGGCGTGACAGAGAAGATGGCTAAGGCCGGGGGAAGCGGGCTTCTTGGGAGCGCGAGCCCTCGCCTCAGCCTCCCCATCTGGAACATGGGTGTGTAACGCCGACCTCCGAGTTCACCTAGGGGTTTTGTGATATATGTGTGTGTAAAGAGTGCTGGAGGAGGGCTCCTGGCGTGCTTCCGAAAGTGCTTGCTCGGAGCTGAGGGGTGTTAGGCACCGGGTGGGGGCGGGGGTCCCTGGGCCTCTCAAATGACACTATGAACTCTGGGGTTGCCGAGGCACTAGGGGCCCCTTAGCTCCCTCTTTTCCATCACCCGGGTTTTCAGGACGCTGCTCTTTGTGCACAGCCGCCAGGCAGGTGGGAGGAATGCTGCCATGACTTCTGCTCCCGGCGTGAGACTCACTGCGCAGGGCAGCTTTTATACCGGGGCTTTTGAGCAGCACATCCATTTCCTCCCAGCCTTTAGCACGGTGCCCCCAAATGAACAATAGGCGTTGGATCCGTTCGTTTTAGTAAAGCGCTCAGCCTTTGCTGGATGCCCTTTGCGAGGACAGAAACCTGCAGTTATTTCTACAAACAGCTCCGACGACTGCTTCTCAGGAAATCCGGGCCTCTGCAATGTGAGGCAGGTGCCAGCCTTCTTCTGGAGACTGTGGCAGGGATCGGGGTGCTCTGCTGGAAGGTGTGCTCTGGACAGGTGACAGTGGGGGCTGGGGGCACCTGGCCAGGGCCCCTCCCCAGGTGCAGAGCCCCCAGTGCATCTGCCTCTGCCAGGTTCCCCAACTCCCCACTCCTGCCCTTTTTCGGACTCTAGAAGAAGGTTTTCAAATGGCAGAAGCTGGCTGAAGCACTGAAGATCGTAATTTGGGTCGTTTTGATTTAGTTTTTACTTCCACTTAACAGACCTCCTAGTCTGCTGCCCTTAGTGGAGCCTCACTGTGTCTCCGAGGTGTGCAGGGCACCTTTTGGGGAGGATGGAGCCCGTTGTTCTGGAAGACGGCTTTCTATCAATGCTTGCAGCTGTCCCCACTCACCATTGCTCCCCTTGAATCCCTGTGAGGGGTGGAACCAACACTGGGAACTTAACTCTTCAGAACTGGAGAGGACACCTAATGGCAAGAATCCACTGTGGCCTCTGGCAGATGTGCTCTGGATGTGGTTGATTGATACACTGTGGTTCCTTCCCGGACCACTTCCCACTTTAATCAGATACATGCCTATCCTTTGGAGCCAGTGGCCTGGCCCATCTGGCTGGCTGGGATAGATAAGGAAAGGGTTCAAGCTCTGTCTGAGACCCCTCTCCCTGCTAATCACAAACTGTCCAGCAGCACAGTTGGAAATTCAGACAGTTCAGAAGGGATTGAACCTTGAGTCCCTTCCTCTGCAGCAGACTGCTCTGGGAAGGAGGAAGAAGGAGAAACTTGGAAGTCACCAGGCTGCTTCTCACTAGCCCTGTGTCCTCCCATTCAGCGACTCAGTGGTCATTGCTTTGACACATGGACTGTGAGTTCAGTCCTTGTACATGAGTGGGTGTGGAAAGCCTCTCCCTTCCAGACGCAGCAGCAGCTCAGCTCAGTACTTGCATTGTGCACAGGCACAGCTTTCTTCTTGGAGAAGGGAAAAAAGGCCATCCTCACAGTGAAACTTGCTTCATTCGTCTTGAGAGTAATGGTGAGCCTCTCTCTGAAAGCCACTTAATTATGTGGCAAGGGCCCTGCTGTGGGGCGTGCTGCAGAGGCCGCCCAGCCAGGCACGCTCCCCTTGTAAGTGGTAAAATATACAGAACGATTAAGTAGCATGAGAAACTCGAGTGTTGTTTCTGAAGACACCAGTCCATGTTTGGGCTGTTTTGATTTACTGTTAATTTGGGGAGTCTGGCTTCTCCTTGAAAAGCATGGAATGTGCACTTTTTAAATAATTGCAATCAAATCTCGCCCTGATATGGACTTTCTAGTTCCCTGGACACTGGGCAGCAGTAGTCTGGAGGCAGGATATATTCACTCTGCAAAACATTTTCCTGAGTGTTCTTTCAGCTCTATTCTCCTGTACTTTTGTCAGGAGCAGGGTCGCATTGCTTCCCACCCACAGATACCCTCTTCTTCATCTTTGAAGACTTATCGGTGTCTGAAAGAGGGAGCGGGGGGCCTGGGGGTGCCTAGTCTAGGCACATGGCACCGTTGTGGAACGTGCCCATCTGTGCCATTCTTGTAGGATTTCCTCTAGTTGGAATGAACAGGGAGAACACAGGGAGATGGGAGCACATCTGTGTTCGATGAAAACCGACCCAGCACTGCCCTTGCAGTGGGGTCTGCCTTAACTCCCCTCTTGCGGTTGGAATTGATAAAATGGGTTATCGAGTCATCCTCCTGATGGGGCCCACGGGGTCGGAACCTATCCAGGGGCCAAGAGGTGAACTGAGGCAGGATGCAGGCTTTATTCCATTTGGTTATGTAAACCGGGCACTATGCAAATCTGGGAGATGTCTATATCAGGGGTGGCAGGTTTTCAGCTGAATCGTTCTGGGGAGTAAAGTGAGAACCCGTATTTTGAAAAGTTAATGGTAGGAGAGGAGACAGAGGAAGCAAAGAATTTTTATTTTTTCCTTTTGCCTTACAAGGTAATTTGAAAAAAAAAATTACCCTTTGAAATGTTGCCAGTAGCGAGTGAGTGAAAACCAGTGATTGTTCAGAAGTTAGAGTCCTACTCTAGTTTCACATAAGGTACTTAATGGTCCTTTCCCATCATTGAGCACAAATACATATCCCTAAAATTTCTCCGAAATTTGATTTTGTTCTCTGTTTCAAGGAAAAAGTGTTGTGAACAGTCTGAGCCCGGTTTCCCTGGCCATGACAAATTCTCATGAAACCAGTGCACAGGAACTGGATTTTCATAGCCCCCTTTGGAGGGACCATGTATCCCCAGGTGGTGGGGAGCTGCCCCTGATGTGGGTTTCTTGGAGGGGGGGTTTTGTGGGGGGGGGGGGAGGCGAGCTCCATACAAATTGGATGCGAATATAATTGATATTTAAGTCTCTCCCTGGAAACTTAAACTTTGATAGTTTACATCTCTGCTTAATAGCATATTAAATCACTTTATAACCCTTTACAACTGTTTAATCTTTTCATTGTTGAAAAATGAGGTAATTGATCTAAGCCATGTCAGAATATGCCAGGAAAAACTTATTTAAATGTACCACCCTTCGCCTATGGCATTCGGGAGATTTGAGGGACCGGTATGTGTTTTAGGGAGGCCCGCCTCTCCCACAGTGGGGTCTCACCCTGAACGAGGTCAGAGACAAAGAATCCTCGGCGGGTGGAGGCTGGGGGAGGCCATGGGGGAATGGCTGAGCCTGAGATTTGGCCCTTAGGCTCTGGTACTGCGGCCATCTAGGATTTTGGCTTCTAATTGGGCATTGTTGAAAACACGCTTTTCTGGCCGACAGTATGTTCTATGATCTCTCACTGTGTTTAGCAAGGTTGTGCGCCATCACAATTGGAGCGCTTGTGGCCGGAGTGAGGGAGAGTGAGAACAAGAACAAGAGAGGAGAAAGTAAGTGTTATTCCAAAAACAAGTATGCCTTCTCCTTGGGAATGACACCAAAGAATACCTTCTAAATGAAGTATGTTTCCCTTTAGAGATTACAGCATCAGTGGATCAAAGTCCCCTGGAAATAGCTTTTGGCAGCTCCGAGGTTCTCTGTAACTCTTCTTTGACTTGAGCAGGGCAGCCCTGTGGTGGAAGCAGCAGCTGCCCTGCCTTTGGAGGCCACGGAGCCAGGGGTGGGGACAGATAGGTGTCCTGTGGATCTGTTGACTGCTCTGCAAACGCTGTGGCCTCATGTTGGTTTGGGGTTGGTTTGGTTGGACGTGGTTTTGTTTCTCTGGAAAATGGATTGTGGTACATGGGCTCGCTCTCTCTGTCCAAGTAATGCAATACAGGCATCTTCTAAACTTAAACAAGGCTTTGGCAATGCTGGTGAAATGTATTGTCGTCGGCTCCGTGTCCTGACGTCCTCCATAGACTTGAGGAATGTTTGGCCCTCGGCCCCCGAGCCCTTTCTGGTTTAAGTTTAATGAGAGTCCGGGCCATCCAAATGTCTACCTGGCAGCAGGGAAGAGACCCTTCACGTTAATTATCGCTAAGCTCAACTGTCTCCTTCCAAGCCCTATATACAGCCCTACACATTTGTATACATTCTATATGGTCGATTTCCATTATAAATTGCCCATAAATTAAATACAGATTTTTCTTGGGAACATCTTAAAAAAGGGGAAAAGATCCGTGTGATCCATGTTTCTGGTATTGGAGGTGATGTGGGTTACGGGGGGGGAGGGTGGGCCTGTGCGCCAACTCCCCAACATGGAGGTCACGCGTCTGGGTTAAGGCAACCTGAGTGGTGTGTGAACGGATATGTGGCGTGCCTTTTCTCCATCTTTCCTGTTGTGAGCTGCACATCGTGATTTTGAAAAGAATGGAGACTGATTGATTGACCTAGACAGGCTGGGACGGGGCCAGAGGAGGACAGGAGGACAGTGAGGGATGGGAGCGCTCCCCTCTTTCCTCCAAAGAGAAGGCTGGGCCTGTTGTGTTTGTCTGGAGGGGAGCGCTCTCAGCACCGTGTGGCAATGCCGTGGGGAGTCATCATTGTTGTGAGGTGTGTTGCCAGCACAATCCGTGGCTAGTAAGGAAGTACTAATGGACGTTCAGTAAGAAATGAGAGGAGATTCAAGGTTCATCTCTAAAATGTCCTTCTCATTCCCACATCCTTACTGAGTGGAGAGCTAAGGATGGAGCTTTAGCTGGACCCCATAGGATTGTGCCCATCCTCAAGTCTGTGCCCCCTGTGTCCTGACTTTTGCTTTCTCAGGGACTTTGCGCATATTGCTCCCTCCCCTCTTCAGGCCTCTTCTTAATAAGGTCTTCCCTGACCACTCTGTTTAAAAATGTACCCTGAATACTCTCTTCTCTTCCTTTATTTCTCTTTATCTCCGTTTGACATTCTGTGCACCTTATTTATTATTATTATAAGCAATGCTAAATATAGGGTCTGTGAGGTAGGGTTTTTTAAATCTCTTTCATGCTCTTTTCTGTTCCAGTGCGTAGCACCTGGTAGGTGCTCAATAAAATGTGTTGTGTGAATGTATGAATGAATGCCCATGGATATGCATTTGGAGGTCATTAGTTGCATGTTACGGAGGAAACAGATGTTGTAAACACGGCTTTAGGAAACTAGACTTGAGCCAGTTAGCAGAAATTACAAAAAGGCAGATCCTAGCCTAATTTTTTTTTTTTTTTTAATAAATACAAATTTCCACCAGGGAATGAGCTGACTTCTAGGGGTGGGAATGCCTGTGGAGGAAGTGTCTAAGACAAGTGAGGATGGCTGCTTGTCGCGGGGGCTGTTGAGAGGGTAAGATTTTATGATCATAGGCACCCTGTCTCTCCTTCTCCATGATTTTGTTTAAGGCCTTCAAGTATTCTATCCTGGGCTCTCTTCAGGATCCTACAATTCTGGGTGCTTTGGGGGCACTTGTCCTGGATCGCACAGCTCTGGTTGGGCCGAGCCCAGATGGCATAGGTTTCTTGCTTAGAATGTGAGCCCCCAGGATGCTGTCATCTTGCCATGGCAGGGGTGGCCTCTGTACCTCCAGCAGGTGGTCTGGCCCTGGTGGTCTCTGGGCTGCCTTTATCATGGTCTGCTGGGCCTTTTCCCCAGGGCCCAATGGTGCTGTAAGTTAATTTGTCCCCAAATGAGGTATTCGTTTCTTTATTCTCCATTTAAGTGACCATTATGTGTTATGTTCTCTGCTTGCATCTGCTCTGGTGGTTAGGGCCCCATCCCCCAGGCCACTGGACTCGACACTTTCTCCCTCCCTCTCTCCCTTTCCCACCAGCCCTAGGTCAGACCCTCTCAGAGTGGGCAGAAAGGCTGATGTTCAGCAGACCAGTTAGGATATCTCGGACTGGGCTCTGCAGCTTCAGAGCTTAGGGGTGGATGAGAGAGTTTCTAGTAGGGCCTCACTGGGGGAGCTTTGCTGGGGGAGCTCAGCTGGAGTCATGCACTGGAGCAGAGGAAGCCAGCTCCATGGGGAGCCAGGGTGGCAGAGCTGGGAGCAGAGGGGGCCTGTTGGTGGATGCAGTGCAGGATACCAGCCCATCATGTGTGCCAGGAGGACTAGAAACCACCTCCTTCTCCATCTTTCTTTAGGGTGGGCCATGTATCGGTGTGGGGCTCAGGAATAGACTGGAGGCATGTTGGACATCCCAGCACTAGGATGCAAAGTGTAGAAAATGCCATCCAGAGTGACCACTCACCTTGTGTGGTCGGAGCACCTGAACTCCACTACAGATGAGCTGAGTGACCTTGGGCAAGCCATTTGACCTCTCACTGCAGTTTCTACATCTGCAGAGTGGGGGCTAGCCTCTAATCATGAGATAATTCTCTTAATGTTAGATGGGGGGGGGCTTTTTCTTTTCATTGTATGACTTTGTGTTCTTTGATTTTTCTAAATTCTATATAGGCATAAGTTTGATTTTAATAATAAAATAGGTATTGGAAACATTCACAAAATGATATGTATGTCAGTCTCTGTTTTATCTCCTGGGGGTGGAGATGGTAATAACTGGCTTTTGGAGCCCTGAGCCTTTTCTGCCCAAGTCCTTATTCTGAGGCTGTGACACCTAGGCGTTCCCAGGAAGGCCTTCATAGAACTGAAAGAGCACCTCCCTGTTGGAGCCTAGAAACACATGCTTGGAGGGAGCTCCTCTGTTCCAGCCCAGGGCCTGAGGGGCGGTTGGGGAACAATCAGGAGACCCTGTGCTTTATGGCCCTGGGTGGTGCATGAAGTCTTCCCCACTTGGGCTTCATAAATTATTCTGTGGGATCCATTAGAGCTGGGTGGGGAGCAAGAGAGTTATTTTATGGGTGATTTACACATGGCCTTTGTCTGAGATCCCACATTGTTGCCAGCTGGACAGCCACTTCTGGCTGCTTCCATGGCAAAGCCTTGGCCCAGAGGGGCCCCCACAGTGTGAAATCACACCACGCGACCTGTGGCTGGGCAGAGGGGCTCCAAGAACCCACAAAGAGGTCACCTCCAGCAAATCCAAAGGAGGTAAAGTCATGCAGCCCTGTTTCTCCATCTGTTTTCAGGAGGACTTGGAGTTTAGTCCCCCACGGTTGACATGGCTTGTCCCACTGGAGTGAGAGTCCTCTCAGGAAGAATCATGATTTTGGAGCCCGCTGTGCCTTTGAGATCATAAAACCCAGCTTTGGATTTCACCGTGGGAGAACAGGCTCGAGACCTTTCTGAGGATCATGTAGTAGGTCAGTAGCAGGGCTGAGACCAGATCTTTTTCTCCTACCTCATGTTGCCTCTTTGGACCGAGGGGAAGGGGAGCTGAGGGTGAGAGAGACTGTTGACTCTCCCTGCCTAGATGGCAGTCTTCTAGAGACCTTGAGCTTGTGGGAATGTGGTCCTCCTGCCTGTGTGGGGTGTCTGAGGTTGCCTTCCTAGCCTGGGACACCATGCCTTCAACCCCCACACTGGGCTCGATGCTGCTGGGATGTCCTGGTGTGGCCCAGGGTTGCCAGAGCACTCAGCACCATGGCCTCCTTCCTGGGCTTGGGTGTGCAAGAATGACTCCTCCCTTGCACGTTCTGTGGATGGTGGCAGCGGCTGGATGGCTTCAGCTCCATCAGCGTCCCATCTGACGTTGTGGGGGAGAGGGGAGGCCTGGCCTGGGGAGTGTGCTTGTGCTCCTCACTGGCTGTGTGGCCTTGAGGGCGTCCCTTTCACTGAGCTTTTCCAGGAGCTGTTGCTTTTCCTGGGGGCATTTTAGGCCTTGGTGGTATAGAGGTGTATGTGATGCCTCCGTCCTGCCTCTGTCTTACTGTTTCCCCGTGTTGTGGGCTTATGCCTGAGCATCCGTGGAAGACAGACATCCATCTTGAAGCTCTTTATAAGTTTTGAACAAGAGTACCCACATTTTCAGTCTGCCCTGGGCCCCTGGAATTATGTAGCTGGTCCTGCCCCTACCCCCAGCCAGTCTCCACTCTCCCTCATGCAGCTCAGAGGGAGGACTGGCGTAGGGGCAGGGCAGAGGGCACTTCTGGGTGGTGGGGGGCACTTGTCAGCTGGGGCGAGACCGGGTAGGATGGACCTCCAGACACTGTGCACTTGGCAGAGCTCTTCGTGGCAGCTCACAGGCGCTGCTTTCTGTGGCTTTTCTCCCTTTGTTCTCCATTTAGGCTCCCCACATTCTGCTAATTTCTTACCCCTTTCCCTAAAGCTCCTGTTTTGGGGACAGGTTTTTTGGGGTTCACCATTATAATAGTTAGGATAGGCTAAGTTAGGTAGCAAAATCACCTGGAAATCTGGTGGTTTAATACAATGTTTTATTTCTTTTTTGTGCTTTCTGTCCATCCCAGATTGGGGGTGGGGATTCTCCTGCGTGTCACTCAAGGTCCTGCGCTGATGGAGGCTCTGTCCCTTGTACACATACTGGCAGGGAGCACGCACTCTCTCGATTGCTCTGGCAGAACAGTGGGGTGAAGGAGGATTCCCCAACTGCTCTTTTATGCTTCAGCTTTAAGGTGACGTGTATCACTGCTGCTCATAGCCCAGTTGGCCAGAATTCGTTCTGGGGCTCCATCCAACTGCAAGGGGGCTAGAACACGGCGTCTTCGTCTTCTAGGAAGAAGAGAAGAAACAGACATTGGTGAGCACCAGATATGACGGTAAAGTGGCCCCAGAAACTTTTGTCAAATAGGTGAATAAATGGAAGGAAAGAGAACTACTCTGCCCACATCTCTTCATCTAGGGAGAGTTGTGTTTAATCTTTACCTGAGAGTATTTCTAGTGTTTGCTGATGACTTTACTAAATGTGAAGCCCTCAGCCAGACTCTAAATATCCCTTGTGGCAGAAAGACGCCACCGATCTCCTATCGTGGGGACTGGGATGTCAGTGAGCCAGGCCTTCCCTGGGCGTATAGGGGATCTGCTGGGGTTGAGCAAAGTCACAGCAGAGGAGCTGATACAAAGCGGGTGCTTAGTATCTGTGGGTAGAGACTGTTGGCAAACTTTAATTCTAATAGACTTAAAAACAAGTGCAACCAGTATGAATTGATCCATGCCATTTGGGTGTAAGAAATGTCACATTTATTTATTTTTTATTTTTATTTTTTTAAAATTTTATTTTATTACGTTAGCCACCATACAGTACATCTTTAGTTTTGGATGTAGTGTTCCACGATTCAGTGTTTGTGCATAACACCCAGTGCTCCACGTGGAACGTGCCCTCCTAATACCCATCACCGGGCTAGCCCATCCCCCACCCCCTCCTCTCTAAAACCCTCAGTTTGTTTCTCAGAGTCCATACATTTATTTTTCTAAATCAAATTTGGCTCAGTCCTCAGCCCCCTGGCTGCTGGGATGTCTAGTTTGTCATTATTTATGGCCCCATGACTCCGGTCCTCCTCTTCCTCTTCTCTCTCCCTCACTGCCGCAGGGGTGGACAAGAATGGGCTACAGAGAAGTGGACTGCGGTCTCCTTTTTGCCATTTGTCCTTGCCCAGGACTGTGTGGTGCACTCGGAGATGGGAGGTCCTCAGGGAGCTGATTCCCTCTGTGCTACCCTTAGAACGGGGGCCCCACTGTGGCTCTGGGGACCGTGTGTCTGGGCGCCAGGTGTGGTCCCACTCATGAAGCTAATCCTGCAGCTGCAGCTAAGGTGGACCCTGCCCTCCTTTCCCCCCAAGCCTCCCCACCCCAGAGCCCTGGTCTGAAGCCCCTGATCTGTGGAACATGCTGGCTCTCAGCCCCATGGCCACTTGACGGGGGGGGGGGGGGGGGCTGCCTGCCCGCCTGTCTCCATCAATTCCGCCGACACTCAGAGGTATTAGCCACCAGCCACAATGTAGCCAGAAGATTTAATTATGAGTTACCTCATTTCATTCACATTTACGTGGCCAAAGCCCATCGCAGACAAAACACCAATAAAAGCCCAGGCCCAGAGAAACGCAAGGCTGTAGAGCAGAGGAAGCAGGGTTGTTCTCATGGCCCAAAACTTGTGTCTTTTTTTTTTCTTTCCCTTTTTTGGCAAAAGAGAAAATGAAATAAGTTTAAGAACAATGTACAGTCCACATTTGATGGCTGTAGAATGTGTATGGCCTTCAGCTCCTTCCAACAAATTATTCATGATCTATTTGAGCATTAGTTAGACGCTGACACCATGTCTCCATGCACTGACTCAGCTCCCGCCGGGCCCTGTGTGGGGCCTTCTGCTTGGGGCCTTGACAGGAGGGTTCTATACCTGAGCCAGGTAACTCCTCTTAGGACCACCTCTATGCTCACGTCCATGGATGGGCCCTGGAAAGTGAAGCATTTGCAGGACCTCGAAGGGGGCCCTGAAACTGGGCTTGAGGATGTGGGTGCCATCAATCTGTCCCGGGAACATCTAGCATAGGTACCCGCCCAGGCCCCAGGCACCCTGGCCAAGCCTGGATTGTGTGTGAGGAATCCTTCCATCTGAGGAAAAGAGCCCATCTATTTGCATTTCTTATGGTTCACAACTGGGGAGTAATTGCCCCTCAGCTCACTTGCAGTCTCGCTGTGCAGCACTTTTACCCTAAAGTGGTCCTAAAACTTGGGTGAATTGGAACTCTGGCCCATCATTCAGGAGATTCCTACAGCCCATTCTGTGACCTTTGCCAATTCCCTTCTCTCTCTGGGCCCTGGTTTTATTTTGTCTTTCAAAAAGCAAGATTTCAAAAAAAAAAAAAAATCCTTTTTAAAGATCTGTGGGAGTCATTCTTCAAATAAAAAGCTCCATATGTAGAATAGATAACCTCTGCATTGCTCTTTTGAGAGGATGGGGCGGGGACAATGCTGCTCATGCCCCTGATCCTACCTTGCCCCCACAGTCTGCTTCCCTCACATCCTGTAAAGGATTCTGTACCCTGCAGGACTCCATCCAGCATCGTTTGAAAACCACCAGGGTGGGTCATCTATAAGGACACGATGATAGCCGACATTCGGATTCTTACGTCATCCCTACCTCGACAAAACAAAATAAAACCAAAATGGTTACAGAGCTCCCATAAGACCCAGGAATTAAGGCAGAGAAAATGGGGCCAGCGTCTTTATGAGCGTTTTCTCTTTCTCGTCTGTGGTTTGAAGCACCGTGTGTTGACCACTGGATGGCCCCCATTCCCTGGGCCTTCCCTTGTCAGCCAGGCAGGTTTGTTCTGGCCCTCGGGAGGCTCACCTCTCCTGGTCATCCCTCTGCTGACCTAAGGGAGCTGTCAGAGCTTCCTGTGACTTGGAAGGCCCCAGGCCTTGAAACTCTCAGGGTGGAACACTTAGGGGGTATGTTGTCAAGGTTTTCCATCTCCTCTGGAGAGGCCTCCAACCCCCACCATGGCAGGAGTAGCTGAAGCGGGGAGGTGAAATGGGGAGTACCAGCAGCTGGGGATTCAGGAAGGCATAATTGTTCTCTTCAAATTCTAGTTGGGTAAGGACTATCTGCTTAGTTCATAGTAGATGATTAATAAATATTTGTGAAGTAAATGAAAGTGGGGCAAAATAGGAAGGCAGATTTCCACATATAGAAGAAAATGTCTAGATTGCAGTCGTTCACAAGTCCTGGTCACTGGTGGTACTGAGTCAATGGTTGATGGCCCTGTGGCAGAGGCTCAAGGCTCAGAACACTGGATGGGGCTTGGACTCGAACGGCTCCCAGTGTGCTTTCTCCCCTCACCACCCACGCATGGAGGTCTTAGAATCCAGAGAAGAAAGATGGCCCACTTTGGCTACGGCAAGTGCCTGGACAAAGTGACTTTCTTTGTCCCAGGAAAGCTGCCTTACTCCTGCCCAATTAGCCTGGTGAGGTCTAGCCTAGGGAAATCTCTACTTGTTAATGGTGTGGAGACTGAGCGGACAGAGATGTGTGTGTCCTGGGAGGCTCAGCCTGGAATGCTTCACTGCGGGCGCCAATCACAGGGAGCCCCCCCATTGGGTGGCCTAGTTCCCTCACTGGGTCAGTGCAGTAGATCTTGCTTTGCTAGGCTCATGTTGCAAGTGAGTTTTCAATTTCTAGGTTGGGAGGGAGGCCTGGCATTTTAGCTTGGCTTTTCTTGGGTGAGGAGTTGCAGCTAAGTTGTTGGATGTACCTGGCCTAGGAGGTTTCCTTTCTGACAAAGAACTTCTTACTCTGTGATGTTTGGGCCTCTCCATCAGTACCCTGAAACTTGGTGGAGCTGGATAAGAATCCCCTAATGGCCTTGAAGACACCTGGGTCTGGAAAGGCCCTCAAAGCCCCCTCCTTCCTTCCTTGCCCACTAGAGAAACTCCTAGTGTGATCTCTGGCAAGTGGCCATCCAGTACTAGGGTCCATCTTGGAGTCACCACCTTTCGAGATGGCCCATTACACTCTTCACTGAAAAGATAGGTATGGATGCATCTTGTAACTTGAAAAAGGGTATAGCTATGGGAGGCATGACACCCCTATAACTTCCCAATAACCTGTAGCTATCCCTGGGTCCCGGCTCTGTGTTCTAGGCAGCCTAGAAGGCTGTGTTGGCTCCCTCTGACCCAGGAAAGCCCTTCAGGATCTGTAGGCAGCAAGGATGCTGCCCAGATCCTCAGCCACAGCTGGGGCTGTGTGATGCTGTGAATCAGGATGCTCTCCTCCTCTTCTCAGGGAGAGCTACCAGGGCCCCAAACAAGGTGGGATCTCCTCTCCAGGTACTGCTGTTGTGACAGGATTGGAGCCCCAGGGGAAGGGTGCAGCAGGCTTTGGGCTCTAACCAGAGGGAGTGTCTTTTCCAGGAGCCCTGGGAATCTTGGACTCTACCTTCTCTTGGTTTTGGAAGGGGCTGACATGCTCTCATCCACTGGGGTAGCCTTTTCGGTTTGGGCCCTATCTTCAAAAACATCATCTAGTCTGATGTTGGGAAGCAGCTAAGGCTTTGCTCAGATTGGTGGAAGAAGGTAGGAGCAGGAAGGGGCAGAGCTCAGTATTTATTAAGTTTCTGTGGCATGCTGGATTCTTTTATGTAGTGTCCCATTTAACGCTCACCTAACTCCATGGGCTAGTGGTGTTCTTATTTCACTAGAGAAGTTGATGTTGACCCTTGGCCACAGTGGAGTATAGATTGAACTTAGGACCACCTCTCTCCAGAGCTGTGTTCTCAGTTGCTATACCAGCCTGGCTTCATGGTCCAGCTCTGCACTGCTTAGGACAGACTTGCCTTCTCTCTGGGCCTCAGTTTCCCATTTAGAAAATGAGGAATTGGACTAATACCCCCTTAGAGAGCCATCATCTGTGAATCTTACCTGGAGTTTTCCTGAAAGTGAGTGTAGCCTGCAGGTGTTTTGGGAAGCATCAGACCTTTTCTGAGTGGACAGCAGCATGTTCTAGAACTTGGTCTGAAAAACAGGCGGTTTTCCTCTTTCGTCTGTCACCATTGGTGTGTTTCCCCAATCATAAAATGATCCTCAGCATCTCTGTTGGCACTGTGCCCCTCTCCCTAAGCTGGAGAGTGCCCCAACTGGCTCATCCTCTGTGCCCACCATGGGTCTCCTGGGCTGGCAGTGTTGGCTGTACACTGAACTCCAGGAGCCTTTCAGTAGCCAGAAGAGCCCCAGGACAGGGCTGATGAGTGGATTTGCAGCTTGTAGGTGGAAGTGTATGAACGCTGGACATCTGGGGTACAGGCACTCCTGTCTGGGAAAGAAGATACACTCAGGCAGGGCTCAGCTCAGAAGCCAGGAAACATGGCCCCTGGTCACCTCCCAGTAAAGGACCTTCTTGTGAGGATCCTCTGGTGGGAAGATGCATCTTGGTGCTAGACTCTGGCTGGGTTTATGCCTTTGCTGGCTTTAGAATATGCTTAGCAAAAAGCCACCAATTGAGAGAGGAGCCCACAGGAAGGAGCCTATTGGCCCCAGCCCCTCCTTTCACTTCCTGGAGTTCTTCCCTGACGTCCAGTAGCTACCACTAGCTCTCTCCAGAGAGAGCTTGCTGGAGCTCACAGGGGACATTGATTCTTCCATGTGTTGAACAGGCAGACATGTTTGTTGTTGCAGACATGTACCTGGGGCTTAGGTGCCAAATGCAGAAGTCCATCATACACCTGGGCTCAGTGAACACAGACCCTCTCCTGGAGGCAGGTGTCCTTGTGGGGAACAGATGACTTGCTTTAACTCTGCACCTGGATTTACCAGTGGGTAGAGGGACATTGACTCTTGGCATAACTAAGATGACTTTTCATGATGATGGACTTCTCAGGAGGGTGTGCATGTAGTGAGAGTCCATGAGCAAGTTCAATATCCCATTCACAGATGGGAAATCAGAGGTATCCCAGCTGCAGGCGGAATGTGAGCTCATAGGGATATGCCCATGTATGTGTTCAGGAGTTGGTGTGTGGGGAGGTGACATCCATGCGGTCTGGTTGTGTGTGGTGCTGTCCATATTGTTATCCATACTCATTGAAACATGTATCCATCACACTTTGGCCCAGTCTCAAGGCTTCCATTTGGACCTGGATTCCATGTGACATTTGTCACCACATTTCTGTCATGTGTGATTCTCTGCAGAGCTTTCTGGCTCAGTGGGGGAAGGTCACTGAGCAGGAGCAGCTTCCTGGGAGGCTGCATAGAACTCCTTCAGGCCTCTCTCCTGGCCATTGGCCAGCCCCGGGTTGGAAGGAAGGGGCTTTGAAAAGGCTTTCGCCTGTTGGCCATCCAGGACGCCTGAAAGGATACCAGCCTGATGAGTGAAGTTGCAATAAATCAACACCATGTGGTTGGCTCCCCCTTGAGATGCTCCCTGTTAAAGAAATTGGTGGGTGGGAAACATTTTTGGCAATCAGCCCTGAAGCTTCTCTTATATCCCCTTTCTCTTTGCTCTTCAACCCTCAAATCTGAGAGTCATATGGTTTATTTTTAAATCAGAAACAGCCAGGGACTCTCATGTCTCCAGGGCCAAGAACATTGCTCCCCATCATTCAGGCCTAGCCTGGGAGCAGAACACATCCCTGGTGTGAATGCTGCAGAATTTGGTGTCATGAGGCTTGGGGTAATGGGAGAGGGGAAGAGACGGTATCTTTTGTGCTTATAGTGGGTCAGATGATGTAGGAAATCCTAGAATTTGTGTGCCGTGGCATTAGGAAGGGAACTAAAGCCCCAGAGAGGAGGAACTGGCCAACATTGTCAAGGGAAGCAGACCCAGGATTGGCTCCTACCCTTGAGTCTCCTGCTTTCAATTTAGGCTTCTTATGAGGAGCCTGAGACGTGAAGGTTACGTTGGAGTTTGGTTTGAAAAAGAAAAGCCTTAGAGAAAGAAGGGAGAGGAAAGCCCTTCAGCCATAGAAATGGGAGAGGGAATTCTGGGATGATGGGGGAGAGGAATTCTAAATGGCCAAGAGAATTTCCTCTAGATGTGAGGGCATTTTACGATCTTAGCGTCAAGGGGATGGATGACTGAGGTGGGGGTGAGTCAGGAAGTATTTGGATCAAGCCTGGAAAAGGACCACATTTAACTCCATGAAATGGCTGTTTCCAAGGGGAGGAAGACTGTGGTGGTGCAGGACCCTATTCTATGACAGTTGACATCATGGTGAGCCTGGGAGCCTGGTGCTCATGTTCGGTGGGTCATTGGGTTGTTAGATCATAGTTTTGTCCCACTGTTTAGGAATGTGTTCTAACTCAACAGTGGATTAGAAAGAACTGGCATGCGAGTTTGTGAACTTTCCTGGCTCTTTCTAAATTGTGCCCAGCTCTGCAGCAAAGGAAGTGGGTGAGCAGGGGAAGCACCCTGGAACCTGGGGCTCGACTTTGAGCTCTGTAACTTCCTCTCCCAGTGACTGTGGGCACATCTCTTCCCTTCCCTACGTCTTCATTTCCTCATCAGTTGGTGGTAGTGGCTCTCCTTGCCTGTGGTGGGGTCCATTGTTTTGTCTGCTCAGCTCTTGTTTCCCTGTTCTTCTGATAATGGTTCTCTATTCCTTATGGCAGGGACTCTCCTCCATGTTAATTGAGTGGTCTTAGTGAAGGCCATCAATATACTTCCTCTCCTCCCACCTCTGCTGATGATCGTAACAGGATCAGTGAATCCTGTTGGCCATGGTCATTTGATAAGAGTGCGTTATAAAAGAACATGACCAGAACTCTTCCTGGACACATATGAGATGCCCATGTGGGAAGTCCCCACCAAGAAATAACTGAGGGAGCCCTGAGGATGGTGGTGCTGAGTCCCTATTGGTGCAGTGGAGGTGGAAGCTAAGAGCCACCATTCTCTTGTTGTTGACGTGACCAGGTATCTGCCATGGCCTAGTGAGGCCTGAGATGGGACTGAGCTATTTGGATTGTATCTGTTTGGGCTCTTTTGCTTTCCAGGGACAGAAATCCCAACCCAAACTACCTTAAGCAAAAAGAGAACTTATCAACTCACTTCTCTGAAAAGAGCAGAGTTGGGCTGGTTTCAGGCTTGGCTTCAAGCAGGACCTTATTCAGTCTACGTCACCAGGATTCAGCATCTCTCTCTCTCTCTCTCTCTCTTTTTTTCTTTCTCTCTCCCTCTCTATCTCTTTCAACTCCGCTTCCTTTGGGCTGACTCCATCTGGAAGTGGAATCCCTCCCTCAGGGTACTAAATGGCTGCCTTAGATCCCAAACTTACATTTCCTCAGATTGAAGGCCAGCAGGAAATAGCAGCAGTCTCTTTACTAGAAACTTGAGTCAACTTCTCACTGCCTCTCAATGGTTCATACTGGGTCCTGTATCTGTCCCCAAATTAATGTGATGTGATGATCTAGTTGGCTTAAGCTTAGGTTATAGGCTTTAGTTCTGATTATGGAGTGAAGCCCACCAAAACCCAGCATCTAAGAGTTGGTGAGAGAATATGGTTATCAGTAGAAGGGTGAATAGATGCCAGGTAGCAAAACCCACAGATGTCTTTACTATAAATGGTTAGCACCCCACAGTTTGCTCAGAGCATCTCAAGGCAGCTCACATCCTCTTTCCTCATCATGGACACTGTTAAGTGTTAGGTAGAAGGTGTCAGACACTTCTTATGAGGTGATAACAATTTGGTTTCTAGGTAAAAAATAATGACCACTGAAGAATGCCAAAAGCTACTGCTAGTGGTAGACACAAACTGAAGTGGTTTAAGAAAATGAGTGTTCTTAGGAGTTTTGGACACATTAGAAGATGGAATGTTGAATTCAGCAGAGGCTTGCACCAATGGTGTAAATGAATTCACCATGTGTTTTATGTGAAGACAGGAACAGGCACTTCCTAAAATCATTTCAGCAGCTTCTGTAACTGGTTCAGAATGGTTCACCCAATTGGGAGAAAACTAAGGAAAGCTGGGAAAGTAGTTACTTGTGATTCAGGAGAAAACCAGCATCCAGTACAAACATTTTTGTGTATCTTTGATTCTAGAGGGTTCACAATATCTAGAAATGCGTTTCTCAGGCACGTCAAGGGCCCACCCTTCCTTCCGCCATGCCCCCTGCAGAACCAGCCCTGGCATCACACCGGAAAACCATCTGTAGTAGACTCTGTTGTTTTTGCCTCCCCAACATTCATTTCTTATACTTGGAGTCCCTTAAGCCTGTGGGTGCTGGCCACGTCATCTGGTCGATGTTGAGGTCACTCAGGGACTTTGGTTGGAGGAGATAATCATTCACCTGGCACTGAAGTTTTTGATGAATGAGCGTGATAGGGAGTGGTAGTGAATAGATTGCCTGAAAGGTATGAACCTCCAGAGAGCCGGGATTTACACAAAACAGAGTGAAGAAGTATTGCTCTGGAAGAGCCTGAGATCAAGGAAGATGTGAACTCCACCTCTTAAACTTGAAGATAAGCAGTTTCCTCTGGAGGATGCAGCAGGGGAAGTGCTGTTCTTGGGGATGGGGAGCCATGTGCCCCGTGACTATTCCCAGATGACCACAGCCTTGGGACTAGACATACTTACTGGACAGCAAGTCTAGCCAAGTGTGGTCAGCCCTTTGAACATCTGCCATGGATACACTGTTCCCAGCACCTGCCCGACATCTCCTCTATGCTCTTGCCAACGGCCAGGCCCCCCAGAAGTCCCTGCACAATGTTCCTACATGTTTGATGTCCCTGAAAGAAGAGGGAACACATAATCATGATTTAAAAATAAACAGAAGACAAAGTATTTTGGTTTTTGGCTTTACCCTAGGCTGGTGAAGTCATCCTGAGCAGACTCTTGCCACAGCGTACTTGGAGGCCTCTGAGGTTTGGCAATGCTTGGGCTTTGTTGGGAGAAGGCTGGGACTGTTCACAGATGACAAGGTCCGTTTCAGCTACAGTCGTGATGAGGCTGGGGCAGGACCTTGAGCTGGCAGAGCCCTGTCATGGGCTTTCCCCTTGCCGATCCATCTGCCTCTCTGTCTTCCTGTCTTTTTTCTCTTTTGGGGATAGGACAAAGCATCCCCACTATTGACCAGAGAGAAACTTCAGTGGCTTTGCCAAACACAGGCCAAACCTATGCTGGGTGCTTGGTGGCGCTTCAGGATCACTCAAACAAATGCACAAGGACAGAGGGCTAAGTTCCAGTGCTAAAACTAAGCTTTGGAATATATGTCACCTTTATGAAACAGGAGCCTTAGAAGGGGCTGATCATGTCGATGGCTTCCATCATGGAAGGCTTTGGGAGTAAGGGAAAGAAGCTGGGAAGGGGAAAAGTATGGAGGCAGGAGGCACAGTGTCACCAGAGACATTGAATCAATGTGTTTTTCTCCCCAGAGCTTAGACCACTGATCCTGGAGGAAGGGTTGCGATATCTGTGGGTTATTTAGAAGTATATGGATCTGGTATAATAAACTGATATAATCAGTTTACTGTCCTGTGAAACCAGATTAAGATCTAAAGCCAGGTGATGTACTGGGAAGGATATTTGCAATGTTAATGATAGGGCTACTAAGCCCAATATATACAAGCCCTTTACCAAACAAAAGGGGAAAGGAAAACAACCCACATAGACAAATGGACAAATAAAGTGAGTAGGCAATTTACAAAAAGAAGAAATAGAGCATGTAAAAAGATGTTCAACCTTGCTAATGATGAAAAAATATGAGTTAAAAATTGAGATATCATGTTGTGCCTATTGGTGAAGGTAAACAGACTGGATTAAAAAAAAGTAACAGTGATAGTCAAGGTGTTGGGAAATATTTAGTTCAAAAGAGTGTGAATTAGTACAAACTATCTGTAAGGCTTTTTGACAATAACTATCAAAACATAAAATACCATATCCTTTGACCCAGAAATCCTGCTTTAAAAAATGTAGCATAAGAAGGAAACTGAGTGGGGAAGTTTACGAGAATGCACTAGAATATTCATTAATTTCTGATTAATGGAAAACTGGAAAAACTCCTAAATGTCCATTATTAAGAGATCAGTTGACTGAAATGTGGCCATACTACAAAGGAAAATATGCAGTCATTAAAAAATGATAGTGTATCTTCAATCAATTTGAAAGAAAAGATATTCATGACATGTTTTTGAGTGAACAACAACAACAAAAAACCTCATTATGTAACCACTCCTCTAGGTGGATCTTGCTCCAGTGTAGGCACATGCATTGACTCACAAACCATCCTGGGATGCCGTGGTCCAGGTGAGCAGCCAGTTAATGGCATTTTTAGGAAGAGTCATGTCTCTAAAGTATGTTCTCAGAGACCCAGGGACAGAGGGGAGGCTGGGTAGTGTTGGACTTCCATTTACCTACAGAAGATGAAGTTCTGAGGGAGGTGAGTGGGATGGGAAAACTCTGGCCCTTGGTCTAGTCCATCCGTGTGGGATCAAGTACCAGGTATGTATCCTGTATTCTACTCCTGTGATTTTTGGAAACGCAACTTTTTTTTTTAAATTTTAATTATTTTTTGGGGGGGAGGGGCAGAGGCAGAGGGAGAGAGAAACTTAAGCAGACTCCTTGCTGAGTGTGGAGCCCAACTTGGGGCTTGATCTCACGACCTCAAGATCATGACCCCGAGATCATGGCCCAGAGATTATAACCTGAGCTGAAACCAAGAGTCCAACTGCCAGGTTGTGGCAGTCTTCTGCTCAAAATTCTCCCGTTGGCTTTGCATGATGTACTCAGTAAAATCCCCAATCCTTGCATGATTCAGGCCCCTGAGATCTGACCTCTCTGCCATCATTTACTCTTCTTGCTCACTCATCTGCACTTCAGCTACATTATCCATTCTGCTCTTTCTCAAACTGGCACACTCATGCCTCAGGTCCTTTGTACCTTCTGTTCTTTTTGCTGGGCATTCTTGTCTCTAATTTATCCAGTGGCTTACTCTCTCTCACTGTTCTCAGGTCTCTGTTCAAATCTTTTCTTATCAAAAAGGTCTTCACTATCTTGTAAGGCAAACTTCCCTCATTACTCTCTCTCCTCAGGCTTTCTTATTCATAAAACTTCTCAGCCCCTGATGTATTATAGGATAACTTTTTTTTTTTTTTAAATTGTCTGCTTCCCCTGACTAGGCTGTAACTTCATAAGGCCAGGACTTCAACTGCTTTATCTGCAGTGCCTAGAACAGTCCCTGGAATGTAATAGGCCCTCATTAAAATTTGTTGAATAGATTCAGAAAGTACATTCCAAGCACATAATATGTTTTTAAAAATATTTATTTAGGCATTCAAAAGTTTCTTTCAGCAGTGCAGTATTTTAAAATTTTCATTGAGAAGTTTTGCCATACTGTTGTTTAATTTGTTCCTAAATGTTTTATATTTTTTGACATAATAATAAATGAAAGTTTCTTAACTTCATTTTCTAGTTGTTTGATGCTAGTACATAGAAGTGCAATTGGTTATATGTACTGATCTTATATTCTCTGGTGTTGCTAAACTCATTTATTTCCTCTAGTAGTTTTTTTTTGTTCATTCTTTAAATTTTGATAATTAAAACAATCATGTCATCTGTGAAAAGCGAGAACTTTACTTCTCTCTTCCCAGTCTTTATGACTTTTATTTCTTTTCTTTATTGCACTGGCTAGGACTTCTAGTATTATGTTAACTCGAAGTGTTGAAAATGGACATCCTTATTACTGATGTAGGGGAGAATGGTTTCATCACCAAGTGTTTGATGCCAATCTCGGGGGAAAAGTGTTTCCTCATTAAGTATGATACTAGCTCTAGGATGGGGTTTGTTTGGTTTTGTTTTTGTTTGTAACTGCCCTTTATCAAATTGAAGAAATTTCCTTCCATTCCCCATTTGCTGATCATTTTCATTTTAATCCTGAATGGGTTTTGGATTTTGACAAATGCTTTTCTTCCATTTTTGGAGATAAATCACATAGTTTTTCTCTTTTATTCTGTTGATATGGTGAATTTCTTTGATTTTTGAATGCCAGATCTATCTTGAACTCCTAATTTAAACCCACCTGTTCATGATGAATTATCTTTTTTATATATTGATGGATTCTGCTTGCTAGTATTTTGTTAAGGATTTTGCATTTGTGTTCATGGAGAAGTTTTCTTGTAATTTTTTTGCAGGCTTTGGTATATCAGAATATGCTGAACTCATTAAATGAGCTGGGAAGTGTTCCTTTCTCTGTTTTCTGAAAGTTTACATATGATTAATATTATTTCTTGTTTAAATATTTGTTAGAATTCAGCAGTGAAATCATCAGAACTTGGGAGTTTTTCATTCTGAGAATGGTTTTGATAACAAATTCCGTATCTTTGACAGGTATAGGGCTACTCAAAATTTCTATTTCACCTTGTGTTCATTTTGACAATTTGTGTTTTTCAAGAAATTTGTCCATTTTATCTAAAGTTGTCAAATTTATTCATATACTATGGTATATAATATTCCATTGTTGTCCTTTTGATGGCTAGGGGAACTGTAGCAATTTTCCTCCTGCATTCCTGAGACTGTAATGTGTATTTTCTCTCTTTTCTCCCTGTCCTTCCTCTGAGGGGCACATCACTTCTGTCAGTCCTCTCAAAGATAAAATTTTTGGCATTGTTTTTCTATTTTCTGTTTGATTGCTCTTCTTTTATTTTTTATTTCCCTCCTTTTATTTTGAGTTCCATTTGCTCTTCTTTTTTTTTTAGTTTAAGGTGAAATGTTATATCACTGTTTCTTCACCTTGTTTCCTTTGTTATATAAGCATGTGAAGCTATAAAATGTCCTCTAAGTACTCTTGTACTGCATCTCACAAATTTTGAGACACTGTGTACTCATTTTCATTCAGTTCACATGTTTTCTAATTTCCCCTGTGACTTCTCCGAAGCTGGTTTAAAAGGGGATTATTTAATTGCCAAATATTTGGGAGCTCTTCTATCTTCCATATTATTATTGTTTTCTAGTTTAATTTTGTTGTGGTCAAAGAACATACTCCATAATATTTTAATATTTGAATTTATTTAGACCTATTATGGCCCAACCTATGGTGACTACTCAGTGTGCATTTGAAGAGAGTGTGTAGGCTGCAGCTGATGGGGGCAGTGTTCCGTACACGTCCGTCTGGCCCGGGTGTCTGAGAGTGTCGGTCAGATCCGCTATACCTGTTATGGCTTTCTTTTTCATCGTTCTGTCAGTCACTGAAAGAGGGGTAATAAAATCTCCAACTCCGGTTATTGATTTGTCTATTTTTCCCTTTACTTTTTTCAGGTTTGGTTTATAGTTTTTGAAGTTATCAACTGCAGGCAGATTTAGGCTCACTGTGTGAAACTGAACTTTTTATCATTGTAAAATGTCCCTCCTTATCTCTGCTAATACTCGTCTTGAAGTCGATTTTCTTCGATGTGGCTAGCTGTTTCAGCTTCTTAGTGATGAGGGTGCATGGTTTGTTTTTTTCTTCCCTCTCACTTTCTACCTACTTGTATTTCCACATTTCAAGTGCATGTCTTGCAGATAGTATATAATTGAGACTTAACTTTTTTAGATTCATTCTGACTTACATGACCTTTTAATTGTAGTGCTTAGTACATTGGTATTTAATGTAAGTTTTGATATAGTTGGATTCAGGTGTGCCATTTTGCCATTTGTTTTGGATTTGTCATATCTGTTTCTTTTTATTTTTAATATTTTTTAGAGAGGGATCAGGGGAGGGGCAGAAGGAGAGAGGGAGAGAGAGAATCTTAAGCAGGCTCCACACCCAGCACAGAGCCCAACATGGGGCTCGATCCCATGACCCTGAGATCATGACCTGAGCTGAAATCAAGAGTCAGACACTTAACTGAGCCACCCAGGCACCCCTCTCATATCTGTTTTAAGTTCCACTTTTCTCCCTTTCTTTCCTTCTTTTGGGTTAATTGAATAGTTTTTGGTATTTCATTTTGATTTCTCAATTGAATTTTAGCTATACATTTTGCATTATTATTTTAGTAGTTGCTCTAGGAAACACAATACATATCTTGAGCTTATTACTTTAGAGTTGATAATATACTAGTTTATATAAAAGATAGGCCCCTTGCTACGGTACACTTCTATTTACCCAGTTCCCTTTCCAGGCAGAATATAAGTAATACCTACCTGTTAAGGGCAGCCTGTGGGATGCTCTTGCTTCCTGATATAACAAGGTGGGATTGGACTCTTGGTCTTGGGTGGTGATTGGGGAAATTCATTTGGTAATCCAACCAGCTATGCTATGGCAAGCGCCTTAGCTTATGAAATACATGAAGTCTGCCAGGCCACAAATCAGTGGGGTCATTGGAAAATGAGGGAGATTACATGTTGGGTATATGTGAAACATCTGTAGGAAATAGAGGCTGTGAGAAGTTCTGCTGTACAGAGAATAAGAAGAAGTCTGGATATTCCTTCAAGAATGGTTTTTTCATGGGGCGCCTGGGTGGCTCAGTCGGTGAAGCGTCTGCCTTCGGCTCAGGTCATGATCCCAGGGTCCTGGGATCGAGCCCCGCATCAGGCTCCCTGCTCCGTGGGAAGCCTGCTTCTCTCTCTCCCACTCCCCCTGCTTGTGTTCCCTCTCTTCTCTCTCTCTGTGTCTCTCTCTGTCAAATAAATAAATAAAATCTTAAAAAAAAGAATGATTTTGTCATATATCATTGGTGTCAATTATTAGCTATTTATTGTTTAGTAATGCTTAAACATTTTTTTTTTGTAGCATACTCTTTATAACAATGAGTTAAAAATCTAAAATGCATGCTTAGTAGAAAATTAAGTACTGATTTTTTTTTTTTTTGATCTTTCAAGAAAGTTAATGATTAATGTGTAGCTTGGAAAAAGTGTTTGCTGATACCATGGGTGTAGTAATACGAATGACCACATGGAAACCAGAAGACACAAACATGTTTGTTGAAGAGGCATTAGCCTCTCAAAAGTTTTGTAGTTAAGTTTGTGCCCAAACATAATTAGGATTAATAGCTATAAAAGGTGTGTTTATATATCATTTTATGACTCATTTAGACCAAATGTCTGTTCTACTAAGTTAATTTCACTCATTTTTAATTCCAAATTTTCCTGGCCATGGATGGAAAGTGAAGTGATAGCAGTGGGTGTGTTGGCTCCATTAGCAGAAGGATCGTGTGAAGCCAGCATTATATCAGTGTCATAAGATGCTTCAAATAGAATATCCGTTAAATTAATTTTGACATTGGTTCAATTTTTCACCCAATTTATGGAATCCAAGTAAGCTTTTGGAAATTAATTCTGTCAAAGATGAAATAGCTGAAATGAATGCAATTATAAATTGTTGAGAAGTTGAACATTGAATTTTTTTTTTGCAGTGATAATAAAAGTAGAAATTTTGGTGGAACACAGTATTGTAGAACAAATAATAGTCTTTCTAAATTAAGATGTTTATAGACTAGAAATGTACTTGGATTTGGTTGGGTGCACATATAATAACTGTGGTGTTCTATCAATTTAATTAGAAGCTAGAGTTGTACAAAAATGAAATAATTTTATATAGATTAAGAAAAACTGAGCAACAAAAATTTTATGTCAAAACTGATTTTGAGTACAAAATAGTACTTTACCATGGAAGTATATACTTTCTCCTCTTGCTGTCTCTCATTAATCAGATTTTATAAATCTTTGAACTTTTAAAGAACCACTTTGTCCATCAACTTCAGAGTCCTAAAATATTGTTGAGATTTTGTATAAACAAATTATCTAAGTTTTGGTTCATTTGTTCAAAACCAGCTGGAAATATTTAATCAAAATTAAATGAATGGCTCACCTTACCACATCAGCTTTTGAATCTTTTAGTGAATTACAATGATTGAAAACAAAACCTTCCAGCTTTATCTCTATAAAAGCAAGGGAGGAGGTAAAAAAGTAAAATAATGAGAGCTTATATGGTGTGAAATATTTAGTATTCAAATTCTTTTGGAGTGTCTGGGATGTCTTGGTTTATGGGAAGAGTCTTGTAATGGTGTTCATATGATAATGAAGTGAATTTATATTGAAATGAAGTAGGCCTGTGCTTTTGCAGCATCTAAAACTGGTGAACCATTCAAAAGAACCATAAATAGAGACAACTTATTTGACATGTTTTGTCAAGGAAAGCTACTCTGAGGCAAAAGTAAAGCATTTGTGAAAATATCTGAAGTGAAATATTTACTCATTTCAATATAAAAAATAATTGAAATTGACAATATTCTCCATTTAGCCAAATTTTCTCCAAGCTTACCAGACATCTCAGGACCAGGAGGTAGAATGTTTTCTAAATTAAAAAATTGCAGTCTACAAAGAAGGGTCAATTAAAAGTCAGCAATTCAAATTTATTAATTGTAACCTGCAACTCTGAAGAAAACTATAGGCCATTTAATGGAAAAATCTAAAATGATAAGATCATATTGAAAAAATTACATTGTTCAGAAAAATTCAGTGATACAGTATTAAAGAGCGATATGTCTAAGAAACTGATTAAAATATGTGAATGTGCACCAAGAATAAACTATTTTGCTTCCACTGTTTTTTTAATGTTCAGATTATCAACATAGATTTTTTTAATTGATGTATGTTGTTATGCATATATTATGGTTTTAGAAACAATTTTACTTTTGAAATTTGGTTTTAAAGAGATCAATTTTATGGTCCATCAATAAAATAAAATCAAGATGTTAGTCAATATATAAACATTTTTAAAAATTACATAATTTTTAGTACTTTTATTTCCTCTTCTCACTCTCAGAAGTGTCCCAATTTAGATGGTGCATTATATGGTGGCCCTTGCTATTGTGTTCATCATTAGCAAGGTTCACAGATATTCCAGTTTTCCACCTTTCAGACCAATAGTAGTTTGGTACTTTTCTGTTCTTTTTGTAATTTGTCATGATTGTGTGGCTTACTTTGGCCAATGAAATGTGAGCAGAAGTGATATGTGGCGTTTTTAAGGGCCAGTCCACGACTTAACCTCTCTCTCCTGCTGCAGTGATCATGGAAGCATGTATCAAATAGGAGCTTCTGTCAGGTACAAGCTTGAATGATGAAGGCCTGGAGCACAGCTCCCAGCGACTCTGTGAGAAACACACACACACCCCCCACATACACACACAGGGATCTTTGTGGTGTTAAGCCACTGAGATATTGGGATTTTTTGATTTTGTAGCAAAACTTAACTGACCCTCATTGATAAGGCTATAACTAATAAATTAATAACTTCATCAGTTAATTAATTAAGACCCCACTTTGTTACAAGAGAACTTGGGAGACAGTTTATAAGCAGCAGGGTAAAATAAAAAGACAGGTGATTGGGTCCCAGGGTAAATAGAGGAATGAAAAGAAAATAAAGTCCGAGGTTAGGTTAGTCCTCCAAATGCACTCCTATGTATTTCCTAGTGGTGGGCTGGCATTTAATCTATAATACAATCTTAGCTCCCAAGGTGAATATAGAAATCTGACCAGTAACAGGATTTGTAAGATAACAACACAGTATAAGATGTTATGTATACAAGATACTACATTTATATACCAGTGCCTATAAGATGCTTAGGGAATACTTTAGACAAAAATGGGACCCCCCTGTCACATACTGGACAGATTTCCTCTCATAGATAAATCAGAGTGTTTCACATGGCTCTTTCTTAGCTCTGAATGTACGCAGATGATGCAATGGCAGAGTTTATATCAGGAAAACTTAATGGGAGTTGATGTAAAGGTGACAGTCAGAGCAGCCTGGATCCATAGCTCTCGACCATCTGGCCCAATTCAACATGAGCTTTATAGCATCTCTAGCATGAGTGCATATCCTTCAGTTAGTCCTTTAAGAGATATTTTTCTTGTCTTGAAGGCTCTTTTAACACAAGTTGTATAGGAAGAATGTTGGTGATATTTTCTGGCAAGTTCCTAATGTGGACTCAGACCTGGCTTCTGCTTCGCTACAGTGACAGGGCAAGATGTATAAATAAACAAACACTCTCAGAATAGAATGAGTTAAATGCGGAAAGACATATACAAATACTGTGTCCTTGGAGCCCCCAGAAGGGGTGGCAGCTCTCCTCGGTGATGAGTCGTGCCCCATTACATGATTGGCACCCTTGGTCTGCACTTTGGCTGCTGATTAAGGTGCCTGGCTGGTTGGCATCAGTGTCTCTGAATAGCTTTGTAGTCAAGGACCATTGGAAAGGCCCAAAGGAGCAACACACTGTGTTGAATCAGGCCACAATGTCAACTAGCTGGCTCTGCCCAGGCAGCCATGGTGTTCTGAGTGAGCTCAGAGGTAGGAACCTTGGCCAGGGCTGGACGAAGCCTATGAACCAATGACCCAAAGACTGGAATGTTTGCAAGAGTCTATTTTTGTTCCAGATAAAACTGGAAACGGAGGGATTTGGGGGAGCCAACCTCCTGGAGATTAATGGTGAAGGAGTGAGCTGCAGCTCACCAGGGAAGTATGTGGGGCTCTGAGCATCCTGATAGATTTCCCTGTAAAGCAAAGGCTGGGTGATGGAGAATAAGAAGAGTCCAGTTCAGTGCAAGGCAGGTTGTGCAGAGGCCAGGCCTTTCACAGAGATAATCAATGTTTCCATCCATCTGCCTCACTGTGTCTGCCCATCCATCCTGGGCTTCACCAAGCACCCAGCTGGTGTCTGGTTCTGTTCTTGGCTATGAGGCTGGCACAAGAGAAAGTGTATAGACCTTGTTCTCAGGTGCAGAGAAAATCCACAGCAGAACAGGACTGAAGAAAATACCTGGCTCATTTCAGAAGTGGTTTAGAGTTCAGAGTCCTCAGATTTCCGCTCTTGTTACCCACCAGCAGTGAAAAGTCATGTTTTCCCTTCCAAAGCCTTTTTCTCCTTGGTCAACCTAAGAGCTGTTGATGGAGAAACTGTGTGTCTGACCCCAGGCTCAGTTTGTGCTGTTGGGGTATGTGGGGGTGGGAAGTGAGAGGGAGCACCTCATCAGTCAAAGTTCCAGTTCTCTGAGGAGAATTAGAGCCCTAAGCCTGGAGGCAGAAACCCAGGCACCATTTAGTTGCCAGAGGACTGCCTGTCTTCCACTGTGACATGGATCAGGACATCCAAGGGCTGGTAAGAGGCAGATGTGACTGCAGACCTGCATTCCTTCCTCTGCATCAGTGATGGGCAGTGCTTGCTCCTTCCATCCTCAGAGTCCAGGAATCTGGATGTGGGGGCGATGTCCCTTCCCTCTCAGGCTCTTCCATAACCAGCTCCCTTTCCTTCTCTCCTTCCTGGGCTTGTGATTCCTTGGTCCCACACCCCACACCTGTTAAGTAACCCTCAAGCCTGGAGGTTTCTAGGACTCCCGGCAAAGAGGTCTGGACTTTGCCGGGGGATATCTGGCCTCCCCCTGCTGTGAATGCCAGGGCTGTCCTCACCCTGAAATGGAGCAGGCTGGGCTCTGGATGTCCCTGGCTGATGGCCACATCACTGCGTATTTCACCTCAGTCTGCCCTCCTAGAGTCTGTCTGAGACTTGGGACATGGGGAGACTTAGCTCACAGTGGGCTCTCCTGGCATGATTCACAGTATCTGGGGAAGCCCGTCAGTGACTTGGCAATGCTGGGAGCCGCGGGAGCCCCTCGGTGAATGCCTCACTGCTTGGGCCAGGTCTGACTGCAAGGGTGTGGTTGGGAGGCAGATGCGTATAGCTCGCAGGGTTTTCAGGCCTGACACGCAGGAAGAAGTCAGCTTTTACCCTCAGAACCTGGACTAGAGTGAGAAGCAAGAGGACCCGGACTTAGGGGGGCTTTGAGTCAGGACATCTGAAGTGCCTTCCCTTGTTGTTGACTCACTGAGAGATAATCAGCAGAATGACCCACAAAAGTTTTTTCAAGGCTCTACTCATAGTACCAAGTTGGTATTGAGATTGGTGCTCTATAATCTTTAATAAGTTTTATACATGCCTCATCTCCTCATGAAGAAAACACAGCAGACCAGCCTTAAAACTCTGCTTTGTATGTCCAAAAGCCTGTTGAAAAGGTGCTCTGAGAGAAGCAAGACCCAGTCAAGAGAGGAGCTCAGATTGATCACTAGGGTGTCAGCTCCCAGCCCCTGCACCTGTGGTCATTCACTCTTTCGTTCCATAAACACTCACTGAGTGATCTTTGCTAGCTTTGGGCTGGGCAGTAGGCTACAAAGATGAATCAGAAGTGATCCTGACTTTGAGGTGCTCAGAGGCCAGTAGGTGATATGTGATATGTTTATAAAATGGTCACAAAGATATGAAACGATTCTCACACCCACTAGAAACAAGAGTAAATGCAAATTATACCAAGATACTACTTTTCACCGGCATTTGGCAATGGTAAAAACACTGTATTACAAACTGTGTTTTTGAGACCTGCCCACATCTCATAGCTGGTGGGTGGGAGAGCTGGGGCTTGAACCTGAGGCCTGTGACTCCAAATCCCCTTTTCATTTAGTGGTCTGGCCTTCATGAGAGATGCCTTGCATAGTTGATTGGGTGTGTGGCATGTAGCCTGATCAAACTCCCACACCTTGTTCTGGATCTTTCTGATCCAGAGGATCAGAGGCCAAGAGGAATGATAGCATTGCATGCAAGAGAAGATGTAGCCCTCTGGCCTGTAGGCAGTGCTGGTCATCTTTTGTCTTCCAGAGGATCCAAGGCCATCTGTGGGCAGTTCCAGACCCTTGTGTTGTGGTCAGAGGCTTGACTGGATCAGTACCTGCCAGGAGGGTGAGGTGGCACTATTTTCAGGTTGGAGAATTCATGGGCTTAAGAGAGGAAGGTCTGGTAATCAGTACTTTAGGCTCCAGGGTCCTGCCTCTGATTCTTGAGCCCTGAGCCTGGGGAAGAGCAAGGTCCAGTGTGGAAGAGAGAGGGAGGCAAAGAGAATCCAGGGTAGCAGGTGCCTTGGTTCTTGGTCTGCAGGCATGACCCAGGCTCAGCTTGGGCACCTGAGGACAAGTGAAAAATAATGGGGGGAGTGTGAGAGAGAGGGTGGGAGGGAGCGGGAAGTGGGGAGGGAGGGAGAGAGAGGAAGGAGAAGAAGGAGGAGGGGGAAGGGAGAGGGAGGAAAGAGATTTACATGTTCTTGTGTATAAAGCAAGGGGTTCACCATTGAGACTGCTCTTCCTCTGGGTGAGAGCGCAGATGGAGGAAACATTCTTCCTCTTTCCTCTAGTACAGAATGGGGCATATAATCATTTCACCGTGTGTACAGGATTTCTAGTTACATAATGACTAAAAGCAGATAAAGATCCAGCCAAGAGAACAGCAAACCATGGACATGATGGTCATAAAAGTCCTTAGCCAGTCTCAGGGCTTGGCTGCCAACCTGCTTTGGGGCAATAGGGGTGGACAGAGCCAGGCATGAGGAGCCCTCCAAGAGCCCTGAGGAGGAGGTGGTGGCGGTGGGGGGGAACAGCAAGGGAGGCCAGCCCTTGACTGCCAAGAACAGCAGGTTGCAATGCTTAATGTCCACAGTCATGCCAGTGTGCTTAGGAACTGTTGTTATTTTTATGAGAAAAATGCAGAAAGGCTAATCTGTCTATTTATGTCTGTCTGGAACCATGTAATTACTGAAGGGATGTTCTTGTGCCAGGATCCAGTTGTGGCTCTTCCTCTCCCATGATGTCTTTGGGAGGCTGGGCCTGATGCCCCAGCTCAGCTCTACTGAGGAATCTGCCAAAGGTTTTGGGCACCAACGGGATGGTTGGACAGACGGAAGGGGACCTGGGAAAACCAAGATAATTGGGTCAAATACTTTTATCCGTTTTAGAGTTTGAGCAAGTGGTTATTTTAGGAATCCATGACTGCTATGAAATGGAGGTCTTTTCTATGGATATTTACTGTTCAAGTCAGAGTCTATCATCTGTCCGTCTCCCTGTTCAGCCATCTGTCCAGCCATCCGTCCGTCCACCCCTCCCTCCTTCCCTCCGTCTTTTGAATAAGCAGGTCATGCCAGATATTTTGCTGGCCTCTAGAGATACAGAGATAATAAGACATGGTATTTGCATTTGAAAGACTTGAATTATGGGGGAAGAGAGAAATACCAACCATGAAGCACAATGAATGTCACAGGTACTATAGTAGATTCTGTGTGGGTCCTGTGGGTCAAGGAAGGGGAGTGGGAAAAGCTTCAGAGAGTAGGTGACCCTTGAGCTGGGGTGTAGAAGCTGAGGGGATGTTTGCCATGGAGGCCTAGAAAGCATGCGCAACCTCACCGGGACTCCAGAGGACGCTCCAGAATAGTCTCTACCTTCTCTGTGTATATCTTGGATTCTTTTTTTTTTTTTTTTTTTTTATCCTGGATTCTAACCCAAACCCATGCTTTGCCAGGGTTGGGGTGGGCGATTCTTAGCCTGGTACCGGGACTCCAGAGGACGCTCCAGGATAGTCTCTACATTCTCGGCATATATCCTGGATTCTAACCCAAACCCATGCTTTGCCAGGGTTGGGCTGGGTGATTCTCAGCCTGGTATTAGGTGCTTCGGGTGACTTGACCTCCAGCTACTATTTTCATTTCTCTCCTGCTGTTCCCCTACACCCTGTTACATTGGGTCATGCTGTACTGTTCCCTAAGTGGGCCCAGCAGGTTCCTGCCTCCTTGCCTGTGACCAGGTTGGTCTGCCTGCTTGGATTGTCCTCCTTTACCCCATTGGATTTTGCTTGAGACCTAGGATGTTGCCCTCTTGTGGGGCTCAGTGACTGGTGAATTTATGAATGCATGAGCAGGGGACTGAGTAGTGAGGAGACTTCTCTGAGTATAGCAGCGTGTGTATTGAGCTGCATGTGGCAAGGCTGGGGCATTTGGGGGCTAGGTGTAGGCTGAGAAGAGGGTGGTCTTTTAGAATGTACAAAGCAGGCCAAGGGCCTGTTGATTGGAAGAAGACAGTAGGCATGTCACCCACCTCCTTATATCCTGGTCCGAGGTCCCTCCACCCAGCTGAGGGAATCCTCACTGTAGGAAGGAAGGTCTGAAAAGGCCATATGGCTTTCTGCCTTCTCTATTCTAAAGCTTTCTAAATCTACAGTTCTGATATTTCCCCAAGTTTTGGAGGGATTTCTTTCTCACATCACCATTCCCTGAGCACTGGGAGTAGGTACTAATGTTTTTCAGGGGCCTTCTGAGTGGACTGAGCTAATTCCTTGGTCACATGGGACTGTCCCCCAGGAGGGGGCAGGCATTGGCTATGGAGGGCGGTTTGCTCTCCAGCTGGGGCCAGCTGGGCTTCAACAATCAGCCCGAGGCTTGGCCTCCTCTAGCTCAGCACAGGCTAATCCTCCAGCTGGCAGGGGCTGGGTGTTGTCCAGAGCTGCGGGTGCGTGTTGACCGAAGCCACCGTGGATGTCCTTGGTGCTGCCCTGGCACTGGGCTGAGGGGCAGGATAGAGCCCCAGGGGCAGGGGATACAAGGGTAAGTTTTCTCTCAGCAGCTGGAGTAAACTGGGTAAGGCCCTCACCACCTGGGACCTCTGTTCTACCTGGAAGTGATGAGGTTGGGCTAAGCATCTTTCCAACTCTGCTGTTCCTTGGCTATAGGCCTCTATGAAGTGGATGGTCCACATAGCGGAACCAGGGCCAGCTGTCCTGAGGGAGGACAATAAGGAATGGAGAAGTTAGAAGGGCTTGACTATTACCCATCCTGTCCAGTGTCCTATAGCTGGTTGGCCCACAGGCTCAGAACCTGAGGAAATGAGGGAGGACACCATATGCCTCCCTTTAGCAGGTGTTTATTTGCTTATGTTTCCTGCATGTCCAGCTGTGCTGAGTCGGGCCATGTTTCTGTCCTGAAAAGGGGCAGACCAGTCTTTGTCCCCAGGTGGTGTGGGACTGAGGCAAGTTGGACTGTGAACATTGATGGGGTTCAGTACCAGGAGAGACCCCTGTGCGTTGAACAGGCTGAGAAAGCCTTCCTGCAGGAGATGGGACCAGAGCAGGGCCTAGGATTTTCTCTGGTTGGCATAAGAAGGAAAGGCCTGGGAATTGCTTTGCACATTTGTTCCTTTGTGCATCTGGGGTTGCTGGAGATCCATCTGGAAATTTGCTCTGATAGACTTTTTTAGAGGTTTGGTAGGGGAGACTCTGCAGTTGGTGCACCAGCGTCAGGGGCCTGAAGACTCGGACCTCCCTCCGCAGGGCCTGGGTGGGCAGCTCAGCTCCTGCTGGAGGGGAGGAGGCTGAGTCTGGGGGTTGTGGGTGAGCAAAGGCCATGCTGCATCCAAGGCAGAGTGGGTGCTGGAATTTAGAGTCTGGATATGCTCCTTGGAGCTCCCCAGCATAAAGGACCCATCCTGGATCACCCCTTCCTAAAGCTTTTGAGCCTTATCTCCAATCCCTGCCCATTTCTACTCTGCAAACCGTGCTGGTCCCTGTGGCCCATGCTCTCCCACATCTCAGGCCTGTGCCTGCTTCTGCCTCTTGGAATGCCCTTGCCTCCCTTCTCTGTCTGGGGACTCCCTTCGCCCTCTGCTCTGGCATTTGCCACCCTCCGAGCTGTCCCACCTCTGTGCTCTGACACCGTAGCCCATACCTCTGCACCAGGGCTCACCTTACTGCAGGTGCGAAGAGAGTCTTTAGGTTGCCAACTCCCTGTGAGTAGGCCTTGGTCTTACTCATCTCGCTATCCCTAGGGCGCACAGGGTCCTAGAGGAAGTGCTGGATAAGCAAGTAAGTGCGATTGTCCTGGTCACATGCTCTGTGTCCCTGCTTTCCCCTTCCTCTGGCCATGCCCTTTCCTGGAGGACAAGGGTTCAAAGTGACATTCCCAGCCAGAACCCAGTTCCAGGCTCCCCTACCTCATTGGTACCAGGGACCCTGGAATCCTTGGTCCCGATGGCCCTGAGGTCTGCTCAGGGGCCTTGCTGGGGTCCATCCTGAGTCCCCATGTGGGCAACTCTTGCCAGAGGCCCTCAGGAGGTCCCTCACGGGTGTGGGGTGGAGACGGAGCTGGGGACAGGAGGCAGGGGGTGGGCCACAGGCTTTCAGCTATACTCTTGCCACAGGCCCTGCCCACGTTAGAGGTGGTTTGATGAATGACTTCATCCTGAGTGGAACCGTGTGTGTTGGAACCTGCAGGTTCCAGGGTGCTGAGGCCAAGGCGTGGGGGCAAAGGGGCGGAAGGTGGTGGGTCTGGGCCGACCAGCCTTGTCCTGCTGATCTATTGAGTCTTTGGATTTAACCATTCTCATATTAGTAGGTGGTATTTCCTGAGCTCCAGCAGTGGGCTAGGCCCTATGTTAAGGGTTTTGTAGCATTTATATGTTGTAATCTTCACAATGACCCTTTTGGTGGGGACTAATATTGTTCCCAAATTACAGAAGAAGGAATTGAGGCTCAGAGTTACACAGCAAGGGCTCAGACCCCTATCTGTCTGACTCTGATTCCGTCTGAGCTTTCAACCACTCTGCACATCACCTCTCTCAGAGGGAGGCCTGTGGTGGATGCACTCAGCGTCCCTGGGACTCGACGCTCAGCATCTTCCTTGGGCAGGAAAGTGGCAGCTTCAATGGGGCCTGGCTTTGGGGGGCTGCTCGGTTCCCTGGGGGTGGGTGAATGTCTGAGCCGCCTGACGGAGGATTGGAGGAACCGGGAGGCAGGGGCAGGGGGCGGGGCGGGGGGTGGGGAGTGGGTCTGTGACCTGGGCCCGCAGGGGCAGAGAGCTTTTCATTTGCTGCCTGGAAAGTCAGCACTAGAATGAAGGGTTCTTCCTTCTCCTCACACTTGAGTGGAAGCCTTAGTATCAAGTTTTGGATTCTCTCTCCATCGGGGTATCCAGGAAGCCCAGCATTTCTGTTGTACTAGGGAAGACTGCATGGTAGTAATAGTATAGTATTATATTATGATGACTGTTACTTTTACAAAGGCCCCTAGGCCTGAATTAGCCTCACTTCCAGGTTTTTGCACCCAGGCTATACAGATGCTATTCTGGTGTGCTGCCTGCATACGCAAGTCATTTTCACACTCCGTGTCCTTTGAGAGCTCACTCCTGTTAGGGGTCAGGTGTTTAGTGAGATCAGTAGGGTTGGGAGGCAGTCAGGGAAATGGCAGGAGTGTGGCCTTTAGACTAGAGCTTTGATGGGTTAATCTCACTGCCGATGCTACTGGATACTCAGTCTCTCAGGGTCTCAGTTTTCTCTTCTGTTAAATGGGAATTCTTTCTGGAGGGGTGGTTGCAGGTTTCAGTGGTGGCACATGGTTGATGTTTAGTGGTAACGTACTGTGAATGTCATTCTCACTTTCTGGAATAGTTTCTTGGGCTGTTAAAGGAAATTGTTCTTAGAAGCCAAGCCACCTGCTCCCGTGTGGGATCTGGGTTTACTTTCCTAGTGGCCGGTGTGTGTGGGGAATAGAACAGGATGATTTCTGTGCATTAGCCTATGTCTGCCTCCTAACTCGTGAAGGAGATGGGGTCTGTGAGAGCTTTGCTGGCTGGAGGCCCTGCTGGAAAGCCTACATTGTGTCTGTGAGAAAGAGGGTGGGAAGTAGCACAAACTTCGCTAATAACTCTGCTGATCTTGGGGGTTGTTATTCCTTGTGTATCTTTTTTTCCTTCAGAGAGGGAAAGAACACAGGGTGAGCCAGAGTGCTGTCCCAGGCAGGCAGAGATTTATTGCCAGCTTTGTTTTTGGGTTTCCTCCTGTCCTCATCCAGCCCCTGCAAGGAGAGTGGGGCTGCCGCGCCGCCTGCAGTGGGTGGGTTTGGACAGGAGAGAGGCAACCCTTTCGGCTTCAGGGCAGGCGTCGCCTGAGTGTTTTGTGGACTGTCTTTCCCCCACCCCGAGCTCTGCTTGAGTATCTACGAGCTCAGCTGGCCTGGCACTTGGACCCAGCCATTGTGTCCGTGGTGACTCACTCACACCAAACTCCCCTGGAAATTCTGGGTAAATTGGGTTCCAGGGACATTTTCAACTTTATTTCCAGTGGTAAAATATGTGTATGTCTCATGGTTCCCTCAAATCCCTGGCTCCCCCAGGGGCAGCTGCCTTCTGGTGGGGGGGGCATGGGGCGGGTGGCCCTCCTCATTTCCTCCCCAGGCTCCTGGGTACCCACCCACAGGCCAGGAGTCCCTGAGCACCCAGGAGGTGCTCAGCAGACTAATGGAACTTTACTGGAGAAAAGGCGAGGCCCAGCCAAGTGTGTACCAGGGGCTGCTCCCATTATCAATTGGACCCTGCAGAAGGACACGTGGACATGACCTCAGGCAGAAGTGGGCCAAACAGGGGAGGTGGCGGGAGGGGTGCTGTGGGCGCGGGGAGAGGACAGAGGATTCGGGAGGCCCAGGACGGACCAGCGTCTGTCGCCTGTCCCCAGGGCGCATGCCACCTCTGCACAGCCTCACACATGGGGGGCGGGTGGGCTGGGGCCAGCACAGGGGTTCCTGACTGGCCTCCTGCTGGCAACCTGCTCTGCTGGCCCCTCTCCTCTCTCACCCTCTGGACCACAGCAGCTGGAGGGCCCCTCAAGGTGTCTGGCCTGTGCAGCCCTTCCCATCTGGAGCCAGTTTTGGGCGCCTTTGCCTCAACTTCCCCGTCTGCTGGAGCACACTTGAGTGCAGGACCCAGTCTGACTGAACTACTCCCTCCCTCGTTCCCCCAAGATTCTTCTCTTTTTCAGACCCCCTTTTGCTACATAAGGTCTAGGGAGGGAGGTGTATATGAGCACGGGGACAAAGTTGGATGGACCAGCTCCTCAGTGAGGGGATGGGGAGGCAGGCATTGGGGGTCTTCCTTCTACTCAGCACATGTCTGACCCCAGGAAGCAGCCACCAGTGGCTCGGGCTCTGTTCTCTGAGGCTCTGGGCAAGCATGGTTCATTGTTCTGCCCAAGTAGCTGTTAGTCTGTGCGCTAGTCCCTAGGGGAGGGCCCAGGGCCATCACTTCTTTGCTGGGGGTCTGAGAGGGGCACAGCTTCTGCTTCATGGCTTCTTAAAAGCTGGGAACTGCTTTTGTGGGCCCCTGGAAGCAGCCTGGGCCTGCTGAGTGGGAGTCGCCCTTTGGCTAGGCCCAGCGAAGGCACTCTTCCCACTACCCACAAGACCTCCCTTGGTGCAGGGTTTGAGGGTGGAGGGGTCAGGCCCCCAGACACCAGCTTCCACTGCATTGCATTAAGTCTCTCACTCCTGCCTCCTCTCTGCAACAGCCCCACGAATTGAGGACACCTTGGCTCAGGGCAGGGATGGTCCGATCTAAGATCACAAAGACAGTAAGTGGGGGAAGTGAGATCAGACCTCTACTCCCTGGACTCCCAGCTTGGGGCACTTTCTTTCCTCCTTCCATGTTGACCTCACCTACAACACTGGCCCAGTTGCTTGTCCCTGTGGGGCCAGTGAGAGTGGAGGCCCCAGAAGATGAGCCCTTGCTGCCAGGCCCCAGGGCGGGATGGGGGTGAGGGGGACTTCCCTGACCACACGTCTGTGTGAAGACAGACCTCGTCTGGATCCCTCCTTGGCTTCCCTTCCCACTGAACTTCCTTTCCCATTCTTGTATCTTAAATTTTGGTTTCAAGTTTGCCCCTCCTGTGTTACTTCATCGGGTTCCCAGGTCTGGAAAGATAAATCCACTTAATGGCTTGCTTCAAAGTGCTGAAGGACATGTGTGGCTGAAGCCAGATGCCTTCCTCCCAGCTCAAACTCCCCCCTCGCCCCCCAGCCTGTGCTTAACTGCTCTAAACCTGTGTGGCTTTGGGGCAGCATCTTCTGTGACCTTTTGGGCTTGGGGAGAAACCCAGGGAGGGCATAGCACAGGGGCTGGTGGCTGAGAGCTTATAGCCTCCCTGGCGTCCCTCTGTCTTAGGTCAGTCAGTCCTCCCTAAGCCCTTTCTTCTCAGGAAGCTCCTATTAATATGTTCCATTTCTTGTATCAAGCAACTGTCTTGCAAACAGTGTTGTTGGTAATTCATAGGGGTGGCTGTTATTTTTGGAAGCTAGAGCCTACAATGACCAGCCTAACACTGGCGGCCTTTATTTTTTAATTTTATTTTTTTTTCAGCTTTCCTCATATTATTGTAGAAATTACAGAAAAATATTTGGCTGGTCATATTCAACACTATATATGTCTGATTCTTTGTCATTGTGTTCATCCTAGAAAAATAAACCTTTTGGCATCTTGTAGATTTTCCTGGGGTTCCCGTGTGTATTGAAATCTGTGAAATGACTTTCTGTGTAGCATCGTGCCTAGGAAGATACAGGCATGAGTAATTGCACTGGGTTGGTGTTAAACGTTGTCATGTCTCTGTTGTGGCTGAGTGTTGGGGTGTGTTGGAGCTGTATGTAATCCCCAGGGCCTGGGGTGCTGGGACAGCTGACACCTGGAGGCCCAGAGTTGGCTGGCATGGGGGAAGCTGGACTTCCACGCAGCTGGTATTACTTGAACAGGAGGAGAGGGGTCTGGCTTACTGTACCAGCGGAGAGGCAAGGAGCATCGGTGGTCACAAGATCCCTTGGAGGTAGTTTTCCTGGTCTAGAACATGCTCTGTGTGATTTTTGCTGAAGCCTGAAGGCAGTCTCACATTTCTTCCTGGGAGCCTGTGAGATAAGCAGACCAGGTGTGACTATGTCCATTTTCTGGATGGACAAATGGAGGTCCAGCCAGGCAGAATGATTTACCTAAAGCCACAATTTAGGTGAAGCAGAGACTTGACTGGAGGCCTCAGGATTCGAGGGCAACCTTACTTCTTCCTCACATGGCCACACTTTCCCTCTGGCTATTGCCACATCTCTGTATTACTGACTGCTCCTCGGTGTTTACGCCGGTTTCTCTGCTCTTGGAGGCACCAGCAGACAGCTGTGTCCTGGTTCAGCTGACTTTCGTTGCAGGTACCACTCTCCTTTCAGCATCTGCTCTGCCCCCCCGATGCACTGTTGTCTTCCTTAGGTGACAGGTGTGTACCATCCCCAGGGCCTGAGCCCATCCCCAGCCGCCCCTGGACTCCGTGGGAGCTCAGCCCCTGGAAGCCTGCAGCCCAGCTTTTCCTTAGTGTAGCCGGAAATATAACTCTTATTTCCTGGCTCCAGGATCTGTCCCTTTGAAGGCAAAATTGCTGTTTTCCTCCTTGAGAATCATCTGAACCAAAGCTGTATTTCGGTTTATTGGCTTGGCTTGAACATAAAACCACAGGTGGGGAAAATACAACCTTCCCAGCTCAGGGCCCATTCCTTTGGGAATATGGGGAAGGAAAAACTGGTCTTTTCATGGCCACTGTCCTTCTGCCATGAAGGAAGGTATTGCCAGGTCTGAAAGCTGAACCAGACTTTCCTTGGAGCCATTTGTGGTTCACAAAACTGCAAGAGTTTCCTTAAATTGTTTGTAATGTTCCTTGGAATTTACAGTCTGCGATGTTCCCCAGGGCACAATTCTCTCGCAGGATCCCCACATGTGATCCCTGCATTGTCCAGGGAGTGGGGCCAGCAAGAGGCAAGGATGGGCACATGGGTCCTCTCCCCAGTTATTTGTGGGATGATGTAGAGGGCAGCACGGTGTGTTCTCAAGGCTCTGGGAGTTCTGAACTCAGCTTCCAATCCAGTTGGCCATTTGAAGTATTTTTTTTCCCCCTTTTTGTGACGGTAGGCAGAACTCATTCACTGAGTTAGAAAGAAGCTTGATGGTGGTAGTAATGAATGCTTTAGAAACATCTATTTGCTTTTATCCATCTCTGTCATTTTTCTGTGAAGTCATTCACTCTATCTCTCCTTCCTTCCTTCCTTCCTTCCTTCCTTCCTTCCTTCCTTCCTTCCTTCCATCCATCCATCCATCCATCTATCCATCCATCCATTTGTCTGTCCATAGCTCCATTTTTAAGGGCTATTTCTGATCAGTTGGCACAGATACACACCAGTTCATGGACCATGTATACTCAACGAAGTTCTTTCAACAATTTCAAAAAATGTGACCTGCATTTTCTGACTTCTTAGGCCTCATTTTTCTGGAGTATAAATTTGAACCTAGAAATCAGCTGACCATGTAGCCCTTTGTGGTAAGAAGTCCATTTTGTCTTTTAGCAGAGCTTTACCCATGAGTGTTTGCTGTCACACTCATTTATAATTTGGTTTATGGGTGCTGTTGTACTTCCTTTTGAACTGTAAGCATGGTTGCAAGGCCCTGGCCTCCCTCTCCAGTCTGATGGCTATCAGTTCCCCATACACATTCCGAGCTTAAGTCATAATGCCGTGGTTATGGTTCCCGGAGCACAGCATACTCTTCTGTGCCTCCATACCTTTATGCATGCTGTTCCTGCTGCCTGAACACCCTCACTTATCTTATCACGTGGTAAGCTCCTGTCCACCCTTCAGAAACCATTCTGGATGCCTCCTCCTCTGTGAAACTTTCCCTCATACCTCTAGACAGTGTTAGAGTCACCCTTTGTGTTCTTACAACTCCTAACGCACTGTACTCTGTTTCCTATGGGCTCCTTGAGGCCAGGGAGTGGGTCTCAGTCATCTTGATCTCTCCCACCAAGAATAAACCCGTACAGACTAAAAGCAAGTCAATTCTATTGGAGATGCTCATGGATTTTAACCAAAATTTTATGATCAAATCCCAAACCATACTACATGCACTATATGTTGCCTTCGGTCATGATGTTAAACGGCATGTGTCCTGAGTGTGAATGTGTACACCTGTGGATCCTGGGAAGCCTCTGAGGCTAAGGTCTCTCTCCTTAGTTCTCAAAGCATTTACTGCCAGGGGCCAGAGGCTATGGCTAACAGGAATGTGGGTGCATCCAGATTGCATGTCATAATGTAAATAAATAGCAAGTGCAGTAAAAGCAGCATGTAAAGGTCAGACTCTGATAATGATAAGCCACAGAAGTAGCCCTCACCGAACCCGTACATCCTTCTACTTGAGTTAGTACCTCTGCTCGAAATGACTCTGAATGAGCTGGGGTCCTGGCAGGAAATAGATGGAGGTAATTGAGAACAGTTTAATAAGGGACTGTTTACAGAGTCTGAAAGGGATGATGAGTACCCTGAGGCGAGGGAGAGGGAGAACTCTAGCTAGAGTTGTAGCTCACCACAGGAACTGGGGACTCTGGTAGAAGAGGCCAAAGCTTGGTGGCATGGGGGTGGGGGTAGTAATAAGTATCCTGATCTTGCTCACCACTCACCCTCTGCTTTAGGGTAGCACCTTCCACTGGCCAGACCCACCTGGGAGCCAGAGGGCAAGGGAGCTCATTTATGCAGCCCCAGGCCAGCCTCCAGGGCACAGGGCAGGGGGGTGGGTAGGTCTGCTGCACCCTGGGGAGTGCCTGCCTGGCCACCTGCACACTGGGATGCCCATCTGCAAATGAGCTGGCATACTCCTAAGGACCATCTTTTTCCCTTCAGGGGCCTTTATGTGCAAAAGTTTGCTTTTATTCCCAGGTGGGTTCATGTAGGGATCTGAGGAATGGAGTCTTGTATAGGCTGGTAGAGGTCAGTAATTTCCCAGGAGGACATGATGGTTGACCAGATGGGCAGTGCCTCTTTCATCTTCTGCTTTTCCCCAGTGAATGTAGTCAGGGGCCTTTGGCCTCAGTAGTTAGGAAGGGCAGGAATGGTGGAAGGAGACAGCCTAGCCAAGGAGATGGAGGAGGCCAGGGGATGCTGCTTAAGGAGACACCTTGGCACGCTCTGTGACCTATGTGTGTGTGTGTGTGTTGGAGAATGGGCTGCTCTCCACCTGGACATATTGGGGCTGCAGGTAGAGGTGCTGTGTGGTTTAGTCAAGGGATGTAAGCTTTGGGAACTGAGCTTGAATCCTCGTTCCAATGCATAACTTTGGGCAGGTTGCTTAACGTCTTTAAACCTCAGTTTTCACAACTGTAAAATGGGATCATAAATCTGACTTTGCAAACTTCTTGTAAAGGTTAGAGACACACACACATTTCCTACATGTGGTAAAGAATGACAGCTATTGTCTGTTAGTTCTCATTTGAGCAGATCTGGACACCTGACCTTGTGCTTACTTTGGTCCATGGCCTCTCTGACACATTTTCACTTTGGATCTTCCCCAGGTGAATGAATGACCTTGGGAGAAACTGAAGCAGCTCAAGACATGTGAAAATGTTCAGGCCCTAAAATGGACTTGTTTTTCACTTTCCCACAAGGCATACTTACTAGGAAAAGTCGCGGAAAATTCGATGCTCAGTTTACAGTCCCAAGAACATGAAAAAGCTCCCCTGCCAGCTAAAAAAAAAAAAAAAAAAAAAAGATGGATGTTATTTCTGGGAGAAGGCATTTCGTACAGTGGCTCAGGCAGGAGACGGTGAGTCAGATGTGCTTAGAGCCGGGCCAGGCTGGCCCCGCAGGTCCCCCTGTGAGTCAGTGCTGCCTGTGAGGCTGAGGCTGGGCGGGCAGTGGGCCCGGCGGGCCATGGAGCCAGGTGTGGTTCCCCCACTTGCAGAGCTGCAGCTCTGCTGTCTCATCACCCCCTCAGGGACATTGACAATGCCTTCTGCCGTCAGTGTCTCCAGCCATGGCAACTTAGGCAGTCACTAATGTGGTCATGGCCCTCCCCTCCCCATCCTGGACTGGCCTTTTTCTGCAAAGATTATCTGCTTCTAGATGAAACCCTCAACATCCCTCCCCAACCTGACCACACACTCTTGCAGCTGACCCAGAATTTCTTCTCCCACTGTTTATCTCTGGGGATCTGTTGGGGGCTGGTGCACAGTCTGGCAGAGCCTGGGGTAGAAGAGAATGTTCTATTTGGGGGGCTTTGAAAGGTGAACAGTGAAGGTACCTAGAGCTGAAGTCCTTCCAGCTGTCCCAGGGTACCATGCTGCAGAAAATCAGGACACAGGAAACCAGACATTTGAGTCACAAGAGGGAGAAAGCCTCCATGGGTGAAAAGAGGTCAGCCTTGACAAGAAGTGTGCCAGGGAGGGGGGCAGAACCAGAACTGTGGGGCTTATTTGGGAGATCTGGTTTCAGTTCAGGCTCTGCCCCTGACTCAAATAAATGTTGATCTTTCTGATCCAGTTATTCCTTATCTGCAAAATGGGGAGACAGTTCCTATCTCACAGGGGTTTGTGAGGATTAAAATTAAGATAGTTCATGTAAAAGCACATCATGATCTACAAATTAAAAAAAATCATTGTAGATTATTACTACTAATAGATAAGGAAAGGAAGGATCAGAGAGGTTAAGTGACTTGCCTGGGGTCACACAGCTAGTATAGAACCAGGACCCAAACACAGATCTCTTCTGTCCATTGTTCTCTGTTGTCTTAGTTTCTTCCATTTTTAGGGGAAGACACAGAATGTTGTAATTAGTTGCTTTTAAGCTCAGGGTTCCTTGTGGGTTAGCCAGGGATCTGGGCTTCTGGCTTGTAGCCTCGGGACGGTGGGCAGGTGGATCTGCCTGTCGCGGGCAGAGGGTGCTGTGGCTGTTGAAGGAGCTGTGTCCCCAGGGGTGGATTTCAGCAGTGAGTGTCCACTTCCACCTTATTGCTCCTCTCCTGCCTCCTCTGTGGTAGAGTCTGCCTGTCTTCTCCCTGTCCCCAGAACACACTGTTCCCTTCCAGCATAGCATTTTCCATGATGTATTGGGCTCCTTGGTTTTTGTCTGCTTCCCTCATCAGCCTGGGAGTGTCAAGGGGGCTGGGACAGGTCTTCCTCATCCTGTCCTCCCACCTCTGTGGGTGGGCACCTGAGCCAGGGTCTGGTCTGTAGGCAGTGCAGGAGTGCTGGGCAGGCCGTGTGGAGGGTCCCTCGGCTGTCAGAGAGGCCAGTTGCCCACGCTGGGGTCTGGTCAGGACAGGAGGGTAGCTCATGGGATGGATGTCCCAGGTTGGAGGTGGCAACCTTGTCAGGTACAGAAAACATCTATCATTGTGTATATTACATGCACCGTCGGGGAGGATGTGAGTACGGGAGTGCCTGCATTCGTGCCAGTTAGAGTTAGCTACGTGGGCCAGGACAGGCCCTGTCAGCAGGCTCCTGCTCTGCTGTGAAAATACGTCCTTGGAGCTGAGCCCGGGTCATATATGATCACAGCACCCAGGCAGGCAGAGCAGGGCTACCTCAGAATCTGGCCGATCCTTTTCCTCATGACCTTCAGAGGAGGAGAGGGCGCTGAGTGGCTGGTCTCCACCCTGCCCCCATCCCCACTTGAAATAGAACACTCTGGTTTGTAATGGGAGTGGAGACTCCATGTGACTGACTGAAGACAGATCCATGACGCCACAGGTCAAGAAAGACATGGGACCCATGTAAGACCATTCGTGGTAAGTTCACAGAGAGCCAGACTAGAATCCTGGTTCCTGCTTGTCCAGCTTGAATAATAACACCTCTTAATTTCTCCTGCCCTTACATCCTCGAGATTCCCTCCCCGCTAAATGTGGGCTGGATGGGTGATGTCCAGGGGAACAGATGCCTGTTCCCAGGTGACATGGACTGGGAGTCAAGTGGGCCTCGGTGCAGAGGGACGGAGCAGTTCCCTGGAGCCCCAAATGTTGATCCCATTTTCCACCTGCATACTGTGTTAGTTCAGTTGCCTGCACAAAGTGGGGTGGGTGGGGGCTCGGAGCCAGGGAAGCGAGGTGGTTGGACTTGTGTTTTAGAAACATCACCCCACTTGGAATAGGCAGTTGGGGCAGTGAGGGGGCAGAGGCTTTGGGGGAACGTGGTTGAGGAGGCTGCTGCCAGCTTGCTCTACACTCTCTGGGCTCAGCTGGCCGACCCCCAGGTAGCTGGCCATCAGGGAGAGCCTTCCTCGGCCTGCTTTCCAGAGGTAGGGGCACAGCCCAGGCCAACAGGCTGTTACCACTCTGCCTAAAGTCCCTCGTAGCTTTTCAGATGCTTCCTTCCTTTCTCCTTCCTGTGTCCAAGGCCCTCTGAACCCCAGTTCTTGCCAGCTCTCCAAGATGTCTCCCTTTGCTTTGCCACATACATACTATTCCTACGCAGCCTCTGTGCCCTCCGCTCAGGTTTTGCACATTCCTGGGGCGAAACACATGGATGTAAGGAAGAGCAGGAATCAGAGGGACGCATCTCCCTGTGTCGTGCCTGGGCTGATGCTGAGCTCCTCTCGGATGGCTGGGCCTATGCTTCTGTGTCCATCCCCCAGCCTTTGGGTAGGCTGGAAACCCATCTGCAGTGCCACAGATCATTGTCACAGGTGGGTTCAGGATGCCACGTCTGTCAGGGGTGTTCTGACCGTGTCTGTGGTTCCTGTCCTGACCCAAAGCTGGGAACGCAGTATGGAATCAGTTGGTGAGTGTTGGTGAATGAATGATGGGTCCCTTAACTTGTCCACAGTCGCTGCCTTCAGCAGGGTTACTCCTCTGGAGTAGATGAGTCTTCCCTCTTCTGGCTTTCTGTATAGTGAGTTTCCTGTATTTGGTGGGTCTCCTATTTCCTAGAATAGCTGGGGGCCCCCTAAGATGATACTCTTCTTCATTAATGAAGTTTAATTAGTTAATCATCCAGTTCATCCATAGGTACTTATTGACATGCCTTCCATGTGCCCATCACTCTTTTTAAGTATAGTGGAGACAGTTGTGAACAAAACCACATCCCTACCCTCATGGAGCTTACATTCCAGCAGAGTTCAGACCCATTTAGGTGCTCCATGGGTCCAGAAATGTCTGCTGGCTGATTTGTACTCCTATAATGTATTAGTTTAGAAAATATTTAAAGCTCTGTTGTACTCATAACCTTTCAACTATCAGGTTACTGCTCCATCTTAGGGAGAACATTTACCCAACTACCAGATCATCAAAACTCTGCAGGGAGACTTCTTATTCAGAAATGCCTCCATAACATCTGTGATTCATACTGCTTGTTTCATGTAAAGCAGGGATTCCTACTGCAGATTGCACGCTGCTTGGATTTGGCACAATGGCTGTACATGTTGGGGATGAAACCTCAATACCACAAGGGCATAGCAGGGGGTGGGGGGGACGTCATTAGCGTATTCATGACTCCCTTGTCTTCTGTGTATAGGTCTGTTGCAAAGCTAATAATTTTCAGCTTTCAGTGAAACCTTCTAACTTATCAAGTGTTCCTGTTGTAAAGTAAGAATGTATGAAGTTCAAACCTATCCTCAGATTCTTAGATGCTAACATCTTCAGAAGAGGTAGGCATTCTTAAAATCAGCAAAAGATTGCTGGGGCACCAGAAATCCAAATTCATGAATTTGCTCATTGTTCTTCCCTACTTTTCACAACTGCTAGTGTTTTGGTCCTTAACCATGGAGTACAGAGGTGCGGCTATGAAATCAGGATTCTGCTTTTCATATGTGGCTTGGGTAAACTTTCTTCTGATGTAAAGCCATTATAGTTCTAATTTAATTGTTCCCCCAGGCGACTAAGAGAGGGGAAGGCATCCAAATTTCACCTCGGCTTAGTTGGCTTTGCCTGCTGAAGGTGTGAACTGTTTGGGGCCGTGGTAGCAGGGAAGGGTCCAAATATCTTGATGTTTTCTACTTCTTGATTTGAGCTGTGAAATATTTCATGAGGCTTTAGATGTAACATTGGGATCCTTTTTAAAAAGAACAAAAACATCCCCTCTTCCGCTCTCATTTAACTGGTTTGGTTTTGCCTGTGAGTTACACATGCCCACCCAGGCACTGGGTAGCTTGCTCAGAGTGGGGTCTCTGCTCCCGCCCTCTGGCTGTTGGCTGGAAGCATCTCTGGCCTTCTTGCTCTTTTGTTGAGTGGGGCTCCAACATTTTGCATCTGATGTGTTTGGAGTAAAAATGTTTACAGGCCCAGAGGAACATTAGCAACATTGCAAATGCTTTTTATTAAGACCAAAAATGAAGCTGAATTATAACTGTGAATAGATGGCGGCAAAGGGCCTTTATCCCTGTGGTCTTGAGGGCTCAGATCTTTCTGTCTTACTTTCTATATGGCTGAAAGCAGGAGCTTAGTTCCTCATTAGGGAACTTGCTGATGTGAATACAGTTTGATGTTTACTGAGGATTCGAGCCATAAGGCAGATACAGAAGAAATTCTTTGGGAGTTTTGAGTAGAAGTTGATAATCACTGATCAGGAGATGAAGAAGACTTGTGGGAGGAAGCTTCTGATGGGTCTGGGGGATGAGTGAGGGTCCTGTAATCAGCAAAGGGGGGTGGTTTGATGAGGGAGAAAATTCCTGGCAGAGGACAAGGAAGGAAAGCCCGTTGTGGCTGTAGCACCAAGTAAGTGATGGCCAGCAAGCAGGACACAGGCTGAAAAAAATGGGTTGGGCTGAGATTATAGAAAGATTTACAAATGAATGTATATATTTGTGATGGCAAGGGAAAGTCTTTAGAATTTTCTATGAGAGTCTACATTTTGAGAGGACAATTTGTTGGCCGTCTCTAGGTGCTGTTGCCATGCAACTTAGCCGTCTATTGGGACCTGGAGTATAAATACACAGGGGGCCTGGCAGACTCAGCATCAGGGGGTCCCCTCCGGGACACCAGGGTCAGGCCTGTCTGGTCAGTTGAGTCCACTTGCATCGAGAAGTTTCTACCATAACAATATCTGAATGGCATTCTTCAGTGTGTGCCTTTGGGCAACCTCCCAAAAGGATAAGATAGCCAAACTGAGCCAGTGCTGTGGGGGGAATGTATTCAGAGCCACTTAACAACGACATGGACATCTTTGTAGTTTCTGTGATGTGCAGGGACAGTGTGTCACACAGAGGTGGCTGGCTCGGGGTGTCTCAAGGCTGAATCTCAGCCTTTGCTTGCCTGTTTTTTTCCAGATTTGCTGCATCTTGGGCTGTAAGTCTGCCCACACAACTGGCTGGGGTCATGTGTAGACTCCACCTCCCTTTGTCTGGGTCTGCCCTAGAGTCCTGCTTTTCCATCATATTTGGGTGAATGCAGGAAGGAGCAGAAAGTCTTATAGGACAGACAGACAGGTGTCCTGGCCATCCGGAGACTCACTGAGAACCTCTCAGCTTCAGCTGCCACAGGAACTCCCAAGAGCACACGCAGTGGCCCTGGAGAGATGCCACCCTCTCTGCCGATGATGGATAAAGCCGATCCAGCTTCCGGTTCCAACACCTCGGTGGGCTGCTTGCTGTGGAGCTAAGTTCTCAGGCCATAAAAACTCTGCAGTCACACCCACATCAACAGTAGTCATCCCAAAGAGCACTAATCCCGAAGTGTAAGGTTTATCTTATCGATTCTGGGTTCTGTGCCGGGTAGCTGGAGCCATGGATGCTGTGGGTATGATGTCCGAACTGGTGCTGAGTTCGACCTGTGTTCTCTTTAGTTTGGTTAAACTTGCAGATGCATTGTGATTAAGTAAGAAACAGATCACGGCACTATTTGTATAGGAAAAGTGCCTGTGTGGGATTTTTATGTTCTAAGCTACTTGTAAATAGCACTGTGGGAAAAGGTAGCCATTCCCTCCATGATCTAATTAACCATGACATAGTGGAAAGGTCACTAGAGGAGGGGTCCAGAGTCCGGGGATCTTATCCCACTGTCACTCATGTGCTGAGTAACCTTGAATGGCTCTCTTTTCACCATGTTTCAGTGCTCTGTAGAACAAGGTAGTGGGGCCAGAGGGGCTCTGAGGTCTCCTCCAACAGCCCTTGGCTTCTGCTCCTGAGATGAACTCAGAAGCAGCAGGAGGGCATCTTTAGTGCACCCCTCCCTCCCAGCGGCTCTGATTGTGGGTGGTGGTCAGCCTGGTGTCAAATCCTCCAGCCAGATCGCTCGTTAGAAAATACCTCCCCACTGCTGGTTCCGGAAAACACAGTCTGACAATCACATGGGTGAAGCAACCCAAGCCATTTTTTCTTTTTTTTGGAGGGGAAGTGAGACTATTCCAACTTTCTGTTTTGTAGATGAAGGAGAGCAGAGAGAACTATTTAACAAGCACAGCCGATAATTAAAAAATATACTTCAGGTCTCTACTAGCCATTTAAGGGGGGATGACAGGTAATAGGAAGAAAAAGGAAGGAAATTAAGAAGAGAGGAAGAGGGAAATGGATAGACCCAGTTCAATCAGTAGGTATTTGCTGAGGATAGAGAAGACGAATGTTCATAAAGCCACATGACAACTGGGAATGTGATCACATTGTGGGCAACTACAGGCTTCCTTTGAGGACATCATCAATCCAAGAAGTATATTTTTCTCTTGGGCCAGGGGCTGCTCCCTGTTGGCATACAATTCCTGTTGGGATGGGGCCACTTTGGGTCTGCCTGAGGTCCATCAGACCTCCAGCCAGGTTGTGGGGGAGCTCTGACAAATGCTTGTCACCTCTGGACAAATCATCATGGCTCAGGGAGCTGGATGAACACAGACACTGCTGTGGGTGCTTCCTCTGAAAAGGTTTGGAAGGGGTGACGTTAAAAAAAAAATTCCTGCTCTACTTTACAAGGAAGAAACTGGCAAGTGCTACTTTGCCTGGCGGTCAAGTTCACATCACTAGGGATAAGCCACATTGATGGAATGTGCCCTGATGTCACATGATGAGGAGGGCGCTTTACCTCGTGGTATTTTATTTTTCTCCCAAACCCACCAATACAGTCTAATCAGGCGTAAGGCATCAGACAAACCCGAATTGAAAGCTACTCTACACAGTACCTGACCAGGTCTCCTGAAGACAGTTAAGGTCATGAAAAACAAGGAGAGTCTGAGACACTGTCACAGACCGGAGCAGCCTAAGAACAGATGAGGCCCAAGTGCACTGCAGTGTCCTGGACTGAATCCTGGGATAGAGGAAAAGACATTGGAAAAACTAGTGAAATCAGAAGGAAAGTTGGAGTTTAGTTAATAGTAACCAACCAATATTGGTTTTAGTTTTGACACATGTACTGTGGAAACTTAAGAAGTTAATCATCTGGGAAGCTGGTGAGCTCTCTGTACCACCTTTGTGACCTCTCTGCACATTTAAGGTTCTTTCCAAATAAAGTTTATTAAAAAATACAGAACACCTGCTTTGGGCTCTGTGGCATCTGTGTCTCTGCTTCCGTGGCTTCTTACCCTTTCCATCCCTTCATATGGGACTGTGAGGATTCTGCTTTCTTTAGAAGGCCCTAAGCTGGATTCCATTATTTAGAGTGCTGGGCTCGTCTGCTCTTATATATATATTTTTTATTTTTAATTTTAGTTGGATGCCATAATAATCCTCAGGGTATATAAGCCAGAGGAGTGGAGGCTTTGGTGAGTTAAATTGAGTAGAAGTTGGAGGGTTGTTTGGAAGCCCATAACTATTTGAGCAGTCCTATGAAAATAGGGAACATTGGATGGCCCCTGGCCCTGTGTCCTTTTTTCTTCCCTTTTCAAATTTTTATTTAAATTCTAGTTAGTTAACATACAGTGTAATACTGGTTTCCAGAGTAGAATTTAGTAATTTATCACTTATGTATAACACCCAGTGCTCACGACAACAGGTGCCCTCCTTAATCCCCATCCCCCCAGCCCATCCCCCACCCACCTCCCTCCATCAACCCTCAGTTTGTTCTCTGTCGTTAAGAGTCTCTTATGGTGTGTTTCCCTCTCTCTCTTTTTCCCTCCTTCCCAAGGACCAGTCTGCTCTTAGAAACACTCTGCCTCTTATTTGTTTAGAAAACTGACATGAAGTGTCTTGTTAGAAAACTCTCCTATATACATCTCATGATTAAATGTTTTACCAAACTGGTTTTGGGTGGGCTGAGTGTCAATGAAATCAGGAAAAGAAATGGAATTTGTCCTTGGAATTCTTGGTTGTTGGAATTGAGTGCCCACATGGATCCATTCAGCCTTTCCCAAAGATGAGAAGAGCAAAGATCAGAGAGGGACAGACTTCCTAAGACAATTGACAATTCTTTATGGAGCATACGCCACATGCCCAGCCCTCTGGTAGGTGGCTGAAGAGGGCCTAACCTCACAGGACAGGGACAAGTCATTGCAGCCCATGACAAGGTCACTGAGGATGGTCTCTGTGGGGTCTGGAGTCACTAGGTCACTAGGCCCTGTCCCCGTGGGGCTGCTTTGGGCTTAGGCGGCACACGATGGGTCTGATTTTCCGTACATCTCTGACCCCACTTGCAGATAACTGAGCCCAGCGATGAACCTGGGTCCCGGGTAGGTTTAAGTGTGAAGAAACAACCCTTGGAGCTGGTTGTGAGGCTGGTGAGGACGGGTGAGAGCTCTCAGAGGCCCAGATCCTTTTACCCAGGCAAGCAGCCTTGAGTGAGCTAGCCACGATGGATGCCCAGGGCCACCCAGCCCTGCTCTTGGGGGTTCCAGGCAGAGAGCACACACGGCAGAGAGGGGGTGTGGAGAAACTTGCATCAGCACAGTGGGGCTCAGTCAGGAGAGATTCAGTTGTCATGTCCTAGTTACTCATGCTTCCTGGCTTGGACGTTAGGTTTACTCCTGTGCAAGTAGCTCAGTCCAGGCCACTCAGGTTTTTACAGCAGAGTGGCATCGTGTTCTCCAGATAGTAATGTCATGGAGTGAGCTGGGGAGAGATGGGGTACCACTGTGAGACTGGGTGCCTTTTGCACACTGAGTTGGGGCTGTGGCTCCCAGGTGGGTCCAATGATGCCTCTGGCCACACGGGTAATCCCTGACGTTCCTGGGAAGCCCATCACTGCAGAGAAGGGAGGTGAAGGGGTTTGTGTCTGTAACAAGGACAGAGTAGCCAGGCCCTCCAATCACATACAACAGCCTCTCTTTGCCCAGCTGGGAGGCCAGACTCTCAGACAGCAGAAATGACCACTTCGGGGTCCTCTAGTGAATCAGATAGAAAAATCCGGTAGGATGAGGAATGTTTGTCCATGAATGAATGATCTCTGCCTATCTGCTCTAATGTCTTCCCACTTCTCCTGTTGTTCTCCCTGACCTGTCTCTTGGACCTGGGGCTGCCCCCGTTAGCAGAAGCAGCTGGTGGCCCTTGCACCCTATCTTGCTCAAGTACACAGTGGAGTCACTGTTTCTTGGGGCTCTGCTGAAGGATTTGCCCAGGTCTGCCTTTATATTTTGCCTGCTAGGTCCTCCCCTCGCCGAGTCATGGGGAGCCAGAGGGCCCTGCTTTCCTGGGGGCACCGGTGTCATGGGGGAACTGGTCCGAAGTAACGTGGCGTTTCAAGAGGCCTGATTCTGTCCCTGGATCTCCCCACGTGCTTCCGGAGGTTTTCTTGCTGTGGGAATCTTGTTTGCCCAGCTGTAACCCACTCTCCTTCCTGACTTCCGGATCCCCATGTCGACGTAAACCGTACTCTGCACGTGGCCGGTCATAATTCACCTCGCACCTCTCACCCCTCTGACTGTCGTCCTGCCTTTCCTATCTGTTATGCTTCTGGACTGGCCACTTAATTGGATCCTGAGGTTCAGGCTGAAGCTCCACCTTAGATATTCAGGCGCTGCCTTAGGCCGTTGGGCTTGTGTTTACTCACTCATGCACATACTTGCTCACTGAAGCCCTCACACTCTTACACACACCCACACACTCATGCACGCACCACACATTCACTTATGCTCCTGCTCACACACTCAAGTACTCACTTGCACGCACTCGTACTAATACACCCTCACGCTCATACACGTACTACTCACTTATGTGCCCACTCACCCACACACTCTTACACACTCCCTCATGTCTTGAGAGCTGGGCCCTGAGCAGGTCTGGAGGAAAGGGGAAACAAAGATCAGCCTTCCACTGTCCTTGCCCTCCAGGACCTCCCAGTCAGGTCAGATTCTGTCCACACCTAAGCTTCAGTTCTAGCAGGATCTGGTCTTAGGCATGAGCTCTGGTCTGGTCAGGAAGCAGGCAAGACTGCCTCTGCATTTTGGGCTCAGAACTTTGAGGAGGATCCAGGCACTCCTATCAGTGGGAGCAAACTGGCCCCCTTAAGATAAGGGACAGGTCATAATAGGAGTCCAGGGCAAGCCAGATGTGCCCCATAGGGCAGGAATGACCTTTCCTTCTTCCTGGAGACCAGGGACACAGGAAGAAGATGTTAATTTAGCACTGAAGACTTGATTGTTTTGCTTGTTGAAAAAGATGACCATGACTCAGCCCATAGGAGGCATGCACAGCTCAGGGAGTGCCAACTCCTCCCAAACAGGAGAGGAAGTTCTTCTCTGGGACTGCCATTTTTCTCTTCACTATGTACCAAACTCTTATCCATGCTTCAAGGCCCACTCAGTTATGCCCTTCTCTGTGAAGCTTATTCTCACACTATAGGTGGAATTAATCTCTTCCTTTTCTGTGCTTTCCTGGCACTTTTGAAAATAATCCCTTCCAACTGGGCTTGCTTGCTGGTACATCCTCCCACCATGCTCCTTGAGGTCAAAGCTGTCTTTTTCAGCTCAGTGTCCCTAGGGTCTAGCTCAGGCCTGGCACAGAGGAGAGGTACTCAGTGAAGGATGTGGCCTACAACAAAATCTACTGTTACTGCCAGGAATCTGTTAGCTTTTCTTTCATGTACAATCTCTGGGGCTGTGTTGTAGCTGGTAGCTACCCTGGCCACCTCCATACTTACTGCCCAGAGGCTCTTGCTCTCACCACAACACACAACTCCGAGTTGCTAATAGCCCCTGTCCCCCCCCCCCCCCCCCGCCGCAGGGCCATTACTAGATGCCCTTGGGGCAGGAGGGCCATGTGTCCAGGTCCAGTGGCCTAGCGATGCCATTACTGAGCAGCGATGTGTTTACCCAGTCTCTGTAACCCACATGCGCTGTTCCCAATTGCCCTCTGTGTGAACCTGGCACAGTATTTTAGTGTGTCCTATAGAATAATATTGAGAGAACGAACAAATCAGTGGCAGAACCTTCTGAGATTTGCCTAATTGCAACTCAAATTGTTCCCATATTGGAAATTACATGGCTAAGATGCCTTTTGGGGAACTGAATATTAGGAGCCCAGGAAGGTCAGCCAACAATGAGTTGCTGGTTTTTTTTTTCTTTTCCTCCATGAACTCTTACTGAGGCATTTTCCTGCAATGAGACATGTATAGGTTGACTCAAAACAGATTTCACAATCGCTTTATCCAATTTTGGACGACTTAATTCGGCGATTCACATAACCCTCTTTAATCAGCCTCACGTCCAGGGGCTGTTGTGGTCTCAGCACTTTGACATAGATGTCACTGGGGGCAGCACCCCTAAGCACAGAGGCCACGGTCAGTCCCTGCTGTGCTGGGTGAACTGGGACCATGTTCGGGCCTCTTAGGGACTTGGTCACGGCGAGGGCCCCAACAAAGCAGGAGACCCGTGAGTCTTGTTTCTGGGCATGCAAACACAAAACAAAACAGAGAAAAAACCCAGAACAACCCTACCCAGGGACAGTGGAAGTAAGCATCATTTGTGTGTTAAGATTGTTCCAGTTTTGACACTGTCGTGAAGAGGGTGGAGGTCTTGGGATTTTTGACTCTGACATTACATAAAAATATATTGGCTATGTGCCTGGCTCAGAGTCCGAAGGGGAAAAGTAATTTCCTTTCCTTCCCTCTCTTTATGGCACTGGGGAAACATATCCCTGGAATGAGCTGTGGAAGTACGTCCAGCTGGTGGCATCCACATTGTTGCCCCGCAGGGGTTGAGGAAGATGCCAGGTCTCACCAGGGAGATGGCTATGTGTCTAGCACTTGCACTCTGCAGACCTTTCATTGTTGATTCACACCCATCCTCTGAGGAGCCTGGGGAACCACGACCTGCATTTTACAAATGGGGCAGCCGAGGCCTGAAGCACTCAGGTGGTTTGTTCAAGGTTGTCCGGAGAGTTAATGGCAGAGCCAGGGTGGTAGAACCAATCTCCTACTCCTGATCCTGGAGTTGTTTCATTGTGGTTTTTTTGTTAGGCCCTAGGTCTCTCATTTGCTTTGCTAGAAGACTGTTGAACATTTGAGGCTGTGCTTGCTCTGAAATGTGAAGCATGAATGCAGGGCGAGGGGCAGCATCTGGGCATCGTCTGCAAGCCACCACTGAGCTCAGATAGCTCATTCTTAGGTGTTTCCTCAGTTATCCGGAATGTGGTGGTTTATTTGTTCTCTGCCCAAAGCCACGCGGGCCTTTGTTTCCCTGGGCAACCCCAGTTACATACCAGGTGTGCTCAGGGTGTTGGTGGGGAGAAAGAAGGGCCCGTGTGTGCCAGGAACTATTCCAGCTGCTTTTCGTATATCATTTCATTTAGAGAGCGGCAGAGTCAGTGCTGAGGGCCTCCAGAGAAAAGGGAAATCGATACTGCCTGGATTGAGAGAGTATGTGTGTGTGCACGTGTGTGTGCGTGGTATGTGTTTGTGTATACTCTGCATTGCGAGAGTTTGTGTGTGGTATTGTGTGGAGTGTGTGGAGTGTGTGGTGTGTGTAATAGGCATATTGTGTGTGTGTTATGTGGGTGAAGTATGCATAGGGGGTGTGTGTGTGTGTTGGGCATATGTGGTATGTGTGTTGCATGTATAGTGTGTGTAGTGTGTATGGTGTGTGTGGGGGGTACTTACCTGTAGTGTGTGCATGCATGTGCCTGGAGGCCAGTGGTCAGGAAGGGCCACTGGACAGAGTGGTGTCCTGCCCTGACGGCGGCTGCTTTAGACAGGGAGGGGAGCATTCCTGTCGGGTGGGAGGTGGGAAGGAAGGAAGGTGTGAGGGGAGAGGGCGGGCAGAGAAGGTGGGTGACAGGGCCACTGTTAGGTTGGCACTAAGGGGGCTCGTTGGGAGACCAGGGCAGAGAGGCAAGCTGCTGGTGTCCAGATGCAGCCTTCTCCAGGCCCTTGGCTCCCCATTTTAGCACTTGGAGGCAGACCTTCAAACTGGGGAATGACACCTCCTTACCTCCAGGGATGCTGTGAGGCTCAGGTGCTGTGAGCAGGGCAGGTGCCCTCTAAGTCTGGCCAGGCCGCTGGCCCTGCCCCGGTGTCCAGCCAAGTGCCAGGAACTCCCAAATTCACCTCTGTTTTCTGAAGTCAATACCAACACAATCGCCTCTTTAGCATCTGCTCTTGGAAGTCCCACGGCAGAGAATTCATGTTCTCTTTTGAACCTGCCCCACCTCATTAGCCTCTATAAATGGTCCTTCCAACTGCGTGGATCCTGCAGCTGGAAACCAAGGCACCATCCTTAACTACACATCACCGATTCTGGTGGTTCTATTTGGAAGTTTTTTTTTTTTTTAAGATTTTATTTATTTATTTGACAGAGAGAGACACAGCAAGAGAGGGAACACAAGCAGGGGGAGTGGGAGAGGGAGAAGCAGGCTTCTTGCGGAGCAGGGAGCCCGATGCGGGGCTCAATCCCAGGACCTGGGGATCATGACCTGAGCCAAAGGCAGACGCCTAATGACTGAGCCACCCAGGCGCCCCTCTATTTTGAAATCTTATTCAAATGTCCCCATCTCTGTACTATGGCCTCTACCCTTGCCTAGATGCTGTCAGCTCTCTCTTGAACTTCTCTGCAATTTACCATCTCTTTGATGTCATTGCTCAGCTCTGTCCAACCGACTGTCCCCAGGCAAGCAGACTGATCTTTATCAAGCTAAAGTAGATTGCGGGGCTTGGCTGTGTACCTGTGTACAGCCCCCGGTTGGCTTCCCTTTGCACCGAGACACGATGTTTGATACTTTTTGTGACCTCCAAGGCCTCCTGCAGTCCCACTTGCTTCCTCTTCACCTTCCTCCTTGCTCTCTCCCCTCTACTCACCGTGCTTTCCTCTGGGCCTTAGTGCTCCACTGGCTTCCAGGCCTTCGTCCAGACCACTCTTTATCCCACACCAACCCTGCTTATCTTCCCGCATCAGGGTAAGAAGGATTTCTGCAGGGCGTGCTTCTGTGATCCACAGTCTTGTCTCACAGAAGCCTGTTCTTCTCCTTGGACATCCTCATCATTCCTGCTTTGTAATCCTTTGGCTTGTCTGACACCTGTCTGCCCCATTAGCCCGTAAGCTTCATGAGGGCAGGGACTGTGTCTGTCTCATTCACCAGCATGTGATCAGTGTCTGGCATAGTGCTTGACACATAAGGGTGTTTGCTGAATGCTGGATGATTGGACAAGTGAGCAGTGCTCTGTTATTGCCTTGTGATCATGTTCTCCTGACCTCATCTCTTGGGATTTGGTGGGCGGGGCAAGGAAGAGCCAAAATGTGAGGATGGTGGCTCACTAGACAGTGCTCACAAGTGGACTGCCCCTGCTCTGCAGTGGGGACTGGGGCTCTAGCTCACAGAGGCCCCTGGAGGCCCATCTGGTGCCCTGTGATGGAGCCAGCAACCAGGGGCTGTCACCAAAATCCTTCCTCCCTGGCAGCCCACTTGCTGAATTCTCTGAATGACTCCCAGTGTCTTCCAGGGAGAGGCTGAAGGTTCATTTGCAGTAGCTTATGGAGAAGTTGCTTGGCCTGGGCTCACTGGTTTTCAAAAGGCAATTTCCATCTTTGGGTCAGGAAAATAAGGCCATGGGAGGCTGATCTGAGACTTCAAAAGGAGCAGCCCATCACTCATGCTTTTTCTCTTATAACTTGAGATTCTACCACTTTCCCAACCTGTGCATGTAAACAAGTCCCATTATGAGCAATAACCTGAATTTACTGCCTCCTTCCCCTATCATTTTATAGGGTCTTGACTCCCTTGCAGCATTCCCACTAAGTATTTCTGTATTCCCCAGTGTGTCTGGTGTGTGCTCATAAGCATGTCTGGCTGTTACTTTGTGCCTCTACTTCTAGAAGCTGCTGCCCAATCTCTGAGTGTCCTTCTCACTGTGGGCCCTGGCATGCTGCCTGAGCATGACTTCTGACTGTGACCATCCTCTGGGGTCACCACAATGTACTGATGGTCACTCCTGCTGCCCTCTCCCATCAGGGACTATGGTCTTGTGGGCCACGGCATTGCCGTGCAGGGACCATTACAGTGAGAAAACTGAGCACTAGTCTGAGTCCTTTTTGGCTACCACCTCATATTAAAGAATTTAGAAACTGTAGACATGAATCCATAGGACTAGACAAGGGAGGAACAGAACCATTAAGAAACCTTCTTTGCTCAGGTGTGGAAATCTTATATTCAGGTCTGCGTTATAGAGTCTTGCCTTAGAATGAATTCTCTCCATGAAGGCAGTTTGGTTCTTTACGCATTTAGATTTCTGGGAATTTTGCCCTGTGCATCTCTGGATCCCAAGCAGGCTTGAGCTGGGACCCCTGTTAGTCACCAGTGTGGTATGGGTGGAACTGAGCTCAGGATTCCTCGGGCATTAAAGGTTAATATCCATGCTACAGGCTGAGAAATTGGCGCTGCCTACCTGGTGTCTGGGGGGAGACACCAGTAGATGAGGCGAACATTGGTTTCTTTGTAATTCTCTTTGTGCTTGGCTTATGCTGCTGGAACTGACCTGAGGAATGAGATTCTATGATCCTTGTTTTTTCCCTTTGCAAATATACATTTTGCATTTTTGCATGTTCTGTTGTCTTCTGACTTACCTCCAGACTCTCTCACCTGGACACACAACATGTAAGAAAATAAAATATTCTGAAGTTCAAGTTGGAATGTCCCCTGGGAAGCTTCAGGATTCCAAGGAGACGTCATGGATTTTTGTCTGAAGTAGATTACAACCTGAGAGCCCTCCAAGTCGTCTCTGGAACTTGAGCTATAAACATCTCTGAACAAGACACATACAGCTCGGCATCTGTAGGGGAGCCCAAGATTGGAGTAATGATTGGCAGAAATCTTTGGGGCTGGTGGGAGTTTCAGGATCTGGCTCCCCCTAGTCAACCAGGGGGTCTGGATTCTCTAGTTGACTCTGAGGGCGGATGGTTTGGCACTGACAAGGTGCATGGTCATGCCTGAGGATGAATCACCTGCTGCAGCTGGCACAGTGTCCCCAAGTCCCTTCCACTGGCTGGAGGCACCTTTGGTTGGCTTGCTTTCATTGGCAAAGCTGATGCACATGGAATGTTTCCTTCAGAGTTAAAGGCTGTTATCTTGACAGAACAGAGCCAAGAGTTTCCTTTGGGTTTCCAGCTCATGAGGGAGAGTTCTGCAAGGCATTACTCCCATGCTATTGAAATCATACTCGGCTGTGGCTAATAATTTGATTCAACATTCACGGGACTTCCTTCTCTGTGCCAGATACCAAGTAAGGTGATGGGGAAACAGAGGCTGGTTCAGATATGATTCCTGCCCTCAAAGTCATCTTGGTCAGAACACAGAGCAGTGGTGCAGAAAAGTCCTTCTGGCAGCATGGTAGACAGTGTCTATCCACTTTTTTTGGACACAAACCTTTGAGATTCCAATGGAAGTAGTAAATCCACTCGTAAAAATATAGAGATACACGCCTCCCCTACCAGCATAGGGGATCCCTTAAGTCAGAACCTCAGTTTGAAAAATTCATCCAAGAGGGTAGGTTTAGGGGGTAGCTAGAGGTATACCTGTCTGTAGGCCTTTGTATTATTCCAGGCAAGGGAGAAGCTGATCTCTGAAGTTAGTGGCATTGGGATGGAGAGAATGAAAGTAGAATTCATGGGATCTGAGGATGCACATGGTGAAGAGGAAGTGAAGAAGGAAGACTCCGAGGGTTATAATCTGGATGGCTGGATGGAAAGTGGTGCCATCAATGTGGAAGACACCCAGATTCCCCTCCCCCATTGAGTGACATAGTAACAGACAGTCCTGTGGGATGGGGCAGGGATAAAAGGGGACCTTGGGGGCCATGGAAGGGGTGACAGGTGAAGGACACCTTTGTCTCCAGCCTAGTTGCACCTGGCCTGGGTAGGGGTGGCCATGGCCCCACTGGATGACCTGTGATTGTCATGCTCAGCTTTGGGGGCATGGTTTTTATCTCTGATGTGTAGGCTGTCCTTGGGCATAACCAAGGACTTCAACCAGTTTTGTGTCAGGAAAGAGACTTGTCAACAACATCATGCTGTGGTCACATTTTCACCTGGAGTAGAGTGTTAAGTGCTGTTCATGGAACTATAGGTCGTGGGGCATGTACAAACAGCTGCTGAACTTTCCTAATGTAACCATGCTTAGGCCACCTAAGATCTGATGACTGATACTGCCTGGGAGTAGGGTTAGGTATGTATATATTTATAAAAAGTTCACGAGTTAATTCTGATGCATTAAGAACCACCGATTTAGACCATCTTCTCTTTTTATAACTGAAGAAATGGGGGTTTAGGAGGGACACAGTCTTGGCCCAGATTAGCAGGTGGCAGGGCTTGGCCCAGCATTCCTGAATCCTGAACCAATACTGTCCTTATCCCCAAGTGCTTCTTCCGGGCTTAGGCCGTGGGTCCAGGCTCTATCAGCCAGACTTAAAACACCAGGCATTTTTGAAGACAAGGTCTTCTAACCTGCTTTTAATTCTTCCCTGGAAGGCTTAGGGGATATGTGTCTTCCATCCCAGGTGGTTGTGAAGGGAAATAGTACATAGAAGTTCTCCCTGAGATCCACACCAGGAAGTAGATACTGAGTTGGCTCTTTTATGGCCTCTAGTGGACAGTTGGGTCCCATCGTGGCTCTTGGCCATATATTCTTCCCTGACAACATCATTGGAGCCCATCTGTTCTGTTTTGGACCACAGGCAGCCTGGGTTCCCAAAGGGACCAGCCTCCAGAGGGACCCTTTCTTTCCTGCCACAAAACTGGGACTGCCAGAGCCTAGGTAGGCTCCTCTAGGGTTGGGGGGAGAGCGCTGCTAGAGATAGGAGTGTTGGCTTTTGGGTAAGGCTGTTTGATACAGGTGATACTTAGAGGGCCTGTGAACATAGCCTCATACTCCTCCCTCTCACGGGCTTTTCGAAGCCAATCCAGTGCACCATGTCTTGGGCCACCTGCCTGGCCCTCGAGGGCAGCCTGATGCATAAACCCTTTTATCAGGGGCCTGAAATGCTCAGTGTGGGACACTGTGACATTTACAGATGATGTTTGCCCCTTCCTTAACTTTCCACCCCTGTAAGGGATGGGAGAAGTTAATTATGTAATTGTGTAAATGGCATGATTATATAGAAATATCCCGATGAGACATCTCTTCATAGGAGAAGGGATGTCTCAGTATGGGAGGAGCAAAACTACTCTGGAGGAATAGTGGGAATGGGTGTTTAAGACAATGTCAACCCCAGAGTGTTTCTTGCAGGGGCACGAGTAAATTTGCACCAGAGCAGAGCCACACCTGTAGAATTCCCTGTTCTGTGTGGATTTGGACAGAAGTGATTAGTATCTGGTTACAAATTGCTGGAACAGTTGACAGGCAGACTAGGCAGGTAAGGCAGAAAGAGTTGTGCTTTCGAGACTGAACTCAGAGAAATGACAAACGGACTGAGGATTCAGTCCAATAATTATATCAATCCTGATAGAGTGAAATGACCAGACTGGTTTAGTGCAGCCAGACAGATGGATCTGCACGAGACAGTGTAGAGTGGGGCGTGCACCTGCATGGATGCTGAAGGGATGCAGGTGGCCGAAGATGGCAGAGGAACAGCAGAATGAAAGCAGAGGGTCGGGCTGGGCAGACACAGAGATGGCACCTCTGCCCTGTCTGGTCTTGGCTTTTACTTGTGCCCTGGGAGTGGGGGGTGGGGGTGAAATTGATGATTAATGTCAGAACCACCTGGGCATTGTAGGATGTTCTTGCTGACTTAACACTTAAAGTTTTTTTTTTTTTTTAAGATTTTATTTATTTATCTGACAGAGAGAGAGAGACACAGTGAGAGAGGGAACATAAGCAGGGGGAGTGGGAGAGGGAGAAGCAGGCTTCCCACTGAGCAGGGAGCCCGACGTGGGGCTCGATCCCAGGACTCTGGGATCATGACCTGAGCTGAAGGCAGATGCCCAATGACTGAGCCACCTAGGTGCCCCAACACTTAAAATTTTAATTAAAGGTCCAAGACATGTAGCCATTTATAATCTTTTTGACATAAGAGTTTGAATGGGACCCAGTGCAAGCCTTGAGCCATATGAGCCATGTAGTCAGACACAGAGCTGGCTGCCCAAATGCACATCTTCATGTAGTGTATGCTCTGTTCTCAAAGCACTGTGACGCTGAGGAGAAGTATGAAAACGTGTGTGTGTGTGTGTGTGTGTGTGTGAGAGAGAGAGAGAGAGAGAGAGAGAGAGAGAGAGAGAGGGAGGGAGGGAGGGAGAGGGAGATAGAGAAACAAAGATCATTCACTTTGCTTCCTAACTGAATTGTTCCTGCTAGAATTGTGCAGTGCAAAACCTGCACAGCTGAACATATCAGCTTTGACTTAGCCCAAAAATAGAATTTTGGGGTAAATACTTGAAGACTAGACTATGGAGCTTAGTACTGACTCAGATCTGTGATGTGGAAGAGTCTATCATATACTTTATCTGGTCAAATGGAAAAGGTATTTGAGAGGCTCTTGCAAAAAATTCTCCAACTAGTGTGCAAATCTGTCTCTCATCAAGTGAGAGAGAAAACTCCGGTGAAAAGTCAAAAAGGCTTTTAACCAGGGTATGAAGAGAGAGCATAGAAAGTATGAGTTTTCCTCAGTAATGTAACAGGAGAAAGCCAGGGGCTTCTTCAAACATGTCTGCATTTGTGCATTTGTGGATTGCTAAAAATTTTGGGGACTGTATTTTAATATAATAAAGTTCTACTCTCTGTGATACATACAGACGTATGAGCATGTGAACAGATTCACTTGATTTCAAATTGTATATACTGAATTCTCATTTTATGTGCATTTATATTACATGCCAACTTTAGAAATTAATTCCAATTTTAAGATTTAGGTCTTCTTTCATATCCTTTAGCAGTGTGTTGTGGTTTACTGTGTACAAGTCTTTACCATCTTCATTAAATTTATTACTAGGTAATAAATTACTCTTTTGGATTCTATTAGTAAATGGAATTGTTTTCTTAATTTTGTTTTGGATTGTTCATCGCTGGTGTACTGAAACACAACTGATTTTTGTGTGTTGATTTTGTACCCTGAAACTTTGCTGAGTTTGTTTATCAGCTCTAGGAGCTTTTTTTTTTTTTTTTGGTGAAATATTTGGGATTTTCTATATCTAAGATGATGTCATTTGTGATTAAAGATAGTTTTAATTTTTCCATCCCAGTTCGAATGCCTTTTATTTATTTTTCTTTCCTAATTGCTGTAGATAGAATTTCTAGTAGTACAAAAACACAGTGTATCAAGTCTCATAGGATACAATAAAGGCAGTGCTCAGGGGGAAATTTATAGCAGCCTAAATTAAAAAAAAAAAAGATCTCAGATGAATAACCTAACTTTATACCTCAAGGAAGTAGAAAAAGAAGAGCAAACTAAAACCAAACCTATTAAAAGGAAGAACATAATGATGGTTAGAGCAGATATAAAATAGAATCAATGAAAGCAAAAGTTGATTCTTTGAAAATACCAAAAAGATTGACAGACCTTTAGTTAGATTGATGAAAAAAAGAGAGAAGATGCAAATAAAATCATAAATGGGAGAGAGGACATTACTATCAACCTTAACAAAAGAAAAATGATTATTAGAGAATATAATGAGCCATTTTATGTCAACAAGTTAGATAATCTAAAAGAAGTGGATACATTTCTAGAAATATAAATTATAAGTTTCTAGACACTGACTTTAAGTTAGAAAATTTGAATAGGTCTATAATAAGTAGAGATTGAATCAATGATTTAAAAATATCCAACAAAGAAAATTCCAGGACCAGATGGCTTCACTGGTGAATTCTACCAAACATTTAAAGTAGAATTAACACCAATCCTTCTCAAACTTTTCCAAAAATAGAAGAGCGGGGGACACTTCCTAACTCACTCTATCAAGCTATGTTTACACTGATACCAGTGCTAGCTAAGGACATCACAAGAAAAGAAAATTGCAGGCTAATATCCCTTATGAATATAGATGCAAAAATTCTTTACAGAATGCTAGTGAACAGAACACAATAGCACATTAAAAGGATTATACGCCATGACCAAGTAGGGTATAGCCCAGGAATGCAAGGAGATCGATCAGTGTGATACACCACATTAATAGAACAAAGAAACAAACACATAGACATCTCAACTGATTCAGGAAAAGCATGTGATAAAGGATTTTTCAGTGATGAAAAACACTCAGCAAACTAAAAATAGAAAGGTACTTCCTCAATATGATAAAGGGCATTTATGCAAAACCCACTGCTAGCATCATAGTCAATGGCAGAAGACTGAAAGCTTTCCCTCTTAGATCAGTAACAAGACAAGGATTTTTGTCTACTTTTACCACCGCTAGTCAACATCTTAGCAGAACCTGTTGGCCATTTGCATGTATCCTTTGGAAAAATGTCTGTTCAGGTCCTTTGCTCATTCTTTAATTGGGGTTTTTTTTTTTTTTTGCTTTTGAGTTGTAAGAGTTCCTTATATATTTTGGATATTGACCCCCTATCAGGTAAATGGTTTGCAAACATTTGCTCTCGTTCCATAGGTTGCCTTTACATTTTTTTTATTGTTTCCTTTGCTGTGCAGAAATTTTCTAGTTTGATGTGGTCCCACTTGTTTATTTTTGCTTTTACTGTCTGTGCTTTTGGTGTGAGAGCCAAAAAAACGTCATTGCCAAGGCCAGTGGCAAGGAGATTGTCCCCTGTGTTTTCTTCTAGGAGTTTTATAGCTGCAGGTCTTAAGTCTTTAACCCATTTTGAGTTGATTTTTGTGTATGGTATTAAGGTAAGGGTTTTTAATATCATTTTAAAGTTGCCTTTGTCTTGATTCAGTGTTCACTTGATTGCTAGAAAGCTTTGACTGTTTTCCAGAGTTCTGACAAAGTTGCTTCTAACAGTTTTTCAGTGTTTCTTGTCATTTGGAGCCAGTTACTATCGTTTTTCTGATTTCACTCACCACTTTCTTTATAAGGCTGTTCTGAACCCAACCAGAGAAAATTTCAACCTTCTTCTGGTTCCCTAGTCGTCTCTCCTTACGTTTTACAAAGGGCTCCCAATTTGCCTTATAAATAGATTAAATTTCTTATTATCCATAGTAAAATGTTCGTGACTTTACATATAGATCTCTCTCTTTTTTTTTTTTTAGAGCCTTCCACTGAACCCTGTTTATAGAAGACATCTGAAAATGTTGGCCTTCTTATTCCTGGACCTTGGTCTTCCCTGGATACCTGGCAGTGTCTGGCTTTGCCCAGGACTGGCCGGACATAGTTTTCTTGCAGCGATAGAGGGCTTGGGGAAGGAATCCTTTGGTCTTACATCATAGGAGGAGGCAGAACAAAGGCGGCAGGGGAGCCCTGTGATGCTTTCCTGTCCCCCTCACTGTCCTCTTCTGTTTCTCTCTAGAGTCTTCCTTCGCAGAGAATGTTTGACTCAGAGGACGGGGGTGGGCCTGAGGTCCCCCACTTCCACAGTGATCCCAAGAGCACTTATGCTGGGTTGGTGTCTGTGCCAGTAAGTTTGTTTAATGAACAAAAAAGCATAATGACTTTAATTAGGTTTTAGTGTAAATAATGAACACAATTACGGAGCAGGCTCTTTTGTCACCCTCGTGGAATTTATGATTGTTTGAAAAGTCAACACCCACTTCTAGCCACTCCCATCTTTACTTCTTGGTCAACCCAGCATCCCCATTAATCAATGGCATTGGCTTCTGATGCCAAAGTGGAAAGTATGAGCTGGTTTTTCCCAACTTGTAGTGACAACTCACCCTTCCTCACCTCTATGTTTATCTGGGGTTCTAGTCTCAGCCTGGATGCCTGCCTCTGAGGGTCTGTGTTTTGAAAAAACACTGGGCAGGGGAGACCAGAGGGCGAGTGATTTTGGAAGTGGGGGATCATGTCATAGAAGGAAGGATGGAGAGTTCTGGCCCCCACCCAGAGTTCACTTTTACCATGTCCTGAGCATCTATGATAGTCCAGGTCCTGTGCTGAGCACAGATGCTCCAAAGCCTAAGGGAACTCACAGCAAGCCAGGCCAGAACCACCCCAGCAGGGCCGAGGGCAAGCCAGAAGCCAACACTTGAGTAAGGTCTGGCATGGGCCAGTGGCCTAGGACCTTCCACCTGTCTCAACAGAATCTACAACCATTTGGCAGTGGGTACACGGTGGGCCTTGCGGGGTGAGCCATTTCAACTCTAGAGCGCTAGGGAAGGAGCTAAAGCAAGTTGCCCTTCAGGTTACCAAGTCTTCTCCATACCCCAGAGGCTGAGAAGGCAGTTTCTATGGTTTGTAAAGTTCTCTCACCTCCTAATGTGGCTCTCATTTGCCTCTTGTCAGCATCTTATTTGCCAGCCTAGCATCTCTGACTTCAAAGCAGTCCACTCTTCCTCTCTCTCTTCCCAGGGACTGGCTCCCACATAGCTTAGAGATACTGAGAACAGACTCCCCACCCCCTTTCTTTGACCAACCATATAGTAGATTTTCCTCTCCACTTGTGATGGAAGCTTTCTGAGGGCAGCTTTCTATGTCTTTGCCTGGGCCTCTCAGGCACTGAGCAGTGATGACCAAGTTCCTCTTTCCCACGCATAGCCTTCCCTGTCCCCATGAGAGAGCCACCCGTGCTCTCCAGAGCAACTGGAACCACCCAGCTTTTCTGGCCCCAGACTCTGCCAGGAGGCTGAGGAGGGCCTCTTTCTGCCCATGCCATCAAGGGCCTGGTTTCCAGCTCCTAGCATGTGCTCTTTTCTTGGGAGGAAAGGGCAAGTTCTGATGAGCTCCTGGTCCCCTCTTCCCAGCCGTCTCGAGACCAGCCACGTGTGTGGGGCTGGCGAGGCTCGGGCTCCTTGGCAGGCCCATCCTCACCAGAGCTGTGCTTTGGAGGGGCTGCTGCACGCCTGGTGGAGGGGCAGCGGCACCTCAGTGTGCTTTGAGGGTGGCAGAAGCCTAGGCTGCCCGGGGCCCCGCGTGGTGCTGCGACCTGGCGGTCATCATGATCTCCCAGTTATTTATTGTCATAACATTAATCACGCTGAACTCACTTGGCATTAATGAGGACGTAATGTGTACTTGGATGGGAATTTTTATTGTAGTGCAGCATTAACTAACTGGCCTATTATTTAAAGTGTTACCAGACCTGGTATGTACAAATGGTTTACTTTGCAGTCTCCAAGTGTTGAAACTTTGTATGGTTTGTGTCAAGAAACTATGAATATGGAGCACAAAGGAGGCAGGGGCTGAAACAACGTGGGGCTGTCCCCTGGCAGGCAGGGAGACAGCACACGCTCGAGAAAGGGCGCCCACTGAACAGCCTGGGCAGCCCACCCCCACCCGGGCCTGTGCTGATCTCATTCCTGTGTCTGGGCCAGATGCTGGACATGAAAAACTTAGGGTGGTTTTTAGGGGCTTTCTGAGCCACCACCTTGGGGATGAAGAGAAACAGAGTAAGATTTAGAAGTGGTAAAAAAGCTGTAGCCCATGCTGAAGAGCATGTGTCTCCAAGCCTCTTTTCTTCATTACTGGTCGGTGGCAGCTGCAGGGTCCCTATCCGAAGGCATTCACCCTTCTCTGCCATTACCTTACCCTGGCCCACACTGCCACCCTCACTGAGCTTTGTCCCCTGAGGTGCTCTGTGTTCCCTGGCCTTTGCATATGCTGGGCCCTCATTTGCTTAATGTCTGTTCATCTTCTGATGAAACTTCCCAAAGTTTCCCCCACTTTAAAGATGTGTTTAGAAGCCCTTTCTCTGTGAACCCTGTGATGGGCCACACGTTCTAGCTTACGGGGGAAATCACTAAGATGCATATGACATAATCCTTGCCACCTTAGTGTTGAAGTCAAGGCAGACACACACACTCTCTCTCTCTCCCTCCCTCGATTAGCCAACAGGATTTGCTTGCTAGAACTGCCTTAGTGATACAGCTGTATGTTGCCTACAGCCAGACAGAAGTGATCCGATGATCACAGGGCCACTAGGGTAATAGTCACTCAGAAGAGGAAGCAGTCAGTGTGTGCTGGGCTTTGAAGAAGAGATGGGACATAGTGGCACCTGGGGGGATGTGGGTGCGGGGCACACTGGGATTGGGAAGATGCTTAATGTGACCCCTACCTTGTTGCAGCATATCAACTTGATAGTTTACGAAGTTCCTCTACTGTATCTCCTGTGATTGCCACAGCAACATTACTAACTATGCGAGGAATACACTCTTGTCTCCATTTTACAAAGGAAATCACAACACGAACAACGGAGGCTCAGATAGATTAGTTGATTGACCATAACCCACCCCCCCCCCCCCCCCCCCCCCGCTGCCTCCCCTCCCCCCAGCTTGAACCAGAACTGAGACCACCTGCCATCAAACAGGGATCACTTGTGGCTGTCCTGAGTCAAAATTGATTTTCAAATGCAAGTGTTATGTATGCTGGCAACTTTTTGCTCTGCACTGACCCTGGTTGGTGTCCTGAATGAAAGGAATATTGCATTTGGGTTCAGTGATTCCCTCAGAAGGTGAGAGATCAAAAGGAGTCTAGTGCATTAGCCTAAGCTCTTGCCTTTGCCCCGGAGGCAGATGGCAAAACCCAGGGAAGGCCTGAGCAGCATCCTGTCTGTGATGTGCAGTGAATCACCAAGTATGCTTGAGAAGGACATGGAATTGATGTGACCTAGCAGCCATTCCAACATCTGCCAGCATCCAGGGGGCTGGGAAAAGTCATAGGAGGAGAAGATCTAGTGATTGAGTGCATATAAAGTGTATGGTCTAAGAGAGAAGGAGGATTTTTAAGACTTTATATGTAATAAGGTTTCCCACTTGCTGCATTCTCCAAGTCAAGTTAGTTCCTAGACTAACTAGGTATGAACAACTAAGGCTAACTGGAGGTAATGGCCATGAGATCTAAGAACAGCTGTGCTAGGAAGAGAGGGGCAGGAGGTGAGTGTATAGAGTTGCAGTGGCAAACCAACCGGGTGGCTCAGGGAACCACACCTGCTGGCCGGCTGCTCCCACACCACGTGTAGATCTGTGTGTGTATGTAGTGAATGTGTCCACGGCTCTGCTTCTGGATTATAACCTTGCTTCTGCATTCTAATCACTATAACACATGGCCTTTGCGTTTTTCCTTTTGATGTTGACTGACTGTGGATCTCCTGTTCTCTTCATTACTTCCTGTTGCCCTTCTTTAGAGAAAGACAGGCTATTGTTCTAACTCCTCGCCTCAGCTGCGAGGAGTTTCCAAGAGCTAGCTGAGCCCCGCCTGTGTGGAGTTGGGTGGGATGGGGATGTGACCCCCTGTCCTTAAGCAGATGGCTCTTGGATTGGCAGGAGATAGGATATAGTGCCAGTAAGGTCTGTCCTAATGGCAAAAGGACTGTTGATAGTGGCCTGGAGTAGAGAGAAAGGGTCTGGCCTCATAGAGATGCTTTCAGGAGCTAGACAGAAGGTCAAAGTTTCATCAAAATTGGGGGTCCAAAGAGGACTCCTGTCCTTGTGGGGTCTTCTGAGGAAATCTAGGTTAAGGTCTTAGGACTGTCAGGTGAATCGTACCAATGCTTGTAACACGTCTCCAAATCTCGGTGGTTTAATGTAGTAGAAGACTTACTTCTCATCACACAGAGTCCAACAGGATGTTCCTTTTGTCTCTCCAAGTGGCATCGGAGATGTTCATTTCAGAATATTAGCTCCATCCTGTGGTTTTGCCTTCCCCCAGGGCTGTATTATTCTGCTGGGTTTTCCGTATCTGGCTGACAGATGGGGGAAAAGAGGGAGGATTACACTTGGAAGGTTTTAATGGAGAGGCCTAGAAGTAGAGCAGAGCACCTTTGGCACCTTTGCCCACATTCAGCAGGCCCGGACTTCAACACATGGCCACACCTGACTACAAGGGAGGCTGGGGAGTGGGGTCTGTGTGCCCAAGAAGAAAAGGAGATGGGTCTTTGTATGCCAGTCTCTGCCATTCCTGGCACGGACCGTACATAGTCATAATTACCATGTAGTGAGTCCCTACTGTGTGCTAAGCACTATGCTAGTCTCTAAATATACACTATTTATATCCTGGTGGATACTGGAAATCAAAGGCTCTCTCAGACCCACTGGGTACTAGGCACGGGACAGAATGAGCTTAACTTTTGGTGGATTGAGGGGCCTCACACATAGCCCAGTCTATTTCTTACCAGTTCAGGGTTCGGGCATGTTCAATCTGAGGCTGGTGAATTTTAGGACCATGGGTGACGGTGGACTGATAGGAGCTTGATGGGGGGTGGGTAGGAGTCAGTGGATCTGGCATTGCTGGCCTTGAAACCTTGCTGCCTGGCCAGCTTCTTACCAAGGTCCTCCCTCTAGGTTTGCTGGTCCAGCCGGAAGGGGGTGGGTTTGGGGCGTTACCATAAAGAGCCATTGGCCGGCCTCCGGGCACCAGGTTATCGCTGCGTGACAGGCTCTGGAGTCTTTTTATTTACTGTCTTTTCTCCCTCTTCTTCTCTGTTCCTTTCTTCGTTTCTCCTGACATCCTTTTATTTTCCTTCTAATTGACACTGTGGACAGGTCTGCTGGTAAGTTAAACGAGTTTATCCCAGCTGACACTCTGTTTATAATTTACAGTTTACATTCCAGCTTTAGCAAGGTCCATCCATGTCTCACCCGTGGCCAGTGTGTTCTCTCTGCGTGCTTGGCCTTGGATTGTACAGAGTGAGGCGAGCAAAGGTTGGAGCTTCAAAGGCCAGGATATTGATGAAACTTGGGGTCTCCCTGTGACAGATGTGTGGGTGTCACAGGAGGATGTTCACCCATTACCCACAAGCAGCAGGGTCTTTAGATGTGCTTGGACCTTCCCAGGCCCACAGGATTAGAGAGCTGAGTGAGTTCCCCAGACAGCCACGCACAGCGCCCTGGTAACGAACAGCTTCTTCTCCTGTCCTCAATCTTGACTTGTTTAATTTGCCTCCAAATTATGACAGGCTAGGACCAGAGTGCACATGACCGTGTTCTCTTCTGAGCTCCATGCAATCTTGTGTAAGTCTCTTTTCCCCTTTGACCCCAGTTTCCTCGACTGCCTGGTAAGAAGATTGGGAAAGATGTTATTTCAAGTTCCCTTCAACTCTGAAATCCATGAATCTCATTTTTCATCATCTTTAATAATCCGTGGCTCTCCTCTCACCCTGGGAGGTGGTGTGGGGAAGTGGAAAGAGTATGCTCTCAGGGCCTCAGTTTTCCCATCTTTAAAATGGGGATAAGATCCATTATCTTGTAGGGACTTGTGAAGATCAAGTGAGACAGTATTACATGTGAGTGTTGAAGGGGGACCTGGCTCAGGTGTGCTGAGAAAGGTTATGTCTTCTATGCCGTTTACCATGGAATTAAGTATGGTCCATGCTTTCTAGGAAAGCTCAGCCAACACTGCAAACACAGAGAAACCACAAGGAGGGGATGGTTGATCAGGCACGTGGTACAGTGGCCCAAACTCTGGGACTCAGAGCCATCCTAAACCAAGGGCCCTGGGAGGAGGAGAGACATTATCTCGAGCTAGCACCTGGCTTTGCCCTTTGGAGCACAGAAGAAAACCCAAGTAGGCCACAGAGAGGGCAGGCTTGCCTTGTAGAAATACATGCAAATGTGTTTGTCATTAGGCCTTCCACGCCAATAATCCATATCTTCTCCTCTTTCCTCTGTTGTCGTTTTTCTCTGTGGCCCGAAGCCAGATAAAACACAGTCTCATAAGCTTCAACAGCCGGTTCTGCCTTCCCAGGCCAGAGTGGGGGCTGGGGCAGTGGCCTCCACTGTCGGCTCTGAATCCCCTCCCGCAGGCTCTGGCCGTGTAGGTACTCTGTGGAGTCAGGTTGGGGATCGGGGCTGGTCCCTGAGACCTGGCCAGCAGTATCCTCCAGTTGTCCCTTCACCCAACATAGCATGGCCCAGGGACACTCCACCATACCAGAGGTCAGACCTGTGCAAGTAAAGCAAACGGAGTGAGGGCCAAGAGAGTTCTCAGGTGCTGGGAGCCCAGGCAGGCCCTTGGTCTTCTGAGCACAGATGAGTTGGAGCCATTCCACTTAGCTTGGTGCTGAGGTCCCTGTGGGGTGGCCCCATCTTCCTTCTATTTCTTTCCTGTAGTTCCCCTATCCACAATATTTCATGCCTGTCCCAAGGCCCTGACACTTGCCCACCACTGGGTCTTTGCACACACCGTTCCCTATACCCAGGATGTAGATTCACTAGTCCTTCTCAAGCACCAGCCCAGGGTCAGGCCTTTGCTAGTGACGTCATTGAAAAAATGTGTCACTCCTCTTTCTTCCTTCTCTGCTTACTCAGGCCCCATCCTTCCATTTGAGGCTTGGCTTCAGTTGTGCCTGACTGTTCATTCTTCTCCTGAGTATTCTGGCCCAGGGGATCTTCAGGCATCTTCTGAGCCCCTAGGTATCTCACCTGTTCCATCGCCTCTGTGAAAAGCTACCTGATACCATTAGTCATCACTTTCTGTACGAGTAACTGGTTTATTGAGGAGTCTGCACTCATTCAACTTTATCCCTATTGTGGATTTTACTTTATTTTTTTCCCCAGTTTTTTCAGTGAAACCATCTGGAATCTCCTTCAATCTCCTTTTCATACCAGGTAGTGACTCTCTGGACAATACCTAACCCAAACGCCATAACTTTTCAGTTACAGTTGGTTATTAGAACAATCTGGTTTTGTGACTTAAGATTCGTTCCTAATAATTAATAAACCTGAGTCAGTCTCAGCCTCAAACTTTGATCCACGGCTTTCTCTTTCTATCTAGCAATGTCTAGACTCTCCATCTGGCTCCAGTGGCTTTGAAAGAGAATGTGTATGTGTGTGTGTGCATGTGTGTGTGCCTGTGCATGCAGGAGTGACATTTAGTCCCTTAGATATCTTGGGGTGGGACGAAGAGAGCCTAGTGAGAGCAAGCATCTTCCTTACCTGGGTAAGGGAGGGCCTCCTTCTAGGTTGCCTGTAACTGCTCTTCTAGCTCATGAACTGTGAGTTCCACGAGGAAGGGTGGTAGTTCCAATGTGCTCTGTGACAGGGGCTCATTTCTGTGAGACTCCTCTGGGTACTGGAGGTCCCTCTGATATTTGACCAGTCCTTTTGGCCCATTCCCAGTTGGTAGTATTCAGCCTATATCCCATTGATTGTGGGTCTTTCTGCCTCCTACACTGCGTGGTTCTCAAACTCCTCTGCTCTTTACAGCTAAGCCCAGGGCAGCAGGCATCTGCTGTACATCTTGGAACCTGAGAAGTCAGGCAGATACCTCTGCCCCCTCCTCTCCTTTTTTCCTGGCATCTTACCACCACACTGGTTGTCTCTAGTTCTTTCTCTGTGCTCTGGTAACAAAGGAATAGGTCAATACGTCTCATGCCAAAGCAGACATCAAACAAGTAAATGAAATGCAAGTCCCCTGTTCTCGCAAATACTCCTCTATTATGTTCCTAGGATGGCCCTAACAAAGCACCACAAACTAGATGTCGTAGAACAACAGAAATTAATTCTCACAGTTCTAGAGGCTAGAAGTCCAAAATTATGGCATTGGCAGCATGCTCCCTATGAAGTACTAGGAAGGGTCTGGTCCAGGCCCCTCTCCCAGCTTTTGGTGGTTCCTTGGCTGGGACAGCATCACTCCAGTCCCCACATGCTGTTCTCCCTGTGGCCAAATTTCCCCCTTTTTAAAAGGATACCAGTGATACTGGATTAGGGCTGACCCTACTCCACTGTGACCTCATTTCAACTAACTGTATCTACAACAACCCTATTTCCAAATAGGGTCACATTCTTAGGTATTGGGTACCTCAACATATAAATTTTGGGAAGACACAATTCAACCCATAACAACTTCCAATCTTTACAAGTGGTTCTAAGAGTCTACCTCTTCCCTTGCTTTGGGGGGAAGGCGTGAACACTGGACCTTCAATACTCAGACCACCCTATCTGCCTCTCCAATTCTCGTTTATGCTGCCTGAGGCTGGTAGTTTGTGGTGGTAGAGCTGGTTCTGGTCCCTTGAAGCAAACGGCGCAGGGAGCTGGTGACCCTCTGGATTTGGAATATGGGATACTCAGCATCTCTTGTCTATCCCTTTGGGCCTCAGCCACAACTCTGGGACAACAGGCAAAGTCCCACACCCTATCCTGTAGGTGCATATTTTGTCTTCTTAACAAAATGGTGACTCCTTCAAGGCAAAAATAGTACCTGGTAGGATACAGAGAGAGAGACCTAATATCTGCCCTGCAGCTGCCCACAGTCTTGTGGGGACAAAGAGACCTGTGAAAATGACCACAGCACACACTGAGGCACACGGCGGGGTCTAAAGACATGGCACCTCTACAGCTGGCATGGAAAACACCCAGTCCCATCCCCAGTTCTAGCCCTAAGGACACTGGGTCTCATCTGTTGGCGTTTACACAGACGAGCAACCATCATCCTTTTGGTAAGGGAAGTAAGAACTAGAGGAAAAGGACCCAGGGCCTTAGGAAGAAATCAACCTTTCCCCAGTGTAACCAGTGCTATAGAAGGGGCTTTGGGATTGACCAAGGCAGTGGGGAATGCTCGGTGAGAACGGGAAAGTGTAGCCAGAGCCATGGGTTCCCCGCCAGTGCTGCTCAGAGGGCAAGCCCGGTGCAGCCTCATTCGCCTGATCCGTCCCCATGATGGGGAGTGTGCTTGGAACAGGAAGAGTGAGGGGTGGGGACCAGAGGACCTGGGTCCCGGTGGGGGTGGTCTTCATCCACAGAGCTCCCCTAGGCAAGGCCATCTGGAAAGGGCACATGTTGTCCTGAATTTTATCCCTGAGCAGCAGTTCGGGCACCTGGGACACCGCAGAATTCCCCAAGCTCGGTGCACACGGGTGGCACAAAGCTCGGAGTTAATGGAAAGTCACACCCCCTTTAGAGCTTTGGGCAGCAGCTGGAAGTCTGGCAGGTCCCATGCTCTGTTTCACGTCCCCTCTGCATAGAAAAGAGGCCCGGATCTGTTCAAGCATTACATATCTCTTTGACATAACGGGTCTTTTTTTTTTTTTTTTTTTTAATCTTTACTCAAAAATTGGAGTGTAGGTGTGGGATGTCCTGAATTCTTCCGGTAACTAAGTGCTGTCTGTCATTCACTTTGGCATCCCCACTTCTGCTCTTTGAAATCATCTTGAGAGATTCTTGGAAGCTCGTAAGACATTAAGATGTATTCCCAGTGGCTTGTTGAAGCGGCAGCTCCTGAGCTGGCTTCACCGGGTTTCGGCAGCCCCCTTGCCGGGCGCATCTTCTGAGCACACAGGCACCAAGCAGGCACACGCTCTCCACGTGTCCTACCCGGCAGGAAGTTTCAGAGCCGGTTGCCAGCAACACCCCAGAATGGGTAGCTTCCAGACGAGAGAGTATGAGTAGAAGGGAATACATTACACAGATGTAGGAATTATTATCAACCTCATTTGGCAAATGAGGTTAAACAAGTTGCTGTGGACCAAATTGTGTGCCCTGCCCTCAAATTCATATGTCACGGCCCTCATCTTCCAGGTGATGGCGTTTGGAGATGGTGCCTTTGGGAAACAAATTAAGCCACGGCTGCAGGGCCCGAGTCCGATGGGATTCGTGCCCCAGTTGGAAGAGATGCCGGGAGCTTGAGTTCTCTGTGCACACACCCAGGCAAGGCCACCTGAGCACACTGCAGGCCAGGAAGAGGCTCTCGCCGGACCCTCACCGTGCAGGCACCCTGATCCCAGACTCCCAGCCTCCAGAACTATGAGAAAATAGCTTTCTGTTGTTTCTAAGTCATCCAGTTCTTGGTATTTTGTCATGGCAAAGCCTGAACTGACTAAGCCAGAGGTTAAGTATCTCCAAGGTTACAAGGGTAGAAAGAGGCCAAGCATGGAATAAAAACCCGTTTCTATCTAAGACCATGCATTTGCCTTACATGGTGTTTGATGTGTGCATTCATTTACTTGCCTTCTCAGATATTTACTGAGGATTTACTATGTGAAGGCTTTATGTTCTCCTCCCCACTCCGCTGCCCGCAGTTCTTGTCCTTTTCTCTTCATCCTATGCTCCTGCCAACACCGTTACAACAGCTCTTCTGTTATAAAGTCAGTTCCCTGGGAAACCCCTTACGAGCACCCAGAAAAGGCGTTGCATTATTACGAGCATCTAGTGTTCATTGCACAGCCCCTGGTGAGGGGGTTCAGGAGGAAGAAGGCGTGCGTCTTTTTTCTAATGCAGCTTATATATCCCGAGAGGGGATGAGGGCTTTGGGGCATATGAATAAATTCTATCGCCTAGCCACCTCAGGGCAGTGTTAAAATGATCGCATCCCTAATATTAGTTCACCTTTATTGAATATCTTTATTGAGTGTAGACGATGCTTTCCATTTGTTTATTTTGATTCTCATGAAAATGTGTGGGGCAGGTATGGTTATCTCCAACGCTGTAGATTTCCCACCATCACCTTGGGTCACTCTATGCACCCAGAGAGCCTCTATCGTATTTTCCAAATCCTGCAGAGACCCACAGCCTAGAGGCCATAAGCTGGTTCAATGAGATTGATGGTTTGGTCAAATTTGTTCCAGCCTGACTGGAGCCAGTCAAAACTTAAAAGGAGCTGGTCAGTTTGGAAGGATTAAGGAATTATATGTGATTTTAAAAAGTTCTGAGACCAGAAGCCCCTGAATGACACTGAGAAATAGGAGCCAATGACCAATTTCTGTTCACTTTTCAAACTGAGATGAAGACAAACCTTTTACTGGCTTTTAATTTGATCCCCGTGTGGCCTCCCATACCAGTCCAGGCTTCCCCGGCTTGTGACAGGCAGGGCTTCTGAGCTGAGAGGTAATTCTGAGAGGTGCCGAGGGATTTGGGCACACACCTGGGGACACAGCATCAGCCCCTTCTTGAGAGATAGTTCCGGCTTTGCCCTGGTCCCCTAACGTGTCCTATAAACTCTGTGTGTGTGTGTGTGTGTGTGTGTGTGTGTGTGTGAGAGAGAGAGAGAGAGAGAGAGAGAGAGAGAGTGAGATCATGAACTACCATATACATACACTTATGCGGATGTCTTTTTAGTCTGGAGTAAAATCGCCTTGCTCAGATGGTGGAAATGATATGTGATTACAAAAGGGATGATCTCAGGGCTATTTTTCCTGGCAGAAATTCTTTCCCGAGCCTTTTCGGCATCTGTCTGCCCCACGAAGCCTCGTGTGTGACCCCAGGGCCTGCTTGTTTTGCCTTGTTCAGGCCTCTCCAGGTCTCCAGGAACTCCTCAGGATCCATGGTCTCCGTCAGCTCTGGAGCAGGGCCAATCTCATGCCTTCCTTTCTGCTGTCTTCATTAATACTGGGCACGCGTCCCGGCATTCCTGAGAAATTGATAGAGACAGAACATCAATTGTAGTTTAGCTCTACAACGGGGAAACTCACGGTGACAGGCCGGGGGAATTTTGTTGCCAGAGAAGTCAATGGGCCCTTTCCTGGAGCAGCCCAGTGTTGAGACACTCTGGGCCTTCATGAAGTCATAGAGTGGGACACAGGACAAGAGCAACAAGCCGCTAATCTGCTAATTGCAGCCTGGCTAAGTGATATTACCTTTGTGCTTGGTTTTCTTGGACTTGATGAATGGCTGTGTATGTGGAAGAGAACAAACCAAGGCATCTTCTCGCAGGCTGGGGGAAAGCTGTGGTGTGTGATGTAGAACTTGCAAGACTGAGATGGGGTCAGGCTGACAGATGTAGTCTGACCCAGAACTCCCCTCGGAGGGATGCCACAGGATTGGTGCTGGAGAGGGTGGCATGGGCAGTGTTGGAACTGAGCTGGCTCACTCCATAGCCTCCAGGTTCCTCTGCTGGTTTCTCACAATGTCTGAGAAAAATATGGAGTTGCTTTGTCCTGTTTAAGTCTCTGTGGGTCCCTTTCTGTCAGCTGATATCCGAGGGGCAGATGAGGGGAGCAGGACTTACCAGAGAGGGCAGACCCAAGATGGGAACACACGTGCTTTCACATAAGGAGCAGGGGAGGAAGACGGGTGCCTGTCTCCCAAAGTCACCTGCTACTCCTCTTGTGTCCCCCACCTCCCCAGACGATAGCACCTAGCACTTCGTTGGGCATTCAGAGATCACAAAATTGTCCGTGACCCCTTCCCCTTTTCCATGCCTACATCATGAGATGGCACTTCTTTCCCTTGCATGTGTCTTGACATTGTGCCCATCTTTTCTTTCCCACTGGGGCCTCCCTCGTCTGGGCCACGGTCCTCTATCCTACGTGGGCCACAGCAGCAGCCACTCACTGGTCCCACTTCTAGTCTTGCTTCCAAATCATCTTCAGCTGGAGTCATCTTTCCCACGCGCCGATCTGGCGGGGTCACTTCCCTGCTTGAAGCCTTCAGTGGTTCCTCACTGCCTTCTGGGTCAAGGTCAGTCTTCTTTGCCTGACTGGTAAGGGGGGGCTGGCCCAGCATCCTCTCCAGCTTCGTGCGCTCTCCCTTCCAGCCACTGCAGACCTACTGTGGGCCCCTGAACGTACCAGGTTCTTTCTTCTTCCAGGCCTTTGTGTGCACTTCTCTGCCTCAGCCCCCTTTCTTTCTTCTCTTAACTAAAAACTGGAGACCCCTTTCTCTGGTCTCAGCTTAGAAGTCACTCCTCTGGGATTCTCTTTTCTGACTTCTTCAATCCAGTTCTGTCCTTCTCTTTGCTCCCAAAGCAGCCAGTGTACCCCACACTGCAGCACTGATCGCAGTACGTAGGAAATGCCTACTTATGCAGCAGAAGACATTTTTTTTTCATGTATGGTACAGAATTTCTCTTGAGGAAGGAATCGGATTTGTTTAGGGAAATATCTGGACAAGCTGCTTGGTGTAGAAGGTGGGACTCTGGGCCTTGGTTCAGCAGGAGACAAGAGGGAAATCAGGTGGAGAGAGGATGGTTGATCAGCATGGTGAAGTGGCCAGAGAATTTTCTCTTATTTTTCTTTTTTTAAAAGATTTTTAATTTATTTATTTGACAGAGAGCACGAGAGAGCGCACAAGCAGGGGGAGCGGCAGGCAGAGGGAGAAGCAGGCTCCCCTCTGAGCTGAGAGCCGGTATGGATGCCATGCCGATGCCAGCTCCATCCCAGGACCCCGGGATCATGACCTGAGCTGAATGCAGACACTTAACTGACTGACCCACCAAGGCGCCCCTGGCCAAAGAATTTTCAAGACCAGAATAGCTTGTGTTCAATCAAAGTTGTAGGCACTTTTGAGATATAAACATCCTTTACTCTCCCCTGGCCCGAAAGTTCCAGTAAAATTTAGCCTACACACTAAAGACTTGTGTGGCGTGTGGTGTAAAGCCTGAAAGGGCTGTGGGTTCATGTCTGGGTCTCTTCCATTGTGGAAATAAACAAACAGCCATCACTGAGGAAAGAGTAAGAATTCAGAGGAGAAAAGATGTCACAGGTGGATGAATTAACATAAGGATGTTAGCTTTCCTAACATATACAGGAATGTACAGGAACATCAGAGAAACCACTAGACTTTCCAAAATGTGGCTCAGGGATTTGGGCCAACTTTACTCAGATTTATAAGGGAGGAGACCTTAGCCAACACCGAAGTTCCAATTCCGTTTCTCTTTCCTCCCTGGGATAAACCTATGAAGGAGACAGGTGTCCAGGACTCTGTTCTCACATTGAACTAAAAAAAAATGGCTGTGGAAGGAAGGAAAATGGAAGGGAAAATGATGAAACATAAGAAATAGTAGGTCTGACTTGCAAGAGCTGTTTAAGCTTTTAGAAATATCCTGAACAAAACTGAGGTCTCCAATCAGAGGGTTCAGGAGGGAGGTGGGAGGGGTCAAGGAGCGTCACTGGCCCCCTGTGGCCTGGCTCCCTCTCTGTGCAGGAACTGCAGTTTGATCCTGGTCCAAGCACATCCCATCTGAAAATGGAGCTGGGGAAGGCAGGCATGGGCACGCTGGCACAGGGAGGAGGGCCCAGGGCCCAGGCAGGAAGGCCTAGTGAAGAAGCGGGGCTTGTCAGGTGTGTCTGTGGGAGGCATGTTTCGGGGCTTCCAGGTCAGGAATGGGAAGCTGGAAACCTGCATTGACTCATTTCTCTGCATGGTCCCTGCTCTTCCTCTGGGAAGCAGAACATGGAAAGAGGAGCCACACAGGGTGGGGTATCCTAAGGGAGCTCGGACAAGCGGGTGATTCTTTTTGATCCCTGGGAGTCCTATCAGAACTGCTTGGCTGTGGCACCTGCCGGAGCCAGAAGGTGGAGCTTGGATTGACGTACCTTTGAGGCTTCCCCTTTCCCTGATGAGTTAGTTTTGTTTTCTACCTCTGCTGTTAGTGTTTTCTTCCTTAATTATTCATATTTCACCCATTTTTTAAAGATTTTATTTGTTTGACACAGAGAGAGAGCAAGAGAGGGAACACAAGCAGGGGGAAGTGGAAGAGGGAGAAGCAGGCTTCCCGCTGAGCAGGTTGCCCGATGTGGGGCTTGATCCCAGGACCCTGGGACCATGACCTGAGCTGAAGGCAGACGCTTAATGACTGAGCCACCCAGGCGCCCCCCATATTTTGCCCATTTTATACCTTCTTTTAAAAAATAGGATTGTCTCCCCAAATATTAGATTTTATGATTACTTAGATACTAGAGATACAGATAAATCCGCTTTTGCCTTCCTGCATGTGAACTTTGTGGGTTTTTCTCTTCACCTTCTCTCTAAATGCCTTATGGTGGTCTTTCTTACTCACCTCTTCCCATGTGATGGAGGGGATTTCCCCTCCCCCCTTTAAAAAACGGGTCTGCCAGTGGAGTAACCTGAATGAACTGAAATGTTTTTGCCAAGTGGTAATTGCCCCAAGGACAACCTCATAGTTGATAGACTTTAATCAGATCCCTCGTCTCTGTTTCCTGGAAATCTTCCTTCAAAACTTCTCTTACCCCAGATCCCTGGGGGTTTTACCCCCTCATAAAGTCAGTGGGGGAGTAGTTCTTGGAACGTGGGACAGGGAACAGTGAAGAGTGTTGCTCTTTCCCTCTCCAAGAAAGGTCACAGGAAAACCTTTGCTAAGAATAAGCTTTTTGTAGAAGGATACTCTGCACGCATTAGCCTGGGTCCTTCAGTGAGGGCTGCACCCTCAGGGGCCCTGGGCTGTCAGGTGGTGGCAGGAGCAGCAACCTCAGCTTTAGGGGGCCCAATGCCACTGTTCCCCACCCCCCCCATCAAGGGATGCCCACCTTCTTTTTTAGTAATAGATGTGGCACCAGAGAAGACGTCCTGCATCCTCCCTTGCTCCCCCTTTCTCCCTCCTTCTAGCCTATTTCTTCTGTTCAGCAGGGCAGTGTTGGCATTACTCCAGCCAATCTGGCCTGTTTCTAGATCCTTCCACACTTCAAACGGTCCCTAGCTGCCTTGTCTTTGCTCACGCTGTTCCCTTGGCCTGGATGTCCTTTTCTCCCTTTTCCTCTGAGTAACTGCCTCTCTCCCTTTAAGACCCAGCTCAGTGATCAGCTTTTGGGGCGATCTTCCTTGGCCCCCAGGTTGAGTTAGATGCCACATTTGAGTTCCCATCATGCCCTCTACTTGCCTTTGCCCTGGCTCTGACTGCGTTCTACTGAAATGGAATTTCCATTTGCTTGTCTTCTTTACTAGACCACGTACCCTTGAGTCTAGAGGCGGTATCTGATTCACTGTTGAGTCCCAACACTCAGCACAATATCCAGCAGAGTGGGTACTTGGTAAATATATTTTGTATATGAGAGGGAGAGAGAGAAAGACTGATTGATTTAGGGGCAGCTATAGGGAATAGGGCACAATCTCAGTATTACGTCCGAATTCACTGCTGGCAGACCCTCTTCATGTCACCCGGAGGTATTGACCCAGAGCTCAGCTGCCCCAGGCCCCTCAGACCAAGCCTGGGGCTTAGAGTCCCCATGTCTCCATCCTCACCTGGTTGGGAAGCTCTCCTCCCCATGATCTACTTCTCCCTTAAAAACAGACTCTATTGAGCTTGGTTAATCTCCCTACTTTCCCCCAAACATGTCCTCTATTTTTCATCTCCCTCCCCTTTGCTGATGCCGTCCTCCCTGCCTGGAATACCTATTTCTGCCCCTATGTTCTGTGTGGTCTCTTTATCCACCATTTCCAAGATCTGATTCCAGCACCTATTTCTGGGAATCTTGCATTTCCACAGCCCCCTGCCCATAAGTCTCTTTCTCCTCTAAATTCCAGTGGTCTTGACTCTGACCTTCCATACTGTCCCTTAGCATTCACAATTTGTCATTGACCAATGTCCTTTTTGGGATCCTGTCTCCCCAGGACAGTGGTAAGTAAATAGCTAACCCAAGATCCACCTGTGTTTCCCTGACTCCTCAGGCCCCTGGTAAGTGTTCAGAGATGTTTAGAATCATTCTCTCCTTGGATTGGTAGCTATGGGAAGCTGCTCAGGGAAAGTTGGGTCCAGAGCTGCATGGAGGACAGGGCTGAGGGTTCCCAGAAGTGGAATAGGTGGGTGCCCTGCTATGGGGTAATTTCAGGAACCTTCCATCCAATACCATCTCCTCTACTCGGAATGCCACTGTCAGTGAACGTAGTCTCTCAGGGCCCCTTTCAGACAAAAGAGGAGAGGCCCAGAATAACAGTTCACGCTGTTGCTTTGGGGCTTGTCCCTGGTGAGGAGAGGCTCTGCTCTGCCAGTGGGTTAACAGGATGGGAGATGCAAGGTGAGGAGGTGTGGAGAGACCCCTCTCCCGACTTTTCCACTTTTGTGGGAGCTGGTCCAGATGCAGTTGGCTGGCAGAGAAAACTCAGAGAGGCCCAGGCCTCCCTCTGCCTTTGCCGATGAAACTGGGACCACCCTTTCCAATCTGGAGAGGCCACTGCAAATGAAGTGCTTATTTGAAAAGTCCCCTGGAGCCATCCTTATGGGATCAAGATGCAGAAAATAGTTTAATGAGGACGCCAGCCTGCAGGTGCGCCTGTGCTAATTCTGTACACAAAGGCACGGACCTGACAGCTCAGAGAGGAAGAAGCCGTGAAACCTCTTTTGGGACACATCAGTCCTGCCCGGCAGAGGCACCTCCCTGAAGCAGGACGCAGATGGCAGAGGTGCTCGTGGGACTCCGCCCCATCGGCTCGGCCACTTAGCCTGCCCCCGTGACAGACGCTGCAGCATCTCTGGGACCCAGTGGCTGCTCCTCAGCAATGCAGGGCCACAGGGGACCCCGGGAGTGGGTGGTGAAGAGACACTATAGCGTGCAAAGTGGGGAGAACAGGATGGAAATTCCCACGTGGAGAACTCAGACAGTGGACTGAGAGTCTGGCTCCACAGCTTTTAGAACTTGACTGTGACCTGCAGTAAGAATTATATTTAAAACCGTATTCCATTGCCCCCCCATGTGTACATAGTCTCATGAAGCACTGCTTGCCCCCCTGTGCGCTGTGCACTCTGAACTTTCTACTCTTTCACTTACAAATGCTTATTGTGACCCACTGCCTTTATTTCATGAGCCCACTAATGAGCTGCTTCCCACGGTTTGAAACATGCGGGTCAGGCACATGGAGACATCGGGAGGGTGAGCGGGCGAGGCTGCGCTGCACCAGAGCCATGGCACGGCCTTGCCCTCTGTTGTCTGCCCCATGGGCAGACGGTCGGACCCCCTCGTACGTTTGTCAGAAAAGTTAAATGAGAGAATCTGTTTGGGTGCTTGGCACAGAGCTTGACATATGTATTTGATAACCGTTAGATATGATGATGGTGGCAGTGATGGTGATGGCAACTTTTGTCCTCTTAGGTTGCGAATGCGCCCTGCAGTTCCCTGTGGCTCTAGCCATCACTGCTGGAGTAAGGCCACCAGCCACATTTTTAACTATTTAAAAGCGGAAGCTCCTCAAAACAGTGAGAGGCAAATTGAGGAGGGGCAGGTGAGGAATCAGAGCTTTGCAAGCAGGCCGCAGTCCAAGTTGAGACCCGGACGGGGACCATCTGTGATGCATCTTCGGCATGGACAGCTTGTCTTGCATTTCCCACGGTAGATACATGGATGGAGACAAGAGACAGCAGTGTAGAGAAGTGGAAAGGATTTTAGTCAGAAATGGTAGAGAAAAGGTCACAGACTTGGAAGAAGCCCCCTGGAAAATAATGGAACTCCGAGCAGGTGGTAGCCACCAGATTGCTCCTGTTCTGACGGGCTCTTTCTTCGTGTTCATTCCTGGCTTTTCTGAGCAGTGGGGACCTCCGAGTCTCCCTCCCCACCCTGCAGCTCTGCCCTCAACTCTGCTGCCTTGCACTTCTCACGGGAGGGACAAGAGAGCAGGGGAGCCATATGCTGCAGAGTGCCTGGCGCTGAGCTGCTGGGGCCAGAAGTGGGTAGGCCTGGAAAGGGAGCTCTCAGGCCTGCAAGGGAGAGGCTGGTCACCTAGCTCAGAGCTGAGCATCCACACCCACTTTGGACACAGCCAGGAGAAGCCCTCTGCGGAGCCCTTTGGCTTGCACACTTAGTCCCATGTTGTGGATTTGGCACCTTGTAAGGACAGTCGGCTCCTTTGCCCTTTCTCTTTTCTGTTCCACATGGCAGAGATGCTTCTGGCTTCTCTCTTTCCTCTAGAGTGAGCCCGCAATGTTGGTGTGGAGCATTGCCAGCTGAGTCTGGGAGAAGGGGGCAGGGCAGGGAGCAGTCTGGGCCTCTGAGTGCATTAGGCCTTCACGGGGTGGGTGCTTCAGGTGGTCTGCTCCAGACAGCCACAGATCCTTGCAGGTTGGACCTGGTCCATTAAACTGTGGGGAGCGAGTCCAGAGGGGCACTGAGCTCAGTACTGGTGCAAATGTAGCCAGCAATCTGGTGAAGGAGGTCAATGCGTGGGTGGCTGTCCTCGGTTCTCCTGCTCCCTGGGGTTGAACGCCCTTGCTTTCCTCTGTAATGCCCCATCCCCCAGGGACATCACAGTGACAGCTCCCTCTGGCCTGGGAGATCTGGCTGAGGCTGGGCCGGCCCCCATACAGCTGGCTGGACACCGATTCTTGCTGCACTTCTGCAGCCAGACGGCCCAGTGGGGGCTTGCCAGTGCCATAAATAACATTTGTAATAAGAGAATTTTTCTTTTGTTAGGTCTCAGTCTCTCCCTGTGCTCTCCCTCTTTTTCTCCCTGAAAATAGTCTTCTGGAACAGCCGCTATATTTGAGTTGTCCCTTCACGGCTCACGCACAGTCCTTCTGTGTACGCGGGCCCGTAAAGCGAGACATTGCTAAATGAAAATAGGTCCCGCTCCTTCTTGTTCTGTCTCTCTGCACACTCCTGCCTTTTCCTGAGAGCTTGTTTGGAGGTTCTAGCAGGGGAGCGCAGCTACTCGTACACCCTTGACCGAAGAACGGTCCTCCTCTATCGGGGAAGGTCGTCCTCTTTGACCGAGCACGCAGCTTCGGGAGGGACACATATGGAGCGGTGAGGGAGGAAGGGGACACCTGCCTAGCCAGCCAGATCAGCCGAATCAACCCCGGCAATCAATGGGGTGACAGATGTCGCAGCCAGATCGCCCTCACATCCACTCCTGCCTTTTCTTACTCAAAAGAGCCAATGGACAGTTTCTCCTTTGTAGAGCATCTTCTCTTATCTCGTCCATGCTGTTCCCAGCGGTGTGTGTGTGTGTGTGTGTGTGTGTGTGTGTGTGTGTGTGTGTCAGGAACAGCTTTGTCCTCTGGGCCCCCATAGGGGACTGAGGGCCACCAGAGCCCGGGGCAGAGCCTCTTGTGCTTTGAGGAAGGACCCTGGGGAAGGGAGCTTCTCTTGCTCACCTGGGGGCTCAGGGAAACTTGCTGGAAGAGGCCGACCTGGTGAGAGAGCATCCTTGAGGTTGGGGGTTCTCCATGGCAAAAGGAGCAGGATGTGTTCGGGCCATGCCTGATCTAGCAGGGGCACGTTGGAGTGCCCTAGGAGGAGAAGCTGAGCTATGGCTAAATCTCCACTAAGTCCCTGCCTTTGGGGCCTTAGGTTAGGCTCTTCTTGCCCCACTCAAGATGAGTGGGTGGCGAGGACCTGGGGCGTAGTGTGGGCTGACTAGGCACAGGAAGGGCCCAGGCCATGACTTTTCCCTCCGCTGTGGGTCTGTCCGGGGTTGGGGTGGGGGCACTGTCCACTGGAGGGCACTGCAGCACCGCTGTGGGCCGCCTCGGCAGCCCCTCTGCCCGAGGACTGCGTGGTCGCTCTAGAGGGAGACAGAGATCGGCCAGGCTCTGCCTGCCCTTAAGCTTGTCGCCTGTGGGGCTGGAGCATCCAGCAGTGTGCCCCCCCACTCTCTCTCTCACACACACAGGCACACACGCAGGCATACCCCACATGCTCATTCACATGGAAACACGGACCCACATGTTCACCATCACTCACATTCATAATGCACAAACTATACTTTTATATATGCACGTTCATAACCACACACATGGATACACTCCCAAGTCACATACACTCTCCATCACAGTCATGCGGACTCATACCCATTTCACACACACCCCACTCAATGACACACACACACACACACACACACACACACACACACACTCCCCCCATTGCCAGTCTCAGCCATGTGCCTCACACATGCAGGCGGCTGGAGCAGCTGTTTGTGTGGTGGGGCTGATGTAATGTCAAGAAATTTCGTGTTATATTTAAAATGACACCTGTAAAAATAATCTTCAATTTGTAATTTAAATAATGTAATACTCAATTACGTGGACTGACAGGAAGTGTCCCAGTGGCTTTGGAGAACAGCATTCTTGTGCCCCCTCCAGCGCACTGGGGATGAGGTGGGGACGAGGTGGGGACCAGCCCAGGCCTCCTTCCTCAGCGGCCCAGCAGGTCACTGAGCTGTGTGCCCAGTGGCTTCCATAACCCGAGCTAGTGCTTGCTGCTGTCTCTGCCTGCTGCCCACACGTCCATCTGTCCCCCCCCGCCCCCCCGCAGGCTGCTTCCCAGAACCCCTCAGCACGGCTTTCTGAAGTCCCTCAGCTGCATCCTCCACTCCACTGCCCTGGGCCCTTTGGGCACATGGCACACAGTACAAATAGCACAGTTTACCAGACGGCGCTTTGCCCCCAGCCCCCAGCCCTGTAGCTCACAGCTCCCCATGCAGTCCCTTGGCAGGCAGCCCCACAGCCTGCAGCCCGAAACCCCAGCACCTCAGTCTTTCCCCCCCCGCAGCTAACACACAGCTCACGGCCTGGGCCATAGAGCCCGGCGCCTCTGGATGTGGGCCCTTGGCTGTCCTGTGGTCACCTTATGCTGTGCATGCCCCAAACTGAGCACCTTGCTTTTTGCTCAGACCTGCTGCTTCTTCCCTTTTTCTCTCTCTTTCTGAGTGACCACTGCCCCTGGCTCTCCTATGCTCCCCTAGGCAACCTTGCCAGAAAACAGGCCATTGTTCCTGACTTCCCCAGATCCTTCGTCTTCCCCCACTCCCAGGTCCATTGGTTGCCAAGCCATGGCCCTTCTCCCCCTGATTCTATCCAGCTTTCTACTTTAGTCCCAGGCTGGGGTAGTTTGCTTCTTTTCACTGGCCTCCTCGCATCCAATCCACTTGCATTTCCATGGGAATTGTTCTAGAGCAGCACTGTCCAATAGAATGTTCAGGCATAATGGGAATGTTCTAGATCTGCACCGCAATACAGTAGCCACCAGCTGCAGATGGCTTTTGGGCACTTAAAATGTGTCTAGTGTTGCCGAGGCACTGTATTTTCAATTTTGTTTAATTTTAATTAATTTAAATAGTCTCATGTGGCTAGTGGCTACCACATTGGACAGTGCACACCTCTGCCTCCATGCTCTGAGAGGAAAATTTAGATCCCAGAGTACCACCTATGTGGCCTTGCCCATGTGTTCAGGCTCCCAGTGCACAGCTTGCTTTCTGTGCTCCAACCTACCAGACCCCCTCATGGTTCCTGAACCTGAGTGATTCTTTCGCACAGTTTGGACTCACGGTGTTTCCTCTGCTTGGACAACTTCCTTCCCATTTGTCCACAGGACTCAGTGCTGCAGGCCTAGCCTACCCGGGGCACTTGTCCCATTCCACCAGGCTGACCCAGCCCCACTTTGTGTCCCTGCAGCTTCTGCTGTGGCCCATGGCACCCTGCAGTGTAGTCACCTGCACCCCAGCACTCCCCTCCTCTCCCGGAGGAGTCCGCCGTGAGCGAGGTGACCTCCGTTTTCTGCCCATGACTGTGCCCGGGCCCCTGCCCTAGTGGGTCACACACTGCAGGTGCTCAGCTTGTGTTGGCTGAATCATTAAAAGGAAAGACTGGCTGCCCAGTCATGAACTGTGGCTTCCTTAGCAATACGTGTCCTGGGAAACACTGGGGAAGTTCAGACATTTCTGGATTCTTGGGGTTTCCTCTCCTGATGACCTCACTTTGCCAAGAAGAGTAGGGTCATGCCTTTTGATCCGTTGCCCACTGTTTCCTCTTCTGTTTTTTTTCTCCCCTTTCCCACCCCACCATCTTACCCAGGACACAGAGCTGTACTGGCTTGGGGCCTTGGTGCCATTCTGCGCTGCAGGTTCAAAGTTGGCTTCTGGGGCTCCTTGTGTCTCAGCACATTGCCCGTCCTTCCCACTTCCCCCCCACCTGCGCTGCCCACCAATACCACTTCCACCAGGCTTACCAAGTAGCCCCAGTGTCGGGGACTCTTTGACGCCTCCTGCTGGCCCACCCAGTAGTAGGTGGCTCGACTTAAGCTGCCCTTGGCTGGCTGTGCTCTCACTGACATCTCCTGCAGACCAGAAGGTGGAAAAAAAAGAAAGGTGACATGTTCCTGGAGGTTGGCAGAGAATGGTGGGGGGCGGCGGGAGACACGGGCTGCTGAGCAAGAGTCCCCAGACTGCAGACTCGGCTCAGCATCTGAAAGCACAGGGTGCCTCGTAGTTGGCTGGGGTTTCTAAGGTGATTTTAGGGTTCCGGTGTGGTGAGAATGCTTGCACACAGCAGCTCTGGGGCATGGGCTTTGGACCTAGACAGCTGTGTACATGTGTGCACTCAGGACAGTCCTGCATATGTGTGCTGCCTCTGCCATCAGACGGTCCCACACGTGGATGCTGCCCCTGCCATCAGACAGTCCCACACATGGGTGCTGCCTCTGCCACCCTGTGTGAACCCAGTTAAGTTCTGTGACCTCCCTCAGTTATAGCATCCTGCTCGGTAAAACAGAGATGGTGTCCTCCTGCCTCCGTTAGTTTCCATGAATGCCAGAACACAGGCCACAGCTCTGAGCACAGTGCTTGGCTCATAGGAGGGGCTTAGTATCTGGCCCAGCTCTTAATGTTAGCAGGATGCCTAAAAAACTCCTTCAGAGAATCTGAGCCTCTGTGTTTGGTTTTTTATCTGGACCACCTGAGACTCTGCTCCTTTACTCTTCTAAAGACTCCAGGTGGCAAGAGTGGGTGAACCCCCTTCCATACTAAGAATGATAATACTCTCAGCTACCGAATGCCAACTTTACCAGGTATTCTCCTGAAGGCCTCACAGGCACCGGGTAATCTCTGCGTACTTTGAGGGAGATATTAACATTCCCATTCTACAGATGCGGGGCCTGGCTCAGAGAAATAGAATCACTTGCCCGGGCCACACACTTAGCATGTGTTGGAGCCAGAATTTAAAACTTTTTAGAGGGGCGTCTGGGTGGCTCAGTCGTTAAGTATCTGCCTTTAGCTCAGGTCATCATCCCAGGGTCCTGGGATCAAGCCCCGCATCGGGCTCCCTGCTCAGTGGGGAGCCTGCTTCTCCCTCTCCCTCTGCCCCTGTTTGTGTTCCCTCTCTCGTTGTCTCTCTCTGTCAAAAAATAAATAAAATCCTGGGGCACCTGGGTGGCTCAGTTGGTTAAGCGGCTGCCTTTGGCTCGGGTCATGATCCCAGGGTCCTGGGATCGAGTCCCACGTCAGGCTCCCTGCTCAGCGGGGAGCCTGCTTCTCCCTCTCCCTCTGCTTGCCTCTCTGCCTACTTGTGTACTCTATCTCTCTGTCAAATAAATAAATAAGATCTTTTAAAAAAATAAATCCTAAAAAAACCACTTTGTATAAAATACCAATATGCCAAGGCCATGCAATGGGATGCACAGTGATCGCGCTAAGGCGTATAGCATCGTGGAGTCTGCAAAGTACTTTCATATTCTTGTTCCCTCCGAAGCCCCCCATCACCCCGGTAAAGCAGGCAGGCCGAGGTTGGTTATTTGTGTTTCGCACATGTGGAATCAGAGCAGAAGCAAGAGGTTCTCTCATGTAAGATTTAACATTTTGAAAGTCACGGGGCGCCTCCTGGGTCACTGAGCATCAGATTCTGTCCAGGAAAATTAGAGGTGGCTGGAGGTCAACACCCTCATTGGCTGTGGGTGCTCTGGACCCTTCCTTCCCAAGCCATCTCCTTGTCCCCTTTCTTTTCATAGCACACTCAGCAGGAGAAATGTTTTTTGGACCTTGTCTTTTGGAATTCTGCATTTTTTCCTTATTCACACCAGACCCGGCATCTCTAGAACTTGGTTTTTCTTGGAAGGGCTGCCTGTGAGAATGGCCTTTTGTTTGCATTTTCCTCTCCCTGGAGGGGAAGGTGGGGGTGGGGGGCTGGGAGCCAGCAGGTCAATGGCTCCCCTCCTCTCCTCCTGCAGCCTCTGTGGCTCTGTAGACAAGGCCCAGGGGGAAGAGCTGGTGCCTTCCCTGGGGGGAGAGGCAGGAGGAGTATGAGGGCTGCTCGCTTGGCTCCTTTTGACCTGGAAGATTGATTCTGGAAGCTTCTTGTCCAGGCTAGTTGGGGCAGGTAGTACAGTTTTGGTAGGATCCTGGAGACCCAAATGTTTATGTACTGCTGCACATCAGAGACCCAGGGCAGCGGGGCAGCGGGGCAGGGGGAGTCCTGCTTCTGTGCGTGTGTGCGCGCGTGCGTGCGCGTGCATGTGTGTGTGAAGCATGATTGACAAGACATAGAAGCAGCTTTAATCCCTAGGAAGCTGGGCACGTGCGAAATATCAAAGGGGTGCTTTTGTCATTTATTCTTTCTTGAGGGAGGGGATACATCCTATTCATGGCTACATACCCCGCTTCTAGGCCTGAGGTCTGATACATAGAAGGCATTTTGTAAATGATTATTAAGTGAATGAATTCTTGTTTTTTTAAATTGAGGCATAATTACATACTATAAAACATCCAGAACTTAAGTGTATAATTCAATGAATTTTAACAAATATCTATGCCCATGTAGCCAATGCGCCCATCAAGATATAAGCACTTTCATCCTCTGAGAAGGTTCCCTAAGCCCCTTTCCTGTACGTGCTCCTCCTCCATGGAAAAAAACCATGATTCTGAATACTATCCTCATAGGTCAATTTTGCCTGGTTTTGGAATTCATAGAAAAATTGGATCAAACAATACAAACTCTTTTTTTCCTGGCTCCTTTAACTGAGCAAAATGTTTTTGAGGTTTATTCACATTGTTGTGTGTATCAACAGTCCATTCCTTTTTATCGTTACTTATCATTCCATCGCGTGAGCCTACATCGATTTGTTTATCCATTTTCCTTTTGATGGGCCTTTGGGTTGTTTCCGGTTTGGAATTTTTCCAGAATAATGCTATTGGGAGTATTCACATGTAAGTCCTTTTGTGGACACATTTTCATTTCTTTTGAGTAATTACGCAGGAGTGAAATTGCTGAATCATAAGGTAGGAGTATATTTAACTTCATGCGAAATTGCCAGTTTTCCAAAGTAGTTGTACCATTTTACACCTCCACCAGCAAGGTAGGAGAGATCCAGTTGCTCTGCATCCTTTTCATCATTTAGTTTTGAGACTCTTGTTAAGTTTGACCGTTCTGGTGGGTGCGTGGTTGTAACTCATTGTAGTTTTAGTTTGGATTTTCCTGATTGTTAATGATTTTGAACATCTTTTTATATGTTTCTTGGCTATGTGGATTTCTTTTTGGGAAAGCATTTCATCAAAGTGTTTTCCCATGTTTTAGGCTGTCTTTTAAAAATTGATTTATGGGAATTAAAAAAACAATCTTGATTCTAGTTCTTTGTTGGTATGTATTGTGAATATTTTCTCGTGGCTTGCCTTTTCATTTTTTTAGGTGTCTTTTACTGAGCACAAGTCTAATTTGACAATATTTTCTACAGTAATGCTTTTTATTCTCTGTTTAGGAAAAATTTGCCTACTCATCCCCTCTGCTTTTTATATTCTCCTGTGTTTTCTTTTCTTTTTCTTTTTTTTTTCCTTTATGGTTTTCTTTATGGTTTTAGGTTTTATGTTTGGGTTTGTAAAAACTTTGAGTTAATTTTGGTGGATGGTTTGAGGGATGGGGTCAAAGTTCACTTTCCGAGGCAGGAATCCTGTCAATAAGCATTCAGTGTGAGCCTCTTCTGCTACAGGAGCCAAGCTGTTTGCTTGCACCTTAATCCAGAGCAGCCAGCCTGAAGCCTAGCTGTCCTTGGCAGCCTCTGTAGGTGTTAGATAATTTCTACCTTGTGGGAGCACTTCCAAGGTGATAATTAATTCATTGTTATCCTGGGGACATGGGTGGCTCAAATGGCAAATGGCAAACTTGTAGGAATTTAGAAGGGGGAGAGCTTCTTTTGCTCTTTTGAGCCTCCTTGTAGGAGGTTCTAGAGATGCACTTTGAAGAATGGGGAGGATTTTGGTGTGCTGAGTGTAGAAAATGAACTCAAAATCATCAACCATGTGCCTCTGTCCCTTGCCATGGGACATGGGTGTTCAGGGGGTTGCATACACGTTTGTGTGTGTGTGTGTATGTGTATCTGTGCACATATATCTGCATCCGTGTCTCAATTCAATCTCCATCTCCATCTCTCTCCATCTGTATATTTAAATCAAAATCTGTAGCCATTTCTGTATCTGAATCTGTATCTATGTCTACACTGATCTCACTATCTTTAATCAACACATCTGTCTCTAGAAATCTCTAGGTTTAGGCATAATTAACAGACTCAAACTTTCATGGAGCTTGATGGCACCATCTGAGCACTCCGATAGGGCTGAGCATAGGACAGTTCTTCCAACCTGCTGGCAGATTCGTCAACCCTCTTCCTATATAAGCTGTTAGACCTACAGATCAGCCCTGAGCAGGCTCTCAGAAATCACCCAGGCTAAGCTTATCATCAGGGCGGTGTGCCCAGAGAGGGGAAGGGACTTATCCCTGTGTCAGAATTCGGAGCACCGCTGACATTGCCTGGTTCTGGGACCTGACCTCTCTCCATTTGCCACTTCTCACAGTCAAAGAGCCAAGCAGCCCTTATTGCCTCTGAGTTTTGGAGCACTCACAATGCTCTGTAATGCTGTTGGCACTTGTGAGTCCTCTGTGGGGTCAGAGAGTAACCTCCCTCTGTAGACCTGAAATTGTTAAGCCACCAGAGCCTCTCTCTTTCTAAAAACTCATGAGCTGTTTGAGGACAGGAGCTGTGTTTTGGTGACCTTGGCATCCCCATATTTTGTGAAGCAACAGCTCGAACCATACTCTGCATGTTGTAGAACCAAGAGGCTGTTGAAGTTCTACTTCAATAGGGAAACATTCAGGCCAGCACATCATTCTGAGCCCAGCCAACAGCTCCGTCAAACAACCTTCTCAGGTTGAGTAACTTCTGTTACAAAAGCTTTGATGCTTTTGGTATTCTTAATTTCTTTTTAAGAGACTCAACTACCTCCTCTACCCTGAGATCTGTGCTTTGTGACTGATGCACATGCTCTGTGTACACTGTTTGAGGCCCAACTTGATCCAATCCAGATAGAATGCTGGGGGTTTCTGCCTACAACATAGACCACACCAAAAAATAGTAAAGGGAAGCTGGTTTGTCATGGGGAGCACAGATGTTTCACAAGCAGGACAGTTGATGTTCAGGTGTCAGTTGACTCTGAAGAGGTCGTTAGAGGGGGGCCCAGGTCTAGGAGAGACAGAGGACAGCGTTTGCTGGCTGGAGCTCTTGGCTCAGGGCAAGGCTAGAGTCCTCTGGCTTCTCTTTTGGGTTTCTGTGGACACACCCCTTAGCCCCCAGTGCTGGAGTGTCTGTCCACAGGGAGCCCTGAGCGTGACTCTATCTCTCCATCATTGGCAGCAAGTGCTCCTGCATCTCTGGCACTGAAGCTGTAAGATTCCCACAACTTCGCGTGCCTTGGAGGGAAAGGACCCGTTTGAGCATGCTGTTCTTCTTGGAGCTTGAGTGTCCCTTGAAATTAGATTCCCTTTGTTTATTTTCTCATAGCCTTAGTGATGGGTTCCTGCTGACTTAGAGAGAAGCTATGTATTCTGTGGAGGAGGCACTGAATAGCTGCTTTTTTAATCCAAATTTGGGGAAGTCTCTATGGCCCCCAACTCTCCTGGGGGCCTGGGCAGAGCTCAGCTCCTATCTATTGCTGGAGGCTACTCACAACTGGGGAGGGCTCAGTACTGGAGGGAGAGTCCTGAGGTGCTGGCCAAGGTAGCCAGGGGCCTGGGGGCCAAGAGCAGAGTTTGGTTCTACAGCCTGTCCTCTGGAAACCAGTTTGAACCATCTGTTGGGTTGGTCCACACATCAACATCGAACTTAGGCTCTGTTGGCGGGTCCCTGCTGGAGTGCTGTCTCAGCCCTTTTTACCATTCAGACCTCACTCACAGGGGCCTAGCCTATGTCACCTCTTCTAGAAAGTTTTCCCAACTTCCTCTGCCCAATTCAATTCAATTCTGCAATCATATCGTGGCCTTATTAAATGCCAGTCTATGGGCATCTCCCTACTTTGGCCTCTAGCAATAGCCATTTGTTTTCCCCAGCTGACCTCTTCTTTGTTCTGATGAGTTAGTGTTGTCTCTGCAGTGAGAGTGGGGCCCGTGGGGGCAGAGACCAGGCTTTATGCAGCACTGACTGCCTCATGCACTTAGCACCTTGCAGGAGCTTACAGACAGTTCGACAGTTCGAGGGCCACCCCTACCATAAGGGTTTCTGTTGTTTCCAGGTCTTACCAAGCACTCTGTCCTTTGCATCTCCAGCATTCCCTGGGGGGAGAGGGGGTGTTTCCCTCAGCACTCATACACAGGGGGTCTTGTTTGTCTACAGGTTTTTCTCCTTTTAATAACTTAGGAGCCGTTTGAGGACAGAGGCTGCATTTTAAATGATCCTAGGAATGTAGGAAGCCCCAGGCTGCTGACAGTCCGCTTCCATAGACAAACACCCAGGCCAGCACGTCATTCCGAGCCCAGCCAGTTGTGGCACCTAAACACGCTCCACTGGCTAGAACAAGGGGTCAGGCAGAATTTGCTCTGCTGCCTCTTAGGGTCTGGCCAAGCTCTGCTCCTGCTGGAAAGCACGGGGAAGCTCTTCCAGGTGGGGCAGAAACAGATGGACCCAACAAGAGCTGCCTCACGAGCCCTCCAAGCGTCCATGTCCCACCTTGCTGTCTGGGCTGTTGGGAGTACTGAGGTAGAAGAGAGATGTGCAGGTGCCTAGCCTGCTGTGTGACACGGAATGAATGAATGAATGAATGAATGAATGAATGAATGATGCTGGTTCCCTCTGTGTCCATCTTGAGGCAATCAAATGAGAACATACAGCCATGGCCACCTGTGGGTTAGGATTTAGAACTAAGGCAAGCAGTGAAGGGTTGTCTAGTTTAGGAAATCGATCCAACCACAGGATTTGGCAGGGTCTGGAGTGTGTGAATTTTCTTTCCTTTGTAGCTACCCATTTTCCCTCCTCTGGTCCTAGGACATCTCACTTCAGCCCTGGATATGTGTGCTCTGGGAGAATCTTGCCTCCTTGCCTGGGCTGTGAACTCCTGAAGGCCAAGACCCTGGCTAGTTTGCTCTGGGCCCCAGGCACCTTGCTTGGCCCAGCAGAGTGTTCGACAACTAGGGCTGATCTAGTGAGCTATCTGGTGTCCCTTAAGGTTGTCTCCCTGAGTTGCCATGGGTCAGGAGCTCCTGACATAGCCCAGATGGGAATGAGGTGATGGAGGTGGGGAGGCAGGAGTGCATGGGGATGAAGGAAGAGTCACTGTATCTCCACGGGGCTGTGGCATCGAAGGTCAGCACAAAGAGCATCCTGGTTGGCTCCTGCTCACAGCAGAGTAGTGGCCTGGCAGGCCTCACCCACGTGGCTGACGAGGAGTTTCCTGACTTCTGAGGGCCCATTGACCTCTGGCCAGCTCCGGGCTGCTCTCAGGTCCCTGGCAGATTGAGCTTGTTCTGGGCCTTCCAGAATGTGCTTTCCATCAAGCCTTCCTGTAGCTCACCCGAGCGTTTGAAGTGGGGAGTAAGGTAAGTTGATACCCGCTGTAGCTCAGGGCCTAGTGGAGCCTAGCAGCCCAGCCCTGATTACAGAGGCCTGCTATGTGACCAGCCACATGGCTGACATGCAGGGGGACCGGAGCAGCTTATGATTCCCAGGAGGGCAGAGCTTGGGTCCAGGGCCCAGGTCCTGATGGACGATTGTTATTACAGTGTGTGTGCAGTTGAATGACATCATGCTATGGAGTGCATGAATTTTTTTTGTCAGTCTTTTAACACAAGTTTATGTTTTTCAGACCTTAAAGCTGCAGGTCATTTTTTACATTTGCTATTGAGAGCAGATGTGACTGATCCCTATCGGGTTCTACTGAAAAACGGTGGGGTTGCGGAAGGTCAAATGCAGAATGCCTTTCAATCTCCATTATTACTTCCTCCACTCAATGGCCTCAGCAGGAAGCCCGTGCTTGGAAATGGTGGCCTTCTGAAGACTCTCAAGCCTCGGAGCCCAGCCCCTGACCACTGGTGATCCCCACACTGTGAGCCATCTCTAGGCTCGGCAGTCAGCCAGGGGCAGAAGCCTCGGATGAGAGGCAGGAGACTTAGCACTCTCTGGGGCTCAGCTTCCCCATTTGAACAAAGGGAGCATGGATTGGGATTACCACGTACTGTGAGATGCTCATGACACTGTTGTTCTTTAGTTTTGTAACTCTTGGGTTTGGAGAGGCCCAGATTGGGGACTGTGTCTGGCTTTGCTATGTGTCACTCCAGCGATTTGGGGAAGTTCAAGGAGTTGCTTCTAGGGAGGCAAACGTCCACAAGTTCTCTGCTCTGACAGTCGGCAGGTGGGAAGGATAGATTTGGTGTTTTCTAGAAGAGAATGATGAGGGGTATCTTCTGTGTTCATATATCTCATTGGGGTCATGGGACAATTCTTGAGGGCAGCTGTGTTTTCACAGGCTACTCTCAGGAAAATTTCCATTTTGGGGACAGATTTGGGAAAAAGATACTATACCCAAAATCAAATTCTCTTATTCACAGAAGTATTGGTGGCCAGGCAGGGTTGGTTAGGCTCCATTATAGACCCCTGTTTGGTGTCCATGGTTGTGGGGAGCATTGGCTTGTGAGAAACTGAGTCCAGGATCCTGATGAAGAGGAGATGGGAGAGGTCTAAGGCCACAGAAGATGACCACAAGGAGACCACATCACCCAAACAGAAAGACCACATTTGCTTCTGAGAGCATAGTCAGACTGTTCCAGCCTGGCATGACAGACATGGCACTAGCTGCCATCCTCCTTGAGCTGCTGTCCTGGCAAAGTAATGGGGTAGCTGCCTGTGACAGTCCGGGAATGGTCTTTTGATTCAACAGGATATATGGCTCCAAATGACCCTAGGGGGATTAACTCTCTGATTATCAGGACTTTGGGGCTACCATGGGAATTCCTTCATGCATTCATTCATCCACCCCGTGGATTGATTGATCCACACCCCCATCCCCCATTCCCCCATGGATGCTTCACCCCAGAGGGAAGTGTTTGGAACACCACAGGCATGCAGGAAGGGGGAGAATGGGGAAAACAGTGCAGTGGGATGGAGGCACTTGAGAGACATTGTCAATGGAGGCTTTTAGGTACAAGGGAACCAGTGACTGGGCACTGTGGGCCTTTTCGGGCTCCCTTCCAGTGGCAACACGATATAATGTGTTGTGCCAACTGAAAGGCGTGGGTGTTGAGGTGTGTGTGTGTGTGTCTGTGTGTGTGTCTGTGTCTCTGTGCATAGCAGGCGGGAAAACCTGGGGTCCTAAGGCAGTACCCTCCCCCTCAGAATCTGGGCATTTGGGAAAAGGCAGTTCGCATTAAAGGAGATTCTTTATTTGCTTGGTCACTTACTTAAAAAAGTGTATGTTCTTTTAAAGAAAATGATTCTTCTCTTTGACTTGGGAATATCCTTTTGTTTATAATGCATGTTCTTGGGAACTTGGCGCGCGATGACTTCTCAAAGACCTGCTGGTGGGCGAAGCCAGTTGTACTAGTCCCGGCCGCTGGCATCTCAGCACAGGGCAGTGAACACAGGTCCTAACTGCCGGCTGAGTTTGTCAGCAGCAGCAGGAATGGTGGGCCACTAACCTTCCCTGGGTCTCTTTAGTCTCCATCTCTAAGACTAGGGCAGTTCTAGCTACCTCACAGCCGTAGCCAGAGCTGCTTGTCCTCCTTCTAGCTCAGGCCATGAAATACTCTTCTAGCTATTTCTTTTTTCTTTTTTTAAATTTTTTATTTAAATTCAAGTTAGTTAATATATAGCATATTATTGGTTTTAGGGGTAGAATTTAGTGATCCATCAGTTGCATTTAACACCCAGGGCTCATTCCATCAAGTGCCTTCCTTAAAGCCCATCACCCAGTGACCCCATCCCTCCCCACCTCCCCTCCAGCAACCCTGTTCCCTATCATTAAGGGTCTTCTAGGTTCTAGCTATTTCTATAAACATCTCAATGGCAGTGGTTCCAGGACTCAGATGCCACAGCTGTGAAATAATCACCATCCTATCTTTCCTTCCCCTTGCCTCCTGGGGACAGCTGGGGGACAAGATGCACCCATGGGAAGTGCTCTGAGAAGTTACGAAGTCTGACCTGTGTGCTCAGGCTGGTGTGCCGCATGGAGGCAACAAGGAGTTAAACATTTTGTCAGAAAGCAGGCTGTTGATTTTCCAAGGGGACCTTCTTCAGACACCTCAGGTTGGCCTTACTTTAAAGAGGAGGCAGCAGTTTTTAGCATGGGACTCTGAGCAGGGGAAGGCCAAAGTGAGTCCTTCCTCAAGCCTCATGGGAAGCTTGGCAAGCAGTATTAATAAAGGCATCTTCTCCATAAGATGCCTTTCTTCAACATAAGATGCCAGGTTACAGTTGGCTAAAGCGTGCAGCACTGGAGCCACTTAATCTTCGGAGTCCATATTTTTTATGGGCACCGCGGGAGCTGTCCTGGGTTTTCGTTTCCAGCAGTGGGATATCAGGATTTGTATCCTACGGGATATCCAAAGAATAATTCTGCTTCCCTTTGATGTTCCTTGGACATCTTGAGGCACTTAGGGTGCATTCTCAGGGAAGGTTGGAGGACAGGGTTGCAGGGCCCTCATTATGTTATTAAAATAGATCCAGTGAAGGAAGACTGAATTTTTTGAGCAGAAAGCTGCATTGCTAAGTGGAAGGCGGGTTCAGAAGTCACTTCTTGCCCTCACTTCTTGCACCAAGAACAATATTTTATTACAGTTTGGGCAGAAGATGTTTTGCTGCCCGTATAATCATTTCACAGTTGTAGGTTAACATGGATTGTTTTTGCTGACGTTTGGAAAATCATACCTTAATGAAATGTAGTTTGGATCGAAAAAACAATAAAAAAAAGTTGTCTGTTTATAGCCTTGAAATTCGTTTACCAAATTGGCTGTTACTTTGGGATGATTGTAACAGTCTCCTTGAGTGGCATTTCTTCCCCTGGTCTTTGCTCAGCAACCCAGCCAGCACAGCCCAGCTAAGGTGATTTTCCTAAGGGGCTACTTCCATCACATAGTTCTGCTCAAAAGGCTTCCACAGGTCCCCACTGTATCCAGAAGAAAAGTACAATTAGCCAAATCAGTCAGACCATCCTGATCAGTCCTGCTGAGCCCTTCCAACCCTGTCTCCCAGGTGGCGAGCCTCCTACAGCCCGGGGGGCACTCCTGCTGCATCCCCCAACACACCAGGTGCTTCTCAGCCCCTCGTCACTGTTCATGCCCTTACAGTTTCTAGCATTCCTTCTCCATCACACCTCACTTTATCCATTATCATCCAGCTCACCCCCTTGTCTAGGACAACACTCACCTCTTTTAAAAAGCCTTCTCTGATCATTTCAGCCCCCTGGACTTCCCCTTCCCCAGCCCTAATTTGACACTGACATTGTGGAGAGGCCACTGGGGTATTGGGAAGAGTCACACAGCAACTTCAAACCCAGGGCTAGGGTTTGAAGCCCTGGGTTTGAAGCTTGCTGTGTGACCTCAGGAGAGTTGCTTAATGTCTCTGATTTTCACGTTCCTCATTTCTACAACATAGACATACATACCTACCTCACAGGTGTGCTGTGTGGGTTCATGAGACAGTTTAGATGGAAACGATTAGTGTAGCATCTGCACTTGGTGGGTGCACTCAGAATGTTAGTTTCTTGCCCAGCTTACGGCATTTACTACATTCAAGTAAGTATGCTTGTCTGAAGACCTGTCACACCACTGCTCAGGAGGGTGGGGACTCATCTAGACTCTCCTACAGCGACTTGCACATGATGTATCAAGCTCCTCAGTGCAAGAAGGAAGGTCGATGGGCTACCAAAGGTAGTGCCAGGAGCCTGTCACATCCCAGCCCCGCGCATGAGGGCTGAGCCAGTGCCACTCAGGCCTTGCATCAATAACGCTGGTTGAGTTGTCTTGCCTCTCTTCCCTGGATAGCAGTAAGGGTCCTCAGCATCCCCACAGGACTGAGTGTAGGGAAGAGGTTGGCTCTAAAACATGGTCTAGCCCTGGGGGCTCAGGAGACATGTTAGTAGGTAACCTCTTAGCCAGCTGACTTGTCTTGCCTGTGTCCCCCAGTGAAACCATAAAGGACACCAGGGGACTGTGTGCAGATCTTTAGCCATTTGCAGAGGGGGTTAGGAGGGGCATTTGAAGAGATGTGGGTGAATGAAGTCAGTGGCAGGGAGGGCACGGGGCCATGTCAGTGCCCAGGGGAGGTGGCTGGGCTGAGGCTCTGGAGGGCAGACAGAGGGGGAGGCACGGGGGTGGTCTGCAGACAAGTGGAGCAGTGGGAAGGCACAGGCCCACTTCGGTGGCCCGGCCCTGGTCTTCCACCGTCTTGTACTGACCATGTAGGTGGTCCCTCCCCAGGGTGTCACATCCGGCTGGGAGGTCCTGTTCCAATCCTGCCAACCTCTTCCCCGAAGCCTTCGCAGATCCTTCCCACGGAGGGATCTGCCTTCGGCATGCTGTCCTCTCTGTGCTCCCACTTGCCCAGCATCCTCACCGATGGCCGGGGCGCTCACGCGTCACCGTCTCCATCGCTCTCCTACTGATGGACACTGATGGAGAATTTCCATGTCCCTGGCACTGTGCCAAGTGCCTGACGTGGAGTCTCTCTAATCCTCATGAGAAATGCCTGAGGAGGTCGGTGGTATTCTCTGCCCCGTGTCAGGAGTAAGAAAGCTGAGGCTGAGCGGCTGAGCGAGTCGCCTTGGGTCAGATGACCCATCAGGAGGAGTCAGACCTGAACTCGGTCCGCCTCTGGGACTCGCACTCCCACCCCCGTGTGTCTTGTCCCCCCACCTTGCTAGGGAAGGCGCCCCGCAAATGGCAGGTACTTTACCGGGACTGCCGGTCCTGTCATGGTTTCCATAGCTGCCTGTGGCGACAAGCGCTGGGACAGTGTCGGCAGCTCCGGCCATGACTCCGGCACCTGTAAGGCCAGCTGCACTGGCAACAGCAGCCGTAGCAGCCGCGGTGACTCCAGCCGCACCCCCACCGGCAGCGCTCCGGCCCTGGCTCCCCTCGCCCCAGCCTGGGCCGCGCCTCTCTGCGGGAGACGAGCAGGGACTTGATCGTTCCTTCCCACTCTCTCTCTCTGCTGGGGCAGCACGCTTGCACGCACGGGCTTCAGTTCACACCCAGCCTCTGTCACTTACCAGGCAGGTGGCGTGATCTTTCTGTGCCTCGGTTTCTCTCCTGTACAAGGTGCTAATAACGGCCCACCTTGCTCCCAGGGCTGCTGTGAGGACTGAGTGAGCTGTTATGTAGGAGGCGCCTGGAACCGAGGCTGGCTCACAGCAGGAGCTCCGTGTGATGCCACTTTACCCCCCCCCCCCATCCCCACTCTAGCACCTTGTGCTAAGCAGACTCTTGTAAGTTCTGGTTGTGAGGGAAGATTCTAGAGTGGTGAGCCATGTGGCTGAGGGGCTTGTCTGGGGACCCGGGGACACAGAAGTGTGAGTTCAGCGGCCGTTTTAGAGACCACCCCGGAGGAGCCAGCGTGTGCATTGGGCGAGAGACCCTGTGTTTGGTCATGTTGGAGAACCTGCAGCCGTTTCTTAGACACTCCGTGGAGTGCTGAACGTGCCCTCAGGCTCAGCTGGAAGAGCCTCTTCTTGAACTGGTTTGGGAGGAGAGGTGGCACTGAGAGGAGCTGGAAGGAAGGGGGGTACTCCAGCGTGGCCGAATGGGGGTGAGAGAGGATAGGGAGAGTGAGGCCGGTCTCTGGGCAGGGGCGTCAGAGGGAAGACTAAGATGTGTTTACTGCAGGACTCAGGGCTGCTGTGTCCCATGTGTGGACAGTAAAGCAGGCCAGGCATCGATGTGGACAAGAGGTCCCCGAGTCCTGGGTACATGGTGAGGCTGTGCCGGGACCACGGTCCCCCTGATTCCCTGGGGAGAGATGTGCTTATCCTGTCTGAGACCATCAGCCCTTGACTTGCATCTCCCTTGCTGCTGTGGCAGGGCCAGGGCATGGACATCCGATGGACCTGGGTTCTAAATCCTCACTCTTACACGCCAACGGTGTGGTCACAGAGCTTTAGGTGAGTGCTTGCTCAGTTTCTTCTTCCGCACAATGGGGACAACAATGCCTCACATTTTTATGAGGACTCGGTTACATGATATTTGTCAAGGGTGTTGCACATCGAAGACAATAAAGAGTGGCATTTTAGTCCTCTAGTGCTGGTTCTCGAGGTGGCAGGATCAGTATCATGTGGGAACTTGTCAGCTATGCAAATACTCGGACTCCATCCCAGACGTACTGACTCTAAACTCTGTGTGGGGCCCAAGCCCCTTGATCTGATGCAGGTCCAAGGTGGTGCGAGGTGCGCACATGAGGCTGCTCAGTGCAGAGGCTGGTACACAGTAGGTGCTCAGTACCTGACAGCTCCCCGTCTTCCTTCCTACCTGGGCAGGTTTTACCCGAAGAGGTTAATGCTACTGCAGACCTCCTGGAGGTGAAAGGGCCTTGTTCCCCTGGAGGATAGACACATTATGACGGCTTCATTTGATTAAAAGGGGATGTTGATCATTAGTTATGACCCAAATTTCTTCTCTCCCCAGCAATCACTCAAAGTGTTCCCAGATGCGCAGGGGGCTGTTGGTTACCTGTGAACACAACATCCCTTTATAATGAGGACGCTCATGCGAACGGAGACTTAGAGAAGTCTAGCGGCCTCCCCGCCCCCTCAGGCCTGCCCTACATTTGATGGAGTGAATGATTGAGGGGAAACATATGCATTCCAGATTGGACCCGAAATGCTGGGCTTGGAGAGGCAGGCTGCTTCCAGCGGCAGCCGAGGGGAGGTGAGGGAGCTCTGCAAGTATTTGTTGTTCCCATGGGGCTAATTATGGACTTTTAGAGGCAAGTAGCCGCCCCAATTTCGGTTAGCACAGTTGTTCGTTACTGCATAATTAAGAGGAAGGGGGAGCAGCCTTGGTGGGGAGCAAGGCGAAGGGAAGGCCAAATGCAAATAGCTTGAATACTTTGTCTGAGGGACACTGGGCAACAGTGAAGGTCAAATGCTCAGCTGCTGGACATGGAGGGCCCAGGCATTGAGGCTGGAGGGGAGAAGGCGGGCAGGGAGGTGGCTCCCACTCCGCAGGCATGAAGATGGAGGAAACAGCCCTGTCTTAGGCAGGTTTGGCTGGTTTGAAAGGATGACTGCCCCACTTGCCCTAAGGTGGGTTCACTTTTGGAAAAGAATGAGCTTTGCCCCCTGGTTCAGGCTGCAGACAGGAATCTTCCATTTGCAGGGGAGGGCATGGGCCTCCTGAGGCCTCTGATGATGTGATGATGTATAAAGGAAATTTATGGGAGATGGACAGATCCCCCCCAGCGTGGAAAGTGAGGCAGGGTCGGCACAGCCCTGACCAGGAACACGAAGGGGGTTAGAGCATGGGGGTGCCAAGTTGTAGCACCCTGGTTGTGAGGTGGGAGACAGGAGGCCAGGCGCCTGACCTCACACCAAAGGCCACGGTTACAACAGCTCTTTCTTGCCAGGAGCTAATGTGTCCTAAGCCTTTTGTGCTGCCTGCTTAAGTGAAGACAGCGTTGGGCCCCTGAACTGTGGGGGTGAGGGGCTGAGAGCTTGACAGACCCTTAGTGGAGGGAGCTCTGGGGGAAAGGTGAGCAGGCGAAGGAGGAGATGAGAAGCCAAATGTGCAGGGCAAGGGAAACGTCTGCCGTGTGAATAGCTCCTCTCGCTGTGGGGCTCAGAACTTTCCAGAAAGCTTAAAAACAAACAGGGGAACGTGAAGCCTTGGCCTGGGTGTCAGGGGCCCTGGGTTTTAACCCAATCTTACCATTAACTGACTGTGGGACCTTGAAGTTTCTGAAGTTTCTGGGCCTTATAGCCTCATCTGTAGAACAAGGAGGGGAATGAATGTCCTCAAGGGCCCATTTGAAGAGCCTGGCTCTTGGTCTATATCACTGCAGTAGAGAAAATAGAATTGCTATATATTTCCTCCTTGATTATGATGCCACCGCTTCCTGGGCTTCACAGGTGAGGGGTAAGCTTGAAATAAAAGATAGAGGAAGAGGTTGGGGGCATAAAGCTGAGTGGTCAGGGCGGGGGCCATGAGGGTTACTGTGGCTGTGTTACTGGCTTCTGAGAACAGGACTCCAGGGGGAGGGAGGAGAGAGACCCTCAGAAAGAAATCCATTTTATGTTTAACCAAGCCTCTGAATAGGTTTCACTTCGTGGTGAGAAACTCTTCCTCATCTTCCACAATCTGCTCAAGGTGGGCATTTGGGAATGTCTTAGGAAGGAAAGATGTTATAAGTTTCCTATTGCTGCTATGACAAATTACCACAAACTTGGTGGTCGGAAACCTTGTGAATTTGTTATCTTACAGTTCTAGAACGTGGAAGTCCAAAATGGGTCTCAATGGGCTAAACTCCAGCTGTTGGCAGGGCTGTGTTCTTTTGGGACGCTCTAGGGGAGGATCTGTTTTCTTGCCTTTTCCAGTTTCGAGAGGCTGCCAGATGCCTTGGCTCGTGGCCCCTTTCTCCTTCTTCAAAGCCAGCAAAGTGGGACAAGACTTTCTCACACAGCCTCACTGACACTGACTCTTCTGCCCCCCTCTTCCATGTTTAAGGACTTTTGTGATCACATTGGGCCCACCTGGATAATCCAGGCTACTCTCCCTATTTTAATGTCAGTTGATTGGCATTAATCCCCCCTGCTGCCTCAATTCCCCTTTGCCATGCAATGTAACACAGGAACGTGTTCTAGGAATTAGGACCCGGGCATCTTTGGAAAGCCATTATTCTGCCTACTGCAGCTATTAATTTGCAAAGAGCAATAGCAAGCCCAGACTGCCGTGAGTCCCCAGTGACAGTGGACTCATTCCCCAGATTGGTTCCTGGGCAGCCTTCTGAGTTGGGGGAACTCTCCTTGCCCTGACTCAGGCCAGGTGTCTTTCTCGGGGTCTCCCCCCCACCGCAAGAGGGGCTATCACCAGGCCTCTGTGGGTGGGACACCCGGAAAGCAAGCTTCCCCAGGATGAAGGAGATCTTTCATTCAGCCACTACCTACCGTTTTTTTTTTGGTGGTGGTGGTGGGTAGGGGGCAGGGAGTGAAGGTGGTGAGGTCCAAATTGGAGGTGAACCCAGTTCATTCATTCTGTAAAGACTCATAATAGACCCACTGACGTCTGTTAACTCTTTCCCTGCTGTGTGAGGCTTAACTCCCTTTAAAATGTCAACAACTTGAAAACAAGGGACTATGATTTGCTTACCAGGGGCCTTTGCTCAGCAAAATTTATTGTCCGAGAGATGCCATAAAAGGTTTCCCAGACTCTGGACCCCTCTTGCCTCGCCAGCCTCTTTTCTGTTCTTTTTTTTCCCACAAGAATTTCACTTTCAGTTTTTTTTTTTTTTTACTTTTTCTTCTGCAAGGCTAATTTTGTTCAGTGCTTCATTATACAATAGGAGCTTCATGTCAGTCACAGCTTCAGTATGTCTGTACAGTGATTTGGCTTTTTCGTCACCTAATGTAGGTATCAGACATTCCTAATGGGTTGGAGGCTGCTTTCCCTGAGTCCCATAGGTCCCAAGCTGGCTGAGTGCTGGAGGACTGTGGCCCATCCCTGGCTGCTCGGGAGGAGCTTGTTACTGAGTCTCCCCACTTAGGGCTGAAGCTCCCTCTCAAAGAGGCTGGCATGCTTTTCCACTGGCTGTAGATGGTGCTTTTGGGGAAACGGTCAGACTTCCTCCACAGACCTCCTGGCTGTGGGAGGAAGCCCATTTTTATACAGCTAGATTAATTTAAGAATTCCTTTTAATGAAATAAAAAGTACAGCCTGTCGTTCTACAACAGGGAAGTATATTTCTCTGTAGGAGAAGAAATGAAACAGTCTGCTTATGAGAGACAGTGGGACCCTTGACCTGGCCCTGAGGGGCTTTGAGCTTTGTTCTGGTCAGTTTGCTCTCGTGGGTTGTGTCCGTGGAGTTCTTCTTGGGCCAAGAATGCCCCACTGCATGTAGGGTTCCTGGCCTTCTCTGCACTGTCCCAGGGATGAAACCGATACCTGAAGGGATCTTCGCTCTGACAGTTCTACAGTGTTGCTCCTGCTAAAACTCAAACTGGGCCCAGTTATATGCAAGTGATGAATCACTCAATTGTACCCCGAAAGTAATACTACACTATAGGTTAACTAACTAGAATTTAAATAAAATCTTGAAAGAAAAAAAAAAAACCTCAAACTGGGCCTATCTTTAAGTCAGAAGTTCAGTTCTATTGGACAGCAGCCCCATCCAGTAGAAATAAAATGGGAGCCATGTACACGTCTGTAATACAGATTACGTACGTGATTTAAATTTTTCTCGTAGCCCCATTAAAAAGTAAAAAGAAACAGGTGAAATTAATTTCAATAACATTTTATTTAGCCCAGTATATCCAAAATATCATATCCCATGCAAGAACATTAACAAGATATTTTACATTCTTTTCTTGTGTTTGGTCTTCAAAATCCAGTGCGTCTTTTACACTTAGAGCACATTTCAATTCAGATGCTAAATTTTCCTTGGCAATACTTGATCTATATTTAGAGTTCATAAAATTGAGTGTTGAAAAAGTAAATGCACATACCCAAATCGTTCCAAACATACTTAAAAGTTTTCCAAAAACTGACTCCAGTATCAGTTTTTAATTTTGTGTTAATGAAAGTGAAATAAAATGAGAAATCCGGCTCCTCTGTGACAGTAGCCGTGATTCCAGTGCTCCCTAGCCACACATGGCTGGGGACTGGACTGGTCAGTGCAGGTCTAGGGTGTCCCTCTATGGCCCCAGAGCAAACATGTGATTTGGACTGGGAGGATTTGCGCGGGGAGGCTCGCTCGGGCTGTGGGTGGGGTATAAAGAGCCCTTCCCCCATGGGAGAAGCTACAGTATCGATTCTGATCTTGTGCCTTACCGCCCACTGCTCTGTGTGCTTCTAGAAGGCCAGAGTCCTGCTCCTGGGGCATTCATTCTCTTTTGTGCAATCAGTAATTCATACATTCAATAAAGTTAGGTCCTGGTACTGGTTATTGCCCTGAGTTATGCAGAAGGGTCTTAATTTATTGAAACATTGGAGGGGCACAGACAATATGTAGGGAAACAAATGAGCAAGATCATCTCAGATAGTGAGGATTGCAGCAAGGAAAATAAGACATAATAAGTAGAGACAATAATCCAGTGGGTGGGCAGAGTGGAAACTTCTAGAACAGGTCAGGGAGGCCTCTTGAAGCTGGGCCATGGGAAATGAGACTGAGGGGAAGTGAGGATCTGAGAGCCTGATCATGCCAGTAAGAGAGAGGATTCAGGGCATGGGACTGGGGGTTTGAAAACCAGGAGGCCCTGGGGATGGAGGCCAGCAAGTCTTTCAGCAGGACATACAGACTAGGAGGCTAATGTCTTCAGCCATCAGCAAACCATCCACATCACCTTGCCAGCATGGGTGGAGTGGTGCCTACACGCTCAGGCCCCAGATTTGATAAGAAAGATGGGGGACATGAGAGAGAGTTAGCGAGGTCCAGGTTTTGGTACTTGTGCTTACAGCTTCCTCCCCCCAATGTAAGCTGCCCCACTGTAAGCTGAGAGGGTCTTGGCCCCTGAGCCCATCCCCATCACTTGTCCCTCTCCATCATTTGTTTGTTGACAGGTTATCATGGCAACAGAGGAGACAGAAAAAAAATCAATAATCAGCACAGAGTAAAACAGCACAATTTTGACTTTGGTTTCACATTGATTAAAATTCTGTCTGTAGTGTTTTTCTCAGGTCCTGGTTGTTTTCCTCAGTCTTGGGGTATCTCTGTGTCTCCCACCTCAGAGAATAAGATGATTTAAAAATAAACTCACCCCCAAGCTTCAGAAAAAGTTTTCTTTTTCCCACATAGAATACATGTGAGGGAAGACCTGGTCCCCTGGGCAATTGGGGGTTTGGAGGGCCAGGCTGCTCATGCAGGGCCTGATGGGGGAAGGCTATGAAGAGCACATATTGTCATCCTTCCTTTTTAAAACCTCCATCAAGGCCCATCTGTGTTCAACAATGCTAGCTGAGTGTTTAGAATGTTCCAGAGATTAGGAAGGAGGTCTGGTGATGGGTTTTTTCCCAAGATGTTAATTACTAGTGCATGAGACGCTCGGACCTTTGATTAGGTGCACAGCCAAGCACAAGAGTCAGAAGGGAAGGTTCAGTCCAGCCCTAGAGCTCGCCTCTGTTCACGGCTTGAGATGAGATGAATGTGGCCCACACAAGCTCAGAAACTGAAATGCTGGTCTGAGGAGCAGAAGTGGCACTGCTTAGGCCCTGGGAATAGAGCTGGAAGCAACGGAGACAAAGCTTCCTGTCCTCCACAGATCCCAGGTTTTAGTTGAGGGAATAATCCTGTAATTATATACTAAAATATATTCTAATAATACTATACATGAGCAGCGTGTATCGTCTATTAAATATTGAAATGCGCTGTGGTGGGATATAAAACAACATGGCGACTGGGGAGTGTTGGGTATGTGGATAGGTTCAATTTTAGGTAGGATGGTCAGAGGCAGCTTCACTGCAAGGTTGACATTTGAGTCAAGATCCAAAGGAAGAGAGTGAATGAGCACTGGGGATCTCTGAGGAAAGAGCATCCCAGAGAGAGAAGCAGGTACACAGGCCTCAAGGCAGGACATGTCTGGTGTGTTCAAAGAATAGCAAAGAAGCAGATACAGCTAGAGGGGAATGAGCAGGAGGTGACTTCAGAGAGGTAATAATAGCGGTGCAGTGGGGGTGGGATACAGATCGTTTAGGGCTATGTAAGGACATTAGCTTTGGATGAATTAAATGGAAGCTTCTGAGCAGAGGAATGACATGATCTGACCTGGCTTTTTAAAGGCTCCCTTTGGCAGAAGCAGTTGTGGTAATGCAGGCGGGAGATGACGATGGCTCATTCTGGGATTCTTAGCAGTGCAAGTGGTGGGAAGCGCTCAATCTGGACACAGTTTGGGGGTTGAGCTTGTGCCATCTGTTGTCGGATTCGATGTTGGGTTGGGAGAGAGGAGTCAAGGATGACTCCAGGACTTTTGACTTGTGTGTCAGTCAGGGTTCTACTGAGAAACAGAGCCAATAAGATGGGAAAAAATTGGCTCTTGGGATTATGGAGGCTGGCAAGTCCCAAATCTACAAGGGTCAGCCCTCAGGCTGAAGACCCAGGGAAGAGCTGATGTGGCAGTTCTGTTTCCTGAGAGGAAGAAGGCTTTGGGAGCACAAGTGTAGCTGGGCAGGCAGGAGGTTGGCTAGGGGCATGTTAAGTTTGAGATGCCTATTAGGCTTCCAGATGCTTGAGTCAACTGCTGGGTATTTAGGTCTGGTTTTCAGCAAAGAGGACCAGCCAGGGGATAGATATTTGTAAGTGATCAGCTTGCAGAGATGCCATTTAAAGCTACAAGGAAAGACAAGGTTACTGAGGAAGGAAGCAGAGAAGAAAGTGTTCAGTGGGCTACCTTCTTGTCGGGAGGTTGGTGCCCAGATCCACCTGTCTGGCCAGCAGAGGCCATCAGCCTCTGAGCTCCCTGCAGCCATCGAGCTCTGCCAGAGAGATGGAGGCTGGAGGCAATCACTAGCCAGGGCGGGGTGGGGTAGGCCTCTAAGAACCTGCACTCCCGTTTGAAATGCTTTAGGCCTCAGCTCTGAGATGTGGCTGGTGGTTCTCAGTTTCATTTAGTTATTCACCTGACCCCCTCATACTGCATACCACCTCTGCTTTCCGTCTGTATCTCCCACATCAGGGAGTCTGGTGGGGCAGACCCAGGAATGTGAGTGAAACACGGGGCTGGGTCCCGGAGGACAGGCAGCTTGCTAGTTGTCCTCTGGCTGAGGACCCAGCTCCATCCTTGGGATCACCTGCAGCTGCCCTCCCCCGCCCCCCACCCCTTGTCTCTGCCCTTCTTCCTGCATGTGTTTTCACCTTCTGGCTAAGGGCTCTGTGTCAGGCACCTGGACTCACCTGTCTGCCTTGCCTCTTGGCCCTTGGCCCATGTTCTTCTATTTGGCCTGCCTGGATTGTTATGCATCAGGCCCAGACCCATGGCAGATTTCTTTCTTCCCATTTGGGAGATGTCCTCTCTCTCTCTTCCTTTGCACAGAGATTAAACTCCTGCAGTCAACCCCAGAGTCAGTAGTAGTGAAAGGCTTAGCTTGGATATGGGCCCAGCCTGGAATAACATCTTTTGGAGGTAACTGGAAAGTTCTATCATGTTTCGAATCCCTTACAAGCTGACCTGTGGGCAGAGTTTGGTGGGGAGGATATGGCCTGGGCAGCAACCTTGAGATGCTCTGACCCTGTCTCAGGTACTACCCCTTCCTGCTAATCATGCTTCTGCCTCTCTGGTCCAGAGCCCCGAGCTAACTCTCCAAACCTGGCAAAGCTGGGAGCGTTGTCACCACATGTACTCTCCCACAGCTGTGCCCAGTGCCACACGGCCCAGGCTCTCCCACCCCCAGATGCCTGTGCCCTCCCTCCTGTCCCGGATTGTAATCTTGCTCACATTTCAAGGGTAATGTCATCCATGTGGCCCTGATCCTAAGTATGCCTGATGGAGACTTGGGTGCCAAGATCTCCCCTCCAACTGGTTTTAAGCAGACCCCCAAGTGGACCCCAAACTGGAGGGCCCTGTGTATTTTCTGGGTGGGATGTTTCCTGCCCGCTGGTGTTAGCAGTGGCCTCATGGAGAGTCAAGGTGGGCTCTAATTGTGGAGGAGTACTGTTGATTGGAAGCGGCTTCTAGTCAGAGAGCAGGGCTCAAGTGCTGCATATAAGCCCATGAGTTACAGTAGACAGTACGGTGCAGAGGGGACAGGGCTGGAGAAACTCTTCGGCATGTGGTCCCTTGGGCTGGTCCCCTGGAGCAGGGTAGAAACTGGAGGGGGCACCAAGGAGGTCAGGGAGGGAGAAACTCAACACCTGTGGGCCCAGCCTGGATGCCAGGGGTTTGCCTGTTGTCAGAGAAGCCACAGCAGGCCCTTGCTGGGGTGGGCACTTGTGGTGTCTGGTTTCCTGGACAGGCCTCTCTCCCTGCCACTGCTTACACCCTAATTCAGCGAGCATATACGGCCTGTCACTGGTGACCTGGAGCCCAGGTGGGGCCTTCCCAGCCAAGGCCCTGGGCTTCTGGATGGCCCTTTGTCAGTTACATCGGGTTCGACCACCTGCTCATAATTACCCCTTCAGCAACCTGGGTCACATGTGGCCTGGGCCCCAGTGACTCCCAGTGCTCTGGGTGACCCTGAGTGCTAAGATGACCTGCTCTTTTGGTGATGTCGTGCCAAGTGGCAGAGACAAAAGGCCAAGCTGGGGCTCACATGATGGCAGCCCTGGGATGACAAGAGGAGGCCCTGAGATACCACAAGATCTCAGAGTAAAATTTACCAGGACTGGTGGGAGGGTGACTCATCCAAATGACAGCGAGCATGCATCTGAAAAGTTGCAGATTAGAGATCTTTGTGCCACTAGTTGTGGGTCTGAGGGTTGCTTCCTAAGCATGGGAGGAGGGGGATCAAGGAGGGAGCACTACTTTTATGCCATGAAAAGAATTGAAAGTGTTATACTTCACAAATGTGCACATTTGAAAATGTTGATTTTCTTTGTTGGTAAAGATTGCTGGCTTGTTTGCATGTTTAAAAAAATAGCATATTAAGTCATTTCTGTACCCACTGTGCAAAGTTTGAATTCTTTTTTTATAAAGATTTATTTGAGAGAGAGAGAGAGAGAGAGTGAGAAACAGCATGAGAGGGGAGAGGGTCAGACAGAGAAGCAGGCTCCCCAATGAGCCGGGAGCCCGATGTGGGACTCGATCCCAGGACTCCAGGATCATGACCTGAACCGAAGGCAGTCGCTTAACCAACTGAGCCACCCAGGCACCCCTAAAGTTTGAATTCTGATCAAACTTTGGATTAAGATTGATACACTTTGGAAGAATCTGTCTATGCAACTATAAACAATGGATATGCTAATTAGCTTGGTTCAGTCTGCTCCGTAAACCCACCCTCTATTCTCCACTTTGACCCGTAGCCCCCAGTACCCCCCATACGTATTGGTAATGCTATATCTGCCCCTTTCCCCAAATCCTGGTCAATTAGCTTTGAAACATAAAAGTAAGAGGTGCCGTATATGTGGATTTATACCTATATATTAGTAATTCTAAGAGATCTTCTGCCAGTCATCCAATAGAATTTGTTTTCATGGACTGGTGGAAATATTTTGGGGGAAGCCTGAAATAGGGCTCCAAGAAGACCGGAATAGCATTTGTCTTGTTCTCCTTTGTACTTGAACACCCAGCACTTGCTGGAACTCAAAATCCTGTTGAGTCAATGCACTAGGAGAACCCGTGATTTTCTCCTAGGGCACAGCTTCAGTTTTCCAGAGACTTGGCCTGAGACATGCTCCTCTCCCTGGGACCTGGGGCCCAGTCTGCGGCCCAGCTGCGTGGGGGTGGGTTTTGGACTTATGTTTGAGATACCTGTTAGGCATGGGGAGATGCAAAGTAGGTAGCTGGAGCTGTAAGTCTAGGAGAGGTAGGTTTCAAATGGGCATATATGAGATTTCTAAAGCCCTAGGGATTATTCAGAATAATGCAAGAAGAAGAGTATAGGGAGAGTAAATAAGGGGATGAGTTCCTGAGCTCAGGATGCTCCTGTATAGAGAGATTAGCCAGACATGAGTGGAGCCAGCTAAGGATCCTGGGGAGGGTTTGTAAGGCAAGAGCGGAACCAAGAGATCATGGTGTTGAGGCCATGGAGAGAAAGGGCTATGTGTCCGTCTGCTAGGGCTGCCGTCACCAAGTGCCACAAGCTGGGTGGCTTAAACAACACAAGAATTTCATTGTCTCACATTTCTGAAGTCCAGAGGTCCGGTCGCTTCCTTCTGAAGGCTGTAGGGAGAGTCCGTCCTTTGCCTTTCCCCGAGCTGCTGGTGCTTTGCTGGTAATCTCTGGCCTTCCCTGGTTTGTAGAAACATCACCCCAATCTCTGCCTTTCTCTTCACATGGCGTTCTCCCTGCGTGCATGCCTATCTCCAGATTTCCCCTTTGTATAAGGACACCAGTCATATTGGGTTAGGGCCCACCCTACTCCACTATGACTTCATCTTAACTGATTACCTTTGCAGCCACCCTGTTTCCAGATATAGTCACATTCTGAGGGACTAGGGGTTAGGACTTCAGCATGAACGGGAGGGGCACAGTTCAACCCACAACAGGTGTGTCAGGAGTGAATAGTCAACTGTGACAAGCTTTGCAGAAACATCCAGCAAAATGAAGAGTGTGAAGTCATGGTTGAGTCCTGCAGCCTGTGGCTTGACTGGAGCAGAGCTAGTGGAGAGGCAAGATCTGAAGGCACGCAGGTCGAGGGGCACTGCTGGTCCAGACCCCAGGCCTCTTCTCTGCTCTGTGCACTTTCCACCATGGTCACTGCCTCTCGCAAACTCTGGTGGAAGATTTTTAAGTCACTTAAACAGCAAAAGAGAATCATTTGCTAAAGCAAAGCAACATAGGGATATTTAATGCATAGTGGTATTGTTAGTGGTTTTTGTCTTAATTCTGAGGTTCTGGGGGCTGGGAGTTAGAAAATAATGCCACTGAATGCCACCTTGGGGTAGCATTATTGGCTGTTTGAGGTCTAGCCTTGTTACATCTCATAGAATTATACTGCTAATGGTGGCATTCATGTATAAGTGAGGGGTCAGTGGAGGTAGGCATTAGCGTTTTCAAGGAATCCTTAAAATTCTACCATCCCATCTTCTCTCAGAGCCAGGCTTCACTGGATCTCTATGCATTGCCTGCAAAATGCCAGAGACTGTTCTTAGAACAGCAGCCCCAGAGACCCTCCCTGACTCCTTGTATAGCCATCCCCATTCCCATTTCTGGATCACACTGCACAGCCTATGTACTCATCCCAAGTTCTCCCAACTTTTTTTTTTTTTTTTTTTTGGCATTCCCTATTGGTCCTCTCTGATGGACTCACTGTTCTGGAATTTTCCTCTTTTTAATGAATAAAATCTGATTTCACAAGCTACTCACTCTCCTTTATGAAAGGTGTAAATGCCATGCTCGTCTTGGCTGGTGCATGAAGCCACAGCCTGTCTTGGAGATGCTCCATCATAGCAGCAGGTGGGAGGTATGGAGTCTTGTGGAGCCCCTCGTGCCTCAGAAGTCACATCAGGAGGCAGTGTCCAGCAGTAAGGCAATAAGCATTTTGGAGGCCCCTATTTGCACAGATACCGGTCCTCCCCTCTCCCTGTGGAGGCGGAGAGTCCCCCCTGCCCTAGAGACAGCCCCCTCCCCGCTCCTGTGCTCCTGCCGTCTCTTCCTCACAGGATGTGGCCCCCGTTTCCAGGGAACCAGCTTCCCAGTCACCCAGGAAGGAGGCTCCAGATACATGAGCCAGGATAGCCTTCTGGGACCAGCCAAACTCACCTAGCCTTTCCCTGGTGATGCTGGACAGGGGAGGCTCTGGGGTCCTTTATAAGGCATAGAAAGCCCTTCTATGGGGGATGCAGGATTGGCAGAGTGTGGCTGACAGAGTGTGGCTTCTTTTCTTCCTAATTCTCATCCCCATAGGTGGTTGAGAGTCCTTGTAGAAGTTTCTTCACCCTACCTGACAGAAGAGAGGCCACTTCTCATCCACAGGCCCATCTGCTTTAAACTCTTAAAGGAATTGAAAGTCATAACGCCATCTAAAAAAGTTTTAAAAACCAATAGGAAAAGCAGCTTTTCCAAATGTGGTGAGAGGCTTGTCTGTCTTGCTGCATGGTTGTTTACGTCTTGTGGTGTGAACAAGAAATCTGATCACAAATGCCTAAACCACTTCCTTGGCCAGTGGGTACCTAAATTTTCTGCCAACCAGGGCACTGTATTTACTCTTTTGACCCTATCTTGTGTTGGACCTCAGATTTCCACCCCTCCTGCCCACCCCCGGGCTCTCCCAGCAGCCTGAACTTTCCCACATTTCCCTCCTGGGAAGTTCCGCTAAACTCACTGGATTGCTGGGATTCAGATGGCACATGGGCAGGAACTGGCCAAGGTCTAGGGGATTAGGGTGGGGTCTGGGTCTTGAGATCTGCCTCCATTGCCCCCGGCTTTCAGGCATGGTACACAATAGGTTTTCAGAATACAAGTTCAAGTGGTTGGAATGGACTGCAGAAGCCCAGTTAGGACATGCAAAATCTCCCCGACCTCTACCTGGTTCCCTGCAGGAAGGCTCTGCAGTGAATTAGGTAATGCTCACTTCTCACGGAGGTGCCTCTTGGGATGCTTGGCAGTGCAGGAAGGAACCAGAGGTCAGGGGCTGGAGGGGCTGCAGGTGAGTGAAGAGGGGAGCCCAGGCTCATTAGCATGATTGAGAGACTATGAGGAGAATCCTAGACCATAGGAAGAGCTGCAGGAGGGCTTACTGTAATAAAATCTGGAGTAAACAGACTTGGGTTTAAATGTGAGCTCCATTTTTTACCAGCTGTGGACCTGGTATGTTGCTTAACCTTTCTATACCTTAAATTTGCCATCTACATGATGGGACTAATAATCAGGACCTTTCCTACCCCAAAAGTTGGATTAGCTCAATATGGGCTAATAAATTTGTGACTCTTCACTGCTGTGCATGTTGAGGGATAAGTTGTATCCTCTAGATTACAGTCTATACAAATATGTGGTTGGCCCACTGAGCTATAGGCCTGATTCCTGATTTAGGGGCACCGGTTTCTCCCTCTTCCATCGGTTCGTCTCTTCTCATCTCTGACCTTTCTCTTCTGTATTTCTCCCAAGATCTAAAATTATTATTCACCATTGCATCCCCAAGCCCACCCAGAGTTCCCCAGCACGAGAGTGCTTTCCTTGTGGACAGAGGCAGGCAGGAGAAGGCAGTGGTGGGATTGCATATCAGTGCCTCCTGCATGGAGAGAGATGTCATGTGCAGCCGGTGGGCAGTGATGGTGATGTTTTGACATGTGTCGAGTGGTTTTGATTCCAGAAAGTGCACATCAGAGTAGTGGGACATGTTTGGATAAATCAACCAACCTGAATCAGAGCTCTCTCTCTCTTTTTTTAAAAGATTTAATTAATTTATTTGAGAGAGAGAGAGAGAGAGAGAGCACGTGCGTGGGGGGAGGAGCAGAGGGAGAGGGAGAGAGAATCTCAAGCAGATTCAGTGCTGAGCCTGGGGCGTGATGCAGGGCTTGGTCTCCTGACTCTGAGATCATGACCTGAGCCAAAATCAAAAGTCGGACACTTAACCGACTGAGCTACCCAGGTGCCCCTGAACTCTTTCTTATACCTACAGCTTTCCTTCTTCTTTTCTTCCTAATTCTCATGTCTGCCTGCTTAGCAGGGCCGGAGCATTGAGGCTAGAGTGAAGCTGTCTTCTTCATTCTCCTGCTCTCTGGACAATGGGTCTTCTCCCAGGGCGGGCTGTAGAACAGATTTTGTGTTATTGCGGGTGGAGAAGCAGTTCCCTCTTGTGGGTGCTGACACCGTTCTTTCTGGGACTGCAGAGAACAAACCATTTGGAAGGTTGTGAATTGTGCATATCTCCCTGTCTCCCTCCTCCTCCCCCAGGACAGCTTCATAAATGGGTCCCAAACCTAACATTTTGAGAGATTGGTGAGGAGGGCATTGGGGGATACCAAAGGGCTTAAACCAGCAGCAGGGGGTTTGGTTCAGGTTTGTACCAATGGACCTAACAGGGGCCATGAGTGCCAAGTACAGCAAATGCTTGGGTAATACTTGCTGACCATCATACTCCAGACAGGACTGCTTGGGAAGTTTTTAACTGAAGAGTTACTTCTGGAAACTGCTCTGTCAGTTATCATGGTCTCCTGGTTACCCAGAGGGCAGGCTTTGTCAGATACGCCCATTCGTGGCATAGATACTGATTGAGCCCCTACTCCTTGTCATGCCCTGGGGCCACAGAGATGATGAGGCCTTGGTTCCAGTGGTCAGAAACTCATCTTCTAGCAAGGGACTCAGGATAGAGTTGACAGGATATAAGTAGACAGGATAGAGGCAGGCCCAAGAATGTGGCAGGAGAGAGGAAACACTTCTCCAGTGGTGGATGGTCTTAGAAGGGTTCCTGGAAGAGGCAGAGGAAGAGCTCACATGTGAAAGATGAATAGGCATTCACGGAATAGGCGGCAGTGTGGGGGTGGTCAGCTATCCTGGTCTACCAGGGAATGAGGGGGTTCCTGGGACATGGGATTTTCAGTTGCCAAGATGGAGACAGTTCTGAGCGCACTGGGATGGTTGGTCACCCTAGGAAGTGAAGGGCCAGATGGAAGGAACTGGGTTTGTAGCCCAGCTCTGCTACTGAAAAGCTGTGTGGCCATGGGTAAATTGTTTAACCACTCTGAACCCTAATTTCCTTATCTAAAATCCGAGAATATATGTAGGACTACACCTAGCCCAGTGGTATCAGTATCAGGTGGTTACTTAGGTGGAGAAAGCAGCATTTTCAAATGCCAGGCAGAATGTGATTGGGGCAGAGTATGAAGAAGGGTGTGGTGAGAGGTTGGCTGGAGATAGAAGCAGGAGCCAGATTAGAAAGGGTCTGAATAGCATCCTAAGGAATTTAGATTTTTTCCCCCTAGGACAATGGTTAATCACTGAATTAATTTTAGAAGATGAGTAAGGCAAGCAGATTTTTGCCTTAGAGAGGTTGTCTTGGAAGCAGAGGGGAGAGTAGATTAGGAGTTGAATCTGGAGGGGGCAGGGAGGGTAAGGATGATGTAGTGAAGTGATCGGGAACAGGGAGTTATATTCTGAGAAAAACAGGAACGCTAAGTGGAGGATTCCAGAGGAGGCCATCAGCCAGTTCAGAGTCAGGCTGGGCGCCCCAGAGGTTAAAGGGGCAGGCATGTCATCTTCTGAGGTTAGGTGCTGCCTGTGGACTGTAGCTACATGCTGGGGCTGGCCTGGAAGGTTCTGTGCTTTCCAAACAGATCTGACACCTGGGAAACTGTGTGAATGAGGATGACCTCATGAGCTTCTTGGGATGTTTTAGGTCCTCTGGCTAGCGCACAGGTCCTTCTTGTCTTTTCTCCGTCTTCTTCCTTGGCTTCATCCTGCATCGGAAGCTTCTTGCCAGTGCTTTGACATCTCATCATCTCCATGGTGACAGAACAATGGTGTCCTAAACACATGACCTCACCGTACGGTTATGCAGAAGAGTGTGCTGGAAGGGGAGCTGTGGGGGTTTGACGAGTCTGGTTGGGATAGGAAACCCTCTGGATCAGATGCCTCTGGAGCGGTTCCCCAGCCCTTGGGAGAGGATGCGCCAGCCCTGCAGTGGAGGTAACTTGGGCTAGCCTGCTGACAGTGGTCTCAGCCGCCTTAGCAATTTGGAATTGGGAACAACTTTCTGTAGATAATAATCAGAAGTTATAAAAGAGAATTGACTGACCTCAAATAAATGGGTTGTGGTGTTTTTGTACATAAATACTTCAAATAAATGAAAAGGCAGAAGACAAATTTGGGAAATTATTTGCAGTAAATATAATGTACACAGTTATTATCTTCAATATGCAAAGAGGTAAAAAGAGATTTAAAAAGTTATAATAACTAAGAAAAAAAAAACCCTAGTAGAAAGTGTGACAAAGATAAAACCAGAAAATTGATAAAGGAAAGGATTCATTCATTCATTCATCCTTTCAGTAAGTTTATTGAGCACTTACTATGTGGCAGGGGCTACTCTAGGCATTAGAAATACAGCAGTAAACAAAACAGGCAAAAATCCCTGTTCTCTGGTGTTCCAGTGCTTTCTATGATCTCTCTCTCTCTCTCCTATATCTTCTTGTATTTATTTTTTTACATTAATTCCAGATAAACTCTTTATTCATCTGGAATTATTTTCACATAAAACCCAGTGGAGCATTTCCTCTCCCCCTCTAATGCAAGCCACATTCCCTAACGATTAATTAATGAACCCTGTCTCTCCTCAGTAGCTGCCTTTAATCATCGTGGCTCTGTGCCACCACCGACCCCATAGGCTTTCCGTGGTCGGGAAGGGTTGTGACAGAGATAACTCTAGGTCACTGTGTTGGTCGCTTCCTCCAGGAGATGGCCCTCACAGTCTTCTTTGCTCTCTTACCTGAATGAATCGTTAGAGACTTTGGGAGTCACAGAATGAAGAGAACTTACATTGCACAATTTCTAAAGCTGATTTCCAGCGTTCCCATCATGTTTTGTGTCTGGTCATGTTCCTAAAGCTTACACGTTTTTCCCGTTTTTGGGACATGACATGGTCACACATGGGCGTGGTTGTTGGGGACCCTTCCGCCAAGCGTACTCTAACACAGCCATCTCGGGGGTGAGCAGTGCCCTTTGGGGCTGTCGTGCAAGCCCCGGTTTTTCCCTCCTGTCACCCATACGCTTCTTTTAAAAAAAGGATCTGGGAAAAAATTGGAATAAATTTAGCTTGCCCCCGGAAACATGGTATTTCTTCAAGTCTGCTTTTATGTCTCACAGTAAAGTTTTTAAAAATGTTTTTAATAGATCTTGCGTGTTTTCTCATTAAGATTATTTTTAGGTTTATTATAATTATTTCACTGCTCATTTAAATGGAGTATTTTTTTTTCACCACTGTATTTTTGATTATTATTCACTAGCTGATTTCTGATATATAGGTAACTGATAGATTTGTGTATTTTTATTTTATTTTATTTTTAAAAATATTTTATTTATTTATTTGGGAGAGAGTGAGAGAGAGAGAGAGAGAGAGAGAGCACAAGCAAGGGGAGGGGCAGAGGGACAGGGAGAAGCAGGCTCCTCCCTGAGCAAGGAGCCCGATGAGGGGCTCGATCCCAGGACCCTGGATCATGACCTGAGCTGAAGGCCGACGCTTAACCGACTAAGTCACCCACGCGCCCCAGATTTGTGTATTTTTAACTTGTAATTGCTCACCTTACTAAACTGTTACTAGTTTTGGTAGTTTTTCTCTGGGATTTACTTATTTTTTTGGTAAAATATAGTATCTTCTGCCAGTAAGGGTAATTTGATCTCCTGGATTTAAAAAGAAATATATCTGTTTCATGTTATTGGCTAGAAATAGAAAATGTATAGTCATGATAGTGACAGAAGTCATACTTGCCTTGTTTCTAATTTTAGTGGACATGAGCCTGTTGTTTGACCATGAGTAGGATGTTGATTACAGCCTTGTAGACTGCTAAGGTTTTTTTTTCTTTCTTAATTCACAAAATGTATAAAAAAATATATCCTTAGAATCTCTTATGGCTTTTTTTTTCCTGTGACATATTGATGTAGACAAGTGTATACTTCCAAATCCTAAATCATCATTACATTCCAGGGATAAATACAGTATTAGTCATATTGAGTTATTCTTTTAATATCTCCTGGATTTGATTTATTGTTTTTTTAATTTGGGATTTTTGCATCTATATTCATAAGTAAGATTGATCTTTATATATGTGTGTGTACATGTATACATGTATACAGGATCACATATATAATGTTATGTATGTATTTGTATATTATCTTGGCCAGGTTTCTCATTAAATTACGTTAGTCTTATAAAAGGAATTGGGACACTTTCCATCTTTTTCTCTGCTCTAGAATAATCTGAAGGAACTAATTCATAAAACTGTCTTAGCTCATAGCCTTTTGTAGACATAATTCCTTCACATTTTTTCTAATTTATTTCATGTTTAATGGTGTAACAGAGGATATTCTTCTTAAGTCGGTTTTGGTAACTTTTATCATCCTAGAAAATTGTCTATTTCATCAAGATGTTCATAGTAATAAACATAGCTGTTCCTCCTTAGCACTCTGGTCATGGGATGGACCTTAATTAAGTTTACCCTGATTTTCCTGGGAACAGCTGAGGCAAACTGGACATTTCAAAAGACAGTAACTGATTACCAAAGAGGATGGATGGGGAAAAACAGCACAGAGAATTCAAGAAGCCATGGTGACCACAGCACATTTTCCAAGTTCATGGCTTCTGAGCTCCAGCCTCTACCTTCTCGTCCTAAAAGGGCTGACAGTTTTTCAGACACTTTGCCTGAATTTTTTAGTTTCTAGTTCTATATGGATTCCTAACGAGAAGATTCCATTTTAAGACTAGAATTCCCTCCTAGACATCTTGACATTCTTGTGGCTGAAGCCGCGTGTGCCAGAAGCACTCTGATCCTCTCCTTGGCCCTCCCTCCTTCCTCCCTGTCTGGTCTTCAGTGTGAGGGCACCCCTCTCCCTATAGGTAAGAATAGCCCCTTACACCTCAGAAGGATTTGTCCCGGCCCAGACCTCATCCCGCCACTAGTCACTTAGCTACGTGAGGACCACCACAGCAGGAATGCTGCTTGCTTTCACAGCAAAGGAGAATGATAATATATTTGTGAAATCAAGTATTGTTTATCCTTAAGAAAACAAATCTTGACTAAGAACATTAAAAATGTTTCAGTTCTTTGTAAAAGTTTATATACAAAAGAGGCAAGTGTTGCAAATTATGAGAGTAAACCAGTAGTGTTTGGAAGACAAACACTTCTCATTTATGGTCAACTCCTCCAAAATGGATCTTCATCATTTCTTATTTTTTTAAGATTTTATTTATTTATTTGACAGAGAGAGACACAGCGAGAGAGGGAACACAAGCAGGGGGAGTGGGAGAGGGAGAAGCAGGCTTCCCGCCGAGCAGGGAGCCCGATGTGGGGCTCGATCCCAGGACCCTGGGATCATGACCTGAGCCAAAGGCAGACACTTAATGACTGAGCCGCCCAGGCGCCCAATTTTCATCATATAAGTACCGGTTCATACCTCCTCAACTTGGAGAGATGGGAGATGGAGGTGTTCTAGAGCTAAATAGGCTGCAGAAGGATATCTGAATTGGAAGTTTTGCTCAGAAACCGGCTGGGGGAGAGGTGAGCTATGGGGCCAGTGACCTGACCTTCATGAGGGCATCTCCAGTTGCTGGGAACCCACAGAAAACACAATTAAGGCCAAGTCCAGGCAGCTGAGTGGTGTTACTGTGCTCTCATAGATGTCTCATTGTAGGGGTCTTTTCTTCCAGAAGGGGACCCTGGAGGTACCTCTTCCCCTATTTATTCATAAAATGCTGGCCATAAACATTTGAGGGATCCTGGAAGATGGTGAATAATTTCAAATAGTCCAGTAAACATGTTCAGACCACATGCCACTGCTGAGAAGAGCTACCATGGCCAATGGGCTTGATCTCAAAATGAGGCTGGTCTTCTCATTCACATTAGGAACTCATTGTAGCGAGGACTTTGTCTTCACTTTTGACCCACTCTCCCTTAGACAGACATTTGTTCCTGTTTACTACTGTGGACAAAAGGCCTAACCAGCCTGAGTCTGGGCAGCGAGTTCAGTCCAGAGACCTGAAGTAAACCCGTCTCTAGAATGACTGTTCTTGTCCATTCTGAGAACCGCCCCACCTGTCCTCCAAGGGCGAGTTCAAGTTCTGGCCTCTCCAGAAAACTGCCTGTTGATCACCCCAGTCCAAAGGAGTCTCTTCTTTCCTTAACCTTCCAGCAGCATCGACTTTATGCAGAACTTCAAATCGCACTCATGCGACAAATATACTTAGTAAATGTTGAGATGATGAGGAAAAGTTGAATCAAGGATTTCCACTTCTGAAGACAGCCTGGCTTTGAGAAAGAGATTGTGGGGCTCAGGAGCAGGTCTGGATCACAATGGGCTCTCTTCATTCTGCTGTTAGTTTTTTTTCTCAAATGGCCTCAGACTATATTTAAGCTGATTTCCGGTGCCTGCCCAGGAAGCCCCATTCTGCAGTCTCAGGGGTTCCCCTGGGCACATCCAGGGTTTATGGAGGGTCTCTGGATGGGGCTAGGCAGTCGGGGCCTGTGTGTCCTGCCACTTATATCCAGCCTTGCAGTGTGGGGGGCAGAGTGCCATGGGGGATTGTCTTTGTGTTTGCTCAACTCAGGCAGTTCAGTGCAGACACACCTGGCTCTAGGGCTCAGTGCTTTATGACCAGAACAGCTCTGGGTGGAAGCTCAGCTCACTGCATCCTGTATGGCTTTGGTCACTTTCTTCCTTTCTCTGGCCTCAGTGTGCCCATCTGAAAAATAGGGGTATTGGACTTCACAGTCTGAGGCTCTTTTCACTCTGAGAAGCTGTGACACGTTGGGCTGGTTGGGTGAAGGAAAAAACCTTAGGTGTAATAGTTTGCTAGGACCGTCGTCATAGTACCCGACACAGGGTGGTTTAAGCAACAGAAATGTATTTACTCATGATTCTGGGGGCCAGGAGTCCAAGGTGGCAGGGTTGGCATTATTCTGAGGCCATTGACCTCAGCTTGCAGGTGGCTCTCCTCTCCCTGTGTCCCCATGTGGTCTTTGCTCCGTGTGCCTGCATGCCTGTGTCCAGATTCCCTCTTTTATGAGGATGCCGGTCAGATTGGATTAGGGCTCACCCATATGACCTCATTTTCACTTAATGTCCCCTTTAAAGACCTCTCTCCACATATAGTCACATGGTTGGGTACTGTAGGTTAGCCCTTCAACAGGTGAATTCTGGGGGGAGGCAGTGGGCAGGGGGCAGGGGGAGGACACAGGGCACAGTTCAGCCAGTAACTCTAGGAAGGAGAGGACCGGTGTTAAGTAGTGAAAGCTCCTGTTTGAAGAAATGCTTTTATCCACTTCAAGAATTAGTAGCAAGTGGCAGCTCGCACTAGGCTTTGAAATGCCACATGGGGGTCCTTGGGACCTTCTTTAATGCATTGGTAGGTTGATCTGTAATAGACGTACTGATCTGTATGTGCAGCAAGAAGGTAGACTGATGGAGGGGTGAATCTGCCCCTCAGTCTGGGGCTGAAGATGCATCCAGGGCAGGATGGGGATGTAAGGATGAAAAAGTAAAATGAGGATGATTTGGAAGGCCCTAAATTGTGGGTGAAGGGGCTTAGCCTTCTCTAGTAACAGGCAGAGAGGTGAGTGAGTAAAAGTTGCTCAGGTATTTCCCTTTCTGGTGGAGGTGACTTTAAAGGCAGAGTCTGGGTGGGCACCCTGCCCAGGGACCTGAATCCCTTCCAGTGGAATTTCTAGGACCCTGGTGAGGGGTCAGGGGCTTCCATAACTCTCCCGAAGTCCCCTTGCCTTTGCAGTCTTCGCCCTAGGCCTGTCTGTAAAATGTGGCCTTTGAAGTAAGTTTTTATAGGATAGTACCCGTATGAGAGCCGGGACAGTAGAGATGGTCCAGTCCAAACATCTCATCTTAGTGGGAAACTGATGATCAGAGGAACAAACAGTTAGGTCTACATTAAGGTTGTGCATTTATTGTGAAGAAGGTCAGATGACAACTCGGGCTCCTGACCCCCGGTGTGTGGCATCTGCCTTGCCAGAGTGCAAGTGTCATGAGCAGGGGCCGTCCTAGCTAAGGCAGCATGTGTGGGATGCAGCAGGGTAGCTCTGTGCTCTCAGTTCACATGGTGCAATGTTCTGGTGCTGTGGAATGTGCAGCTCAAAGCAGCAAACTCAGAGTCGGCTCTGCAGAGCTCCTGTGTCCCAACGGCTCCCTGCACCTTCTCAGCAAGTGCAGCCGGAGTGACTTGGTCCCAGGTTTCTAGGTGAGCTGGTGGGAAACAAACCCCTTAGGGCAGATGGAGCTGCCTCCCAGGGCTAGTGACTTCTTAAGGTCCCCCGTCTGTCTTCAGGCCTTGTTCATCCTGCTCAAGGATTAAGAGAGGCTCACTTCAACACCACTGGGGTCACGAGGCTGCCAACTGCAGGGGGCGGGGGCAGGTGTGTGGGGGGGATGAGGTGCACTCGGCCCAGCATTTTGCTTCTCCCAGAAGACCATAACCGACTGGGGCTGGATGCAGAAATGAGAGGCCCAGACAGAGCTGCCTGGAACCACCACGTGCTGCCCTCACCAGGCTGTGAAGCCGAGTGGGCCCATGACAGGCTGTGGGGCCTGGGTTCTGCCTTCAGTGTAAATTAGTTCCACTGTCATGGGCAGGGGCTGATTTATGACCCAGTCTTTAAGCTCGTCAGACCCTGTTTAGGGCATTGAGAGAAGAGGCATCATCAGACCCAGGCAGGGGTTCAGCTCCAAGAACCACGGTCAGCACTTCTGGTAGCCATTGCTGAAGTAAGTTTGTGTGGGGATGAATGATAGAGAAAGATATGGACTGGTTTACGTACTGATGGGAGAGACTGGGGAAGTTTTCCTGGGTGTCAGCTTCCCCAAATCTCAGAATTGATATTCCACTGAGGGGATATTAATAGGGACTGACTGAGGGCTAAAGCAGGTCAGAATTTAGGATTTCTGTCCTTGGATCTCCTCAGGTGTCTTTGGCAACAATGATGAAGTTCAGGGGGAGCAGACACCCAAGTGCTAATTTTATGGGTTTTGTTCAGTGGCACACTTTCCCCGTCACAGGGTGGGTTGCTGTGTACAGGCAGGCTTGGACATACGTGTGCATCCCACTGAAGGCATCTGACAGCTGGAGCCTGTGTGGTTTGGAGGCAGGTGTGGGGCAGGGTCACTCTGAGCTGGCGGGTGAGAGGGTACAATGCTGGCAGGCTGACCCAGCTGGAGCCTTTCTTGGCAGTAAAGGGGCCTTAATGTGGCCGAAGTATGTGTGTTGTTGGGCTAAGAACCGAGTCAAAGGGACTGAAGATCCAAAATATTGTTTGACAGTTATCAGTTTTTTGGTATGTTTTTTTTTTTTGTTTTTTGTTTTTTTTTTGGTGTCTGTCTCCTTAATAATACAGCAACTGTTTCAAGTTTAGTGGATTCTAAATAATTTTATGTTTTATTTATGTAGGAACCTGGAGGGCTAATTGAATCTCCCCACATCTTAAAACGTCCGAGCTGGAGTTCTCTCAGAGCTCGTCTGGTCCCATCCCCCCATTTGATGTATCAGAAATTGGGTCTTAGAAAGGGGTGCTGACTAGCTCAGGGTCATCTGGTGAGGCTGCAGGAGGGACTCACGTCTCCCACCTCTGGGAGGAGGAGAACTGGACTGTGGACCCTGGACTGTGTGAGAACTCTGCATACAGCAGGTGTAGACCTGAGGTTGTCCTGTTGGCAAGCTGTGGTGGCTGATTTGGGAGTTTCATTGGCAGCAACCAGAGGTGGTGGGTTCTCTGGGTAACGTTACCCCAAACAGGTCACGTGGTGACCAGCCACGATTCGATCACAGTTTGTAATGTGCTGATATGCATGCACCATCCTCTCTTATCCTCCCCACCTCCCTTTGCTGTAAGGGCCCCATTTTATGGATGTGGAAACTCATGTTCATGAAAGTCAATCCTTAGGGGCTTCTGAACATCCCTGTTTCCTCTAGATTGCTCGTTTCCCCATTAGTTACCTCCTTACCTCTTCTGTCACCTACTACTGGGATCTTTGCCTCATTCTGTGCTCCTCCATTCCCTGCTAATTTCAGCTTAGTCCCCTTGAACCTTGCTGATGTGCAACAAGTGGAGGAAAACAATGCAGGGGCAGGGCATCTAGTTTCTCTCTTCTCTTGCTTCCCAATGAGACAGACAGGTAATGAGCTTGGGCAAATCAGACCATCATCCATATTATCCCTTTGTCTCTCCACTGGCTTCTCTGAGGAATAAAAGCTTAAGCCTTTTCCCTACGCTGTTGGCTCTCATGCTACCCCATTTCTTTTCTGATAGTCCCCAGAATGTTTAAAAGAAATGTCTGCATTTTCTGCCTCCATTCCTTCATGCCTTGTAATCTAGTTCTTGCTCCCTCAACCCGAGCTTGAGGGTCACTGATGTTGCTTGTTTGCCAGACTCAGCAACATTGCCTAGTCCCCATGTTCCTTGCACCCTTCAGCCTTGCTGGCCACCATCATCCCTCCAGAAACTCCTTCCTTGGTATATCAGGAGAGGCTAGGCTGTGCTGTGGTTACAAATGATCTCGGTGGCTTAAAGCAAAGAGGTTGATTTCTCACTCTTGAGGAGCTCTGGTTCTGCTCCATGCCCTCCTCACTCTTGGACCCAGAGAGCAGCCTCTGCTAGAACATATGTGGTCACCGTAGCAGAGGAAAGAGAGCGCCCTGGTGTATCACATCAGCTTTGAATGCCTGGCTGGAAGTGACGTATCACTTTCACTTACGACTCATTGGCCAAAAAAAGTCATAAGTTTCTACTTCCTACAAAGCCTGACTCCCACCATGCTTCTGGAAGGGGAGGCAGGACTCTTTGATGAACAGCACTCATGACTGCCCTACTTCATTGCTACCCTGACTCTTCCTACTTCTCTGGATGCCCTTTCTTTTCCTCCTTTCCTGGCTCCTTGGCCTTGTCTCAACTCTAAATTCTTCAATGCAGCGTTCTCTGATATTCTCTAGTATGCCCTCTAGATTTTTTTCCTTCTTCGTCTACTCCAGTCCTTTTACTACAGCTTTCTTTGCAGACATCCCCAAAATATGTTTTCCACTCTGACCTCTTTCCTGACTTCTGGTCTAAACTTCAGACATGTTCCAAACCAGACTCTTTATCCTTCCCATCCAAGGTCAGCTCCTTGCACCTGTTTTCCTGCTTCAGAGATGCTGGAGGCCCAGACTAGTCTGTCTCCTTGCAGCTGCCTCCCCGCTGACCCTCTTCCACCAGGAGCAGACTCCATGATTTTACCCTTAGGACTCACAGCTGTGCTCCTGGTGCTCCTGGCGCTCAGAGTTCTAAGTCCCCAATTCTGTGCCCTGCCAAGCAAAAAACTTGGATAGTAATAAATAGAGCCATTTAGCTCTAACAGGCTGAGCCCTAGTTGAGGGTGAGGCCTGGGAGGAAGAGTGGATCCAAGGAGCTCTTGGCACATCTGGGGCTCGGTAATGCGCTCTTTCCCCTCTTCACGAAGGCCTGATTCAGTGACGCCTGAGCAGCTGGGGAGCATTGCCTCAAATGCCTCCTGCAGCCCCGATGCCCTGGCAGCCCCCATGTCAGCCTGCCTGTCTGATCGGCCATGCGGAGCCTGGCCAGATGGCCGCTGGGCCTGGCTGTGTGGGAGGTGAGAACTCCATGTCCCGGGCCTGGCTCGCCCTTGCCTTGTGGGTGCCAACTTTTGATTGGGAGATCCCAGGAGCTTGGATCTGGAATCTGAAGTTTCTGGGCCTGGGGTGAAGGAAAGGAGAGGCCCCCTGATTATTGGTGAGTCTCATAATTCAGTTCTTCATGGTTGTCAGCCCTCCTGCCAGTGGGACAGGGGCAGTGGTGAGGTGGGATGGCTTCCTCTGGGGACCGGGGAGAGCAGCTTGTTGTGCTGTGTGGTGGCTGGGTCCTGGGTCTGCTGGCCAAGGGGTGGGAGAAGGGCCATTGGGGGCAGAAAGCCTGTCTGCCTTGAATCTGCAGGGGAAGTACCCGGGGCTCTAAATGAGGGGCCTGTGTTCAGCCCGACCTGGTGAGGGGGTGTACTGCATCTCTGGCCATAGGGGGAACTTGTTCTGTCTGGTTGGAACAGTTTGCTTCTCTCCAGTCTCCTCTCTGCTGACTTCTCCCCCTGCTCACTCTGTGCCTGTCCCAGGGGCCCCTGCTGCTGCGGCTCACGGGTGTCACGCATGTTTTGCCTCAAGGCCTTTGCCCTGGCGGTTCCCTTTGCCTGGAACACTGATCTCTCTGTTCACATGGCTAACTCTTCACTTTCTTCGAGTGTTCGCTCAAATCTTACCTTTTCAAGGAGGCATACCCCGACCCCTTTTTAATTCTGCAAACGCCCCCCATCCATAGCACTCCTAACCTATTCTTACCCTGCTCTTTTTTTTTTTTCTTTTTCCATACCACTGTTAGCTCGCAACATACAACATAAGTTCTACGACATTTATTCGGCTTATTTTTGAATATCTTTCTCTCTTTGCTGGAATGGAAGCCCTCTGGGGACAGGGATCTTTGTTCTGTTCACTACTAGAAGAGTGTCTGCTGCATAGTAGCTACTCAGAAAATAAATGAATCTGTCAAAAGGAGATAGGGATGGTAGCTGACCCCACCTCACAAGGGTTCTGGAGAGTCCACTGTGTACTCTCCGGAAGTAGGATTTCCAGTGTTTTTCAAGTTCACTCTCAAACGAAGACTTACCACCAAGGGGGTGAAGTTAGAGAGACCCTGAAGTCACACCAGAGAGGAGGTCCCCCTGGAATAAATGTGTGGCACAGGCTGAACTGGGTGAGGCAGGAGCTCAGGTGGTGAGGTCCGCCATATTGGGCATCTGGATCTGGAGCCACTGGTGGCTTGTTAATAATGGCAGTTAACGCACCGAAGTGTACAGTAGCTTTTCTGGGTAGAAGGGCAGGGATGGAGTTACAGCTCCGTGCTGGGAGGTGGTACGGCTGTAGTGAATCCCAGCTGTGCTGTAGCCTCTAGCCCATGGGAGCGTCTGGGCAAATGAATGACATATGTTTAGAGACTGAAAGAAGGTCGAAACATATCATGCCCCTCCCCTGGGTCCTGCCTCTTGGTAGGTTGCTCCGGGTTCAAAGTGCAGACTGGGAGAGCCATGGGGCTTGGTGGGCATCAGCTAGCAAGTCCCCAGATTGCTTGCTTGTAGATAGCAGCTACTTAAGACTCAGGCTTTTCTGCTGCATCCTGCATCTTTGACCTTCCTTCTTACCCCTAGCCTGTTGTGCCGAAAGTCTTTGTTTCTCAACCGCCTGTTATCCAAGGCCCTGCCTTCTACACAGGTGTTGAATGTAAGTAATCCGACCAGACTGTGAGTGTGGGCTGGTGCTAAGCATTGCTATTTGCTGTCAAACGCAATCCCCGTTATCCTGGAAGAGGAGGCCCTGCAGCTGAAAGTTGACCTAATCTTTATAGTCAGGAGGGAGTTTGCAGTGATTAAAGAGCCATTTCCTGCTGACATGTTGATACAAGCAGCTTCCAAGTTGTAGAGGAAAGGAGCCGACAGGCAGGACCCCGGGAGAGTGGCTGGTCCTGGCTCGGGCAGTGTCCGGGGTGGGGGGCACTTGCTCATGCGATCTCATGAGGCCATCTCAGCACTCCCCTTTGCAGTGTGTGCACCCTTGGGGGATTGTTCCCTGTCACAGTCAAGGTTGCAGGGGGCAGGCTTAAGTTTGAGTAGAGACAGCTGCCGTGTGTGAGTTGTTACTTTCCAGCTCTTTGAAGGACTGGAGGACCCAGCAGGAGAGCAGGTTTCCTTCTCCACATGGGCTTATCCCAGGACAAGGACTTACGTATTCATGGGGCCTTCTTATGGAAAGGTGAAGAGGGTCCATGGGAGGCCAGACCTTAGATGAAAGCAAAGAGCTTGGGGAGAAGAATGGGAGTGTGTATCAGGACACTTTCAGATGCAGGTTTAAAAAATCCAACCCGAAATATCTAGTAAAGTGGGGGATTTATTATTGGCTTTAGGTCTTCCAGTAGAGGTGTGGCTCAAATGGCATCATCGGGGCTTTGCTCGCTCAAGTTTTTGGCTGTGCTCCTCCCTCCTGCGCTCGCCCTGCCACTGGCTTTGTTCTGTAGACAGCTCTGTCTTCGGGAGGGGGAAGATGACTGCTGACAGCCTCAGACGCCCCTACTCCTGGCTTGGCACCAAAATCAGATCAAAGGAGCTTCATGTCCCCTCTTACGTAGAGAAGGCCTAAGACTGGTGCCATGTGGGCATGTGACCATGTGGATCCCCACTGCGAGTGGGCTGAGCCAGGAGGACGTGGTGGTGAGGACCATGACCACCCATGGTCCCATGACCATGTGGGTCAGAGCACCCACAATGGCAGCCACACAATCCTCCACTTCCTCTGCCACTCCTCTCTTGGGCTCATCTTTCCTTCCATTTACCATTCCCCACGGCCAAGGGTTACTCATGGTAGGTTAGAATGAGGAGGTAAAAATTTTTAAGAATAACTATGAATTTTTGCATTTCAGATCAGTTGTACGTGTAGGAAAACTGCTGAGAAATCGCTCCAATTCAGTCACTGCTGGGTGACTCCTGTTTTCCTCCTTTTCAAACAGGGGTGTGTATGGCAGTTGCCTTGTACCCATCCCACCGTTGTATGTTGGGTGTGTAGGGGACAGATAGTGTCACTTTTGTTCACAGGCCTTTAGATCGAGGCTGTGTCACACCTATGGGGCATCAGTGGTATCTGGATCTGATTTAGATGGAGAGACCCCCGGATATCAAGCTGGAGACCTTGCTGGAGAGCATGAGGACATTTTGAACATTGGAGGGATGTGAACTGGGCAGAGTGGTTGTGGCTGTGCTTGAGTGTGTTTTTGACTGATCCACATGACAGTATTGCATATCCCACATGTTCTGTTTGTAATGTGGCCTGACAGCCCACCATTAAGAGGTAGAATCTTTGTCCCCCACTCTTGGAACCTGGGTGTGCCTTTGTGACTGCTCCAAAGGGTTGAGTGTGGGGCCATAGTGATATGGACATTCAAAGCTATCATACAAGTTGATAAAGCCAGCTACCATTTGTCCTTCCTCTGTTAGGATGCTTGCGGGGAGCTCAGGAAGCTCATGGGGAGAGGCTGCATGTAGGTGCTTTGCTCATCAGCACCTATATGCATCCATCACCAGACATCTGAGTAAGGAAGTTTTGGTCTCCAGGTCCAGGTCCCATCTGCCCACAACTACATGAGAGATTCTCAGAGAGAACCACCTCATCAAGGCTGCCAGCCTCCAAAATTGAAAGAGATGATGATGATGATGATGATGATGATAAATGATCATTGTTTCATGTCACAAAGTTTGGAGTTTTATTCTACATAACAATAAAACATGAGAAGGGTTGATATGGAGATTTGAGGGGGAATTTCAACTGTCCACAATCTTGAGATGAACTTGGGCTGTGACTACCTAAGCAGCTGAACTACTTTTTTTTAAAAATTTTTTATTGTTATGTTAATCACCATACATTACATCATTAGTTCTTGATGTAGTGTTCCATGATTCATTGTTTGTGCATAACACCCAGTGCTCCACGCAGAACGTGCCCTCTTTAATACCCATCACCAGGCTAACCCATCCCCCCACCCCTCTCCCCTCTAGAACCCTCAGTTTGTTTTTCAGAGTCCATCGTCTCTCATGGTTCATCTCCCCCTCCAGTTTCCCCCCTTCATTCTTCCCCTCCTGCTAGCTTCTTCTTTTTCTTTTTCTTAACATATATTGCATTATTTGTTTCAGAGGTACAGATCTGTGATTCAACAGTCTTGCACAATTCACAGCGCTCACCATAGCACATACCCTCCCCAATGTCTATCACCCAGCCACCCCATCCCTCCCACCCCACCCCCACTCCAGCAACCCTCAGTTTGTTTCCTGAGATTAAGAATTCCTCATATCAGTGAGGTCATATGATACATGTCTTTCTCTGAATGACTTATTTCACTCAGCATAACACCCTCCAGTTCCATCCACGTCGTTGCAAATGGCAAGCTCTCATTCCTTTTGATGGCTGTATAATATTCCATTGTATATATATATACATCTTCTTTATTCATTCATCTGTCGATGGACATCTTGGCTCTTTCCACAGTTTGGCTATTGTGGACATTGCTGCTATAAACATCGGGGTGTAGGTACCCCTTCGGATCCCTACATTTGTATCTTTGGGGTAAATACCCAGTAGTGCAATTGCTGGATCGTATGGTAGCTCTATTTACAACTTTTTGAGGAAGCTCCATACTGTTTTCCAGAGTGGCTGCACCAGTTTGCATTCCCACCAACAGTGTAGGAGGGTTCCCCTTTCTCCGCATCCCTGCCAACATCTGTCGTTTCCTGACTTAATTTTAGCCATTCTGACTGATGTGAGGTGGTATCTCATTGAGGTTTTGATTTGGATTTCCCTGATGCCAAGCGATGTTGAGCACTTTTTCATGCGTCTCTTGGCCATTTGGATGTCTTCTTTGGAAAAATGTCTGTTCATGTCTTCTGCCCATTTCTTGATTGGATTATTTGTTCTTTGGGTGTTAACTTTGATAAGTTCTTTATAGATTTTGGATACTAGCCCTTTATCTGATATGTCATTTGCAAATATCTTCTCCCATTCTGTCGGTTGTCTTTTGCTTTTGTGGACTGTTTCTTTTGCTGTGTAAAAGCTTTTTATCTTGATGAAATCCCAATAGTTCGTTTTTGCCCTTGCTTCCCTTGCCTTTGTCGATGTTTCTAGGAAGAAGTTGCTGTGGCTGAGGTCGAAGAGGTTGCTGCCTGTGTTCTCCTTTAGGATTTGGATGGACTCCTGTCTCACGTTTAGATCTTTCAACCATTTGGAGTCTATTTTTGTGTGTGGTGTAAGGAAATGGTCCAGTTTCATTCTTCTGCATGTAGCTGTCCAATTTTCCCAACACCATTTGTTGAAGAGACTGTCTTTATTCCATTGGACATTCTTTCCTGCTTTGTCAAAGATGAGTTGACCATAGAGTTGAGAGTCCATTTCTGGGCTCTCGATTCTGTTCCATTGATCTATGTGTCTGTTTTTGTGCCAGTACCATACTGTCTTGATGATGACAGCTTTGTAATAGAGCTGGAAGTCCGGAATTGTGATGCCGCCAGCTTTGTTTTTCTTTTTCAATATTCCTCTGGCTATTCGGGGTCTCTTCTGGTTCCATACAAATTTTAGGATTATTTGTTCCATTTCTTTGAAAAAGGTGGATGGTATTTTGATGGGGATTGCATTGAATGTGTAGATTGCTCTAGGTAGCATTGACATCTTCACAATGTTTGTTCTTCCAATCCATGAGCATGGAACGTTTTTCCATTTCTTTGTGTCTTCTTCAATTTCTTTCATGAGTATTTTATAGTTTTCTGAGTACAGATCCTTTGCCTCTTTGGTTAAATTTATTCCTAGGTATCTTATGGTTTTGGGTGCAATTGTAAATGGGATCGACTCCTTGATTTGTCTCTCTTCTGTCTTGTTGTTGGTGTATAGGAATGCCACTGATTTCTGTGCATTGATTTTAAATCCTGCTACTTGACTGAATTCCTGTATGAGTTCTAGCAGTTTTGGGGTGGAGTCTTTTGGGTTTTCCACATACAGTATCATATCATCTGCAAAGAGTGAGAATTTGACTTTCTCTTTGCCGATTTGGATGCCTTTGATTTCTTTTTGTTGTCTGATTGCTGTGGCTAGGACTTCTAATACTATGTTGAATAGCAGTGGTGAGAGTGGACATCCCTGCCGCGTTCCTGACCTCAGGGGAAAAGCTCTCAGCTTTTCCCCACTGAGAATGATATTCACTGTAGGTTTTTCATAGATGGCTTTTATGATATTGAGGTACGTACCCTCTATCTCTATACTCTGAAGAGTTTTGATCAAGAAAGGATGCTGTACTTTGTCAAATGCTGTTTCTGCGTCTATTGAGACGATCATATGATTCTTGTTCTTTCTTTTGTTAATGTATTGTATCACGTTGATTGATTTGCGGCTGTGGAACCAACCTTGCAGCCCAGGGATAAATCCCACTTGGTTGTGGTGAATAATCCTTTTAATGTACTGTTGGATCCTCTTGGCTGGTATTTTGGTGAGAATTTTTTCATCCATGTTCATCAGATATTGGTCTGTAATTCTCCTTTTTGATGGGGTCTTTGTCTGGTTTTGGGATCAAGGTAATGGTGGCCTCATAACATGAGTTTGGAAGTTTTCCTTCCATTTCTATTTTTTGGAACAGTTTCAGGAGAATAGGTATTAATTCTTTAAATGTCTGATAGAATTCCCCTGGGAAGCCATCTGGCCCTGGGCTTTTGTTTGTTGGGAGATTTTTGATGACTGCTTCAATTTCCTTAGTGGTTATAGGTCTGTTCAGGTTTTCTATTTCTTCCTGGTTCAGTTTTGGTAGTTGATACATCTCTAGGAATGCACCCATTTCTTCCAGGTTATCTAATTTGCTGGCATAGAGTTGCTCATAATATGTTCTTAGAATTGTTTGTATTTCTTTGGTGTTGGTTGTGATCTCTCCTCTTTCATTCATGATTTTGTTGATTTGGGCCATTTCTCTTTTCTTTTTGATCAGTCTGGCCAGGGGTTTATCAATCTTGTTAATTCTTTCAAAGAAGCAGCTCCTAGTTTCGTTGATCTGTTCTACTGTTCTTTTGGTTTCCTTTTCACTGATTTCTGCTCTGATCTTTAGTATTTCTCTTCTCCTGCTGGGTTTAGGCTTTATTTGCTGTTCTTTCTCCAGCCCCTTTAGGTGTAGGGTTAGGTTGTGTATTTGAGACCTTTCTTGTTTCTTGAGAAAGGCTTGTATTGCTATATACTTTCCTCTCAGGACTGCCTTTGCTGTATCCCAAAGATTTTGAACAGTTGTGTTTTCATTTTCATTGGTTTCCATGAATTTTTTAAATTCTTCTTTAATTTCCTGGTTGACCCTTTCATTCTTTAGTAGGATGCTCTTTAGCCTCCATGTATTTGAGTTCTTTCCGACTTTCCTCTTGTGATTGAGTTCTAGTTTCAAAGCACTGTGGTCTGAAAATATGCAGGGAATGATCCCAATCTTTTGGTACCGGTTGAGACCTGATTTGTGACCTAGGATGTGATCTATTCTGGAGAATGTTCCATGGGCACTAGAGAAGAATGTGTATTCCATTGCTTTGGGATGGAATGTTCTGAATATGTCTGTGAAGTCCATTTGGTCCAGTGTGTCATTTAAAGTCTTTATTTCCTTGTTGATCTTTTGCTTAGATGATCTGTCCATTTCAGTCAGGGGGGTGTTAAGTCCCCCACTATTACTGTATTGTTGTCAATGTGTTTCTTTGCTTTTGTTATTAATTGCCTTATATAATTGGCTGCTCTCACGTTAGGGGCATAGATTTTTACAATTGTTAGATCTTCTTGTTGGATAGACCCTTTAAGTAGGATATAATGTCCTTCTTCATCTCTTATTACAGTCTTTGTTTTAAAATCTAATTTGTCTGATATAAGGATTGCCACCCCAGCTTTATTTTGGTGTCTTTTAGCATGGTAAATGGTTTTCCACCCCCTCACTTTCAATCTGGGGGTGTCTTTGGGTCCAAAATGAGTCTCTTGCAGACAGCATATTGATGGGTCTTGTTTTTTAATCCAATCTGATAGCCTGTGTCTTTTGATTGGGGCTTTTAGCCCATTTACATTCAGGGTAACTATTGAAAGATAGGAATTTAGTGCCATTGTATTGCCTGTAAGGTGACTGTGACTGTATATTGTCTGTGTTCCTTTCTGATCTATGCTGCTTTTAGGGTCTCTCTTTGCTTAGAGGACCCCTTTCAGTATTTCTTGGAGGGCTGGTTTTGTGTTTGCAAATTCCTTTAGTTTTTGTTTGTCCTGGAAGCTTTTTCTCTCTCCTTCTATTTTCAATGACAGCCTAGAGCTGGATATAGTATTCTTGGCTGCATATTTTTCTCGTTTAGTGCTCTGAAGATCTCATGCCAGTCCTTTCTGGCCTGCCAGGTCTCTGTGGATAGGTCTGTTACCAATCTAATGTTTCTACCATTGTAGGTTACATATCTCTTCTCCCGAGCTGCTTTCAGGATTTTCTCTTTGTCTCTGAGACTCGTAAGTTTTACTATTAGATATCGGGGTGTTGACCTATTTTTATTGATTTTGAGAGGGGGTTCTCTGTGCCTCCTGGATTTTGATGCCTGTTTCCTTCCTCACATTAGGGAAGTTCTCTGCTATAATTTGCTCCAATATACCTTCTGCCCCTCTCTCTCTTTCTTCTTCTTCTGGGATCCCAATTATTCTAATGTTCTTTCGTCTTATCGTATCGCTTATCTCTCGAATTCTGCCCTCGTGATCCTGTAGTTGTTTGTCTCTCTTTTTCTCAGCCTCTTTATTTTCCATCATTTGGTCTTCTATATCTCTGATTCTCTCTTCTGCCTCATTTATCCTAGCAGTTAGTGCCCCCATTTTTGATTGCACCTCATTAATAGCCTTTTTGATTTCGACTTGATTAGATTTTAGTTCTTTTATTTCTCCAGAAAGGGTTTCTCTAATAAACTTCCATGCTTTTCTCAAGCCCAGCTAGTATCTTTTAAAGTCATGATTCTGAACTCTAGGTCCGCCATTGAACTAATGTCCGTATTGAGTAGGTCCCTGGATGATGGTATTACCTTTTGTTCTTTTTGCTGAGGTGATTTTTTTCGTCTTGTCATTTTGTCCAGAGGAGAACAGATGAATGAGAGAACAAAATGCTAACAGGGTAACAATGTCCCCAGGAAATATACTCTATACAAATCAGAAAAGACCTGAAACCAGGGGAAAAGAAAAGGAAAGAAAGAAAAAAGAAAGGGAAAAAAAAGAAAAAGAAAAAGATAAAAACAAAAACAGAACAATACAAAAAAAACCCCAGAGTATGATCAAATATGATCAAGCTAGTGCATAGATCAGTGCCACACACTAGATTTTGGGCGTATTTTGGTCTGTTAGAAAAAAGTGCCTCCTAAAATTTTAAAGGAAGAAAGACTTACATATGTACAAAATAAGGGTTGATACAATGAAGGGATGGAAGATGACTGTAAAGATGAAAATTATAAAAGATTTTATAAAAGGAATTGATAAGTTGTTTGAAAGAAGAAAGAAGAAGATTTAAAAAAAAGAAAAAAGAAGGGAGAGACTGTGATCAGGCAGGAGACTAGAACAAAGCCATACACTAGTGATTTAGGGTATATTTTGATCTGTTAGAAGAAACTGTATCTCAAAATTTTAAAGAGAGAACAACTTATATATATATGCCAAAAATAAGGGTAACTACTATGAAGGGATAAAATATGACTCTACAAATGAAAAATAAAAAATGTTTTTTCAAAAAGGGATTGATAAGATGTTGGTTAAAAAAGGGAAAAAGAAAAATAAAAAAAAAACAGTTAAAAAAATTAACTTTGAAAAACTAATGAATCATGGTAAAAAAAAGCCATGAATTGTATGTGCAGTATTCCCCTAGCGCTGGAGTTCTCCCGTTCTCCTAGATCAGTAAACTTGGTCTTGGCTTGGTGGCTGCTGGTGCTGATCTTCTGGGGGAGGGGCCTGTTGCCGTGGTTCCCAAATGTCTTTGCCGGAGGCAGAATTGTCCCGACAATTGGTCCAGGCTAAGCAAACTGCTCGGGTTTGCTCTCAGGAGCTTTTGTTCCCTGCAAGCTCTCGGTACAGCTTTGAAAGACCAGGGTGAAAATGGTGGCCTCCCACTCTCCACCTGGAGGAGCTGAGAACTCGGGGCCCCGCTCCTCTGTGCGCCCCCAGAGAAAAGCAGTCACTCCCGTCTCCCTGGTCTCCGGCCGCACTCCGTTGCTCAACTGGCCTGTGACCGAGCGTTTCTATGTCTGGCACCCGACCCCGTGTGGAGTCTCCAAACCCAGCAGATCCCTGCGGTGCGCTCCCGCGCCGCTCCTCCCGGGGGAGGAAGGGGAGTCTCCCCGGATCTGCTGCTTGTTGGGTCCGTGCTGGAGGAGAAGTGGCCCAACTGTCACCGGTCACAGTTTATGGCCACCCCGAGCTGAGAGCCCGCGCCTCGGCTCCGTCTCTGCAGCCGGCTTCCCCGCTCCGATACCTGGGAACTCTGCCGCACTCAGGCACCCCCCTTTCAGTGACCCCAAGGGTCCTGAGACCACACTGTCCCGCGAGGGTTCCACCCCCCGCTTAGCCACTGGAGCAACATCCCTCCGCGGAGCCGACTTCTAAAAGGTCCGATTTTGTGCTCCGCGGCTCTATCACTTGCCAGAAGCGGCCGACGGAGGCCCCCTCCCCCGCCATCTATCCTCCCGAATATCGCCTTGGATTCACTTCTCCGCAAGTCCTACCTTCCATTAAGTGGTCGCTTCTCTGTTCAGAGAGTTGTTGCTACTCTCTTCTTGGGTCTCCTGTTGAGTTTGTAGGTGTTCAGAATGGTTTGATCCCTATCCAGCTGAATTCCTGAGACCAGACGAAATCCAGGTCTCCTACTCCTCCGCCATCTTGCTCCCAGGCCTGAACTACTTTTAAAGAACAATTTAGGTTGCAAGGAAGCTCCCCTGCGTGTGTGGTTAATTAGGGAAGTCAAAGTAGGCATTAAGCAGGTGGTTGAATTTTTGAGGTGGAAGAACAGAGTTAGTGGGATATTTTGGCTAACAGTATTATAGACAGCATTACCAGAAAGATCTAATATTTCTCAGAAACTTTCCTTTGGAGGGTGGAGATACAGGAATAGAATCACCAGTTCTCAGTTTCCTTCTGATGGACTCATCTTCTGATTAAGTTGATGTCTTGCTCTGGAGGAGTATAGCTGTGTGAACCTTCCTGGGGACTCCATCAGTCCTCATGCCTGGAGTCATTTTTGCTGATGATCTGTCAGGACTCAGACCCTGCAGAGCCTTCCTGAGCTGCCCTGCTCTCACTGGTTACTCTCACTGTTGTTAGCACCTGCCCCTTCGACTTAGGCCTCATGCAGTATTTGCTTCCCCTGTCCCCAGGACACATGCATTGGTGGGCAGGCAAGGCTGCACACCATCTGGCCTCATTTTTCCTGGCTGCCTTCCTCACCTGCAGCCTTCCAGAAGAACTGGTAGCTCCATGAATATAACACAACTTCTCTTGGGCCCTCACCAAGCCTGTTCTTTTCTTCTGCTGGAAGTGCTATTCACTTCTGCTCTCTTTCCTCTCCCTCCATCCCCATCCCTTGCCCTTCTACTGGAAGTGCACCTCTCCCACATTTACTCATCTTCATCTACCAATGCCTATTCACTTCCCAGGTCTCCATGAAGAAGCCCCTTCCTCCAGGAAGCCTTCCATAATGCTGCCAGGACAGCTTCCCTTATCATACATTATTTCACTCTTTTGTCATTGGTTTGTTGGTTCCTATGAGAAGGTGACCCTTCTGAAGGCAGGGACTGTGTTTGGCTCATCTTGGGACATGCTTTTGTCAGTCTTGTGTCCCTCACCAGCCTAGGACCTCCTTTAGGCTGGGGCCAGGCTTTCTCCTTATACCCCATGAGGATGGACACTTAGGGCTTCACGAAGCTTCTTGACTGACTGACCAGTAAGTTTTGCTGAGAGCATTCAGAGACCGAATCATGTACAAGTTTGTCAGTCTAGCATAATGGACGAAAGAGCTATTTGAGCCATGGCTGCTTGGTGTGACAGCCATGGAGGTGGGCTGCTGGGGCCTCCTGCGAGGAAGAACTTGTGGAAGAGCAGCGGGGAGGGTGTTTAGCTGACAGCCTCTGGCTGTGGCACCTTTGGGATCCTTCACAGGGTTTTAGCCAAGGTGGCCTTCAACCTGGGCTTCTTTCAGCCAGTGGCTGAGCACAGAGGGTATACCAGGGCCTGGACATTTCTGCTCAGGGACCTGGGCAGGGGCCCTGGGACCCCCCACCCCAAGGGCAGTCTTTGCATTGGGTCAAGACCTGAGACCCCTTTACAGGGGTCAGACCCGAGGCTCCCCTGCTATCCTCTGCCCCCCACTGCATTATCCCAGGAAATCTTTTACATCTGTCTTGTCTTGGCATCTGTGTCTCAGAGTCCAACCAACACACTTTGTGACACAAGACAAACTTCTTAACTGGTCTGTGCCTCAGTTTCCTCATCTGTTAAATGGACATAGTAAAAGTAATGATTTCACGGTTTGATAGTGAAGATTAATTACATATTAAGTGCTTATGTGGTTTCTGTCACATAAGAACTCAAAGTAAAATGTCAGCTATGGCTACCTACTACCCATAAACCAAAAGATTTGGTGCTTCCCAAGAGCATGTCTTTCTCATCTGTCTATACCCAGCACCCAGCACCAAGCTGAATATCTAGCACATAGTAGATGCTTTGTAAAAGCTTGGTGAGCCAACAGAGGTCAGTGATGCTAAGCAATGTTTCACAGCTGGAACAGCAAATTGATGAACTAGTCTCTGTGAGAGGACCTGCTTCTGGAGCAGAACCCATCTGAGTGAAGACTCCTATCAGCTGAGCCAGGATGAGGGGATGCTGTGAGCCACCAGCAGGGTGCATTTGTCCTGGTCAGTCCTGCCGGCAGATGGATTTTCAGACCCTGGAGCTGCCCCATCATATGGCAGGGAGAGGGGTGAGTAAGGGAAATCTTTGTCCTCTGTGGAAAGATGTCCTTCATGCCCCTCCTGGAAAAGGCCAGGCTCTGGGTGCCCCTTCTGGTGTGCTGCGCCAAACCCAGTCTCAGAAAGTGTGCGCAGGTGCACGGGCCTCAGGACGACACCTGACCTTGAATCAGAGCCTTTCCATGGACAGGAAGTGACTATTCTCTAGGGCTTGGCTTTCCAAGGAGTTAAAAGGAAACAATAGGGTGGAGACCAAGGGACACCCCCTTGTCTGCAGGGTCACAGGTGGTGTGCTGTGGGACCAGTTTTGTGGGTTAGGATCCGTGAGCCCTGACGTCTGTCCCACTGGAGGTCCATCAGCTGCTGAAACCCAACACGAATCTACCCCCTGGACCTGTGGGCAGAAAATGCTGCAGACTTAAGTGGCTTCAATTAGCTGTCCTTTGGACAGTTCATTTATGAGGTGAATATTTGGAAGTAATCTTTATTGAGTAGAGATGTTGCAAAGGGACTTTTTACCTGGGGATCTTTTCTGGCACAAGGCTTGCCGGAGCCGAGCTGAACTCTATGGTTTAAAGAAAGCTGTTTTTTTTCCTTGGGAACTTGGGGCAGAATCTCAGAGAGTCAGACCCTCGGGGGGAAAATGCAGCTCCTGTTTACTGAGAACTTTCTGTGTGCCTGAGGCAGTTCTAAGCACTTTGGAGATATTGTTTCTAATAAATCCTCATAGCAGCTCCAGGGGGCAGGAGGGGGGGCATGAGGACTCACAGTTTACTGATGAGGAACTAACTGAGGTGGAGACAAAGTAACTTGGGGAGGCCACATAACTGGGAAAGTCAGGGTTTCAAGGCTGGTGGCTTGGGTGTCAATGTCCTATCTCTGCCTGTCACTATACTCAGAGGGAAAGGGAGCTGGGGCAGGAGAGCATTGTTTAGTATGTCAAAGGAACACAGGAGTTAACTGAAAGAGCTCTCAGTGGCCAAAGCTGGAACAGTTTGCACAAGGAAATAAAGCATTATTGGGTTATTACGCAAAGTATAAAATAAATATCCATACATTCATACTTATACAAACAATTGAATACAAAAAAATCTGTGCAGAAAAATTCTGAATAATTTATGTAGAAAACCCTCAGAGAGATGGAACATAACCACACCCCTGTGCATAGTGACTTCCTTCCAAAGAGTAAAGTACACAGAAGGGGTGACACAGAGTAACTTCATGGTGGAGAAACATGACCAGCACAGCCCCAGCCAGGGGACCAAGGTCAACACCAACAGTGATAAGTCAGGTTCACAGCATGTAGCTTTCAGAAGATGTGATGGAAATGACATTTTACGTCTATGGTCTTTCTCTCAATAGCCCACAACCCCAGTCAAATCATGAAAAAAATGATCAAACAAATCTCAATAGAGGTCATTTTGCCGAACACCTGACCAGTACTCCTCAAAACTGTCAAGGTCATCCTGAACAAGGGAAGTCTGCAAAACTGCGACAGCAAGAATTGCCTAAGGAGACACAGTGACTCAATGTAATGTGGTGTCCTGGATGGGATTCTGGCACAGAAAAACTCATTAGGTGAAAACTAAGGAAATCTGAATCAAGTATGGACTTTAGTTAAAAGTAAAATATCACTGTTGGTTCATTAGTTGTAACAAATGTACCATACTTATGTGAGATGTTAACACTAGGGGAAACTGGGTACAGAGTAGGCGGGAACTCTGTACTGTCTTCACCATTTTTTCTGTAAATCAAAGACTGTTCTGCAAAATAAAGTTTACTAAACAAAACAAAACAAAACAAAAACCCAAAAAGCCATCATAACAGGTTAAGAAAGAGACTGCAGAAGAATGTAGAAACTTCTGTATTTTAGTACTTTTAACAGCATGTTTTTCTGGCTTTTTGAACAGAGGCCTGCATATTCATTTTGCACTGGGCCCTGCAAATTATGTTGCTGGTCTTGGTGCCAGATGTCCAAGCTGTCACTGATCCTGGAGACAGACTGGGGTTTTCCAAGGTAGTAATATTCTCTATAGGGCGTTTCTTGGCCAGAACCACCAGAGCATAGCAGGATTGTTCTGGTGGAGGAGGAGTTCTCTTCAAGGGAGTATAACCTGAGGGCCTTGCTCACTAGTTAAGAATATCCTGGGTCCTCTGAGGGGCACCTGGGTGGCTCATTCGGTTCAGCATCTGACTCTTGATTTTGGCTCAGGTTGTGATCTCGGGGTCATGGGATTGAGCCCCGCATTGGTCTCTGTGCTGGGTGTGGAGCCTGCTTGGGATTCTCTCTCTCCCTATCCCTCTGCCCCTCCCACCACCTTCCCGAGAAAAGACTATCCTGGGGCCTGTGATGGTCTTGGCCCCAAAGCCCAACCAAGGTGCACTTTCTAGGGGCAGGGCATGACACTGGGCACCATGGCGGGGGGTGTTCAGCAGGATAGGAGCTAAGCTTTGCTCTCTAGGTATCTGTGGCCTAAGTGGAAAGGTGAGAAGCCCTCCTCATAGACAAAGATGACCCATGACTGGCTGGGTGGGCAAGGAGGGACCAAAAGGAATGTCAAAAGGATATAAAAAGGAATCACATACTCCTGGGTTAAGAAACTTAACTCATGGTTAAGAAAGCTTCCAGGAGGAGGAGAGAAGAGGTTGCTGCTGAGCCCTGATGAAGGGGCACAACTCAAAGCTGAGATGAAGCCCAGGCAATGGTCTCCAGGGTAGAGGAGTTTGAGTTGGAGAGGAGCAGGAAGAGACTGCAGAAATAGGTCGGGAGAAATGGAGTGTCTTGAAAGTCTAGCTAAGCAGTTGGGACTGGAAGACACCATGACTTTTGAGCAGGGCTGTGACATGGTCATGCGTGTGGTTCAGAGAACCTCCAGGTACAGCATGGAGGGTTTCATTAGAGGAAGGGCCAATGAGAGTATTGCAGTTCTCTGGGCCTGCTGGGAGAGAGGGTGAGACTAGACCCAGGGTCATTTTATCCCGGCATGCTCCATATGTAGGCACCCCATGGCATACCATAGTCTGTTTTACTTTTTATTTTATTTATTTATTTATTTATTTATTTTTAAAGATTTATTTATTTATTTTGAGAGAGTGAGAATGAGAGAGAGAGAGAGAGTACATGTGAGGGGGGAGGGTTAGAGGGAGAAGCAGGCTCCCCGCCGAGCAGGGAGCCCGATGCGGGACTCGATCCCGGGACTCCAGGATCATGACCCGAGCCGAAGGCAGTCGCTTAACCGACTGAGCCACCCAGGCGCCCTGTTTTGCTTTTTAAATCGTCCACAGACAGTGCATCTCCTAGAGAAGCTGCTTGGTAAAGAAAGTACTGATGCGGTTGGCCTGCCTGCACTGGTCCAGCTTGCCCTGCTTCCTAGAGCCTCCTCTCCCCCTTAGTAGCCCCGGAGGAGGAGTTGTGGTGGGCTAGCCTTCAGCCAGGCCAGGCCAGCGTAAGACACTAAGAGCACACTACACCTGTCGCCTTCCCAACCCTGCCTGATGTTCCTCCCCGCAACTTCTGCTCACCTGTCACCGTCCAGACCCAAGCCCTTCTCTGAGGCAGCCTCACTTGGCCTCCAGACCACAGGGCTGTGTGAGTCCCCAAGGGCTGGCTATCTGTGTCTCACCCATTACCCCGTGTAGTTTAGGCTCTTGTAGAGTTTACATTGGGAGCTCCCTGAGGGCAGAGAAGGTAGGACAAGGTCATCCCACATCTCTGTTTCCTACCTTTCAGGGCTGTGGGTCCTGGCTGGGAGGATGCTGGCAGGATTCATTTGTGCTCCTTGGAGCTTCATGTGAGTGGAGGTTGGGGTTGGGGGGCTGAGCTCTTTGACTGCTGGATGGTTTGGCTTTGGGGCTTCCCTCTACCCCTGGGCTTACCCGGACTCCCCCCGCTCCCCTGTCCCTTGCCATGTCCCACTTCCTTCTCTCTCATTGGGTGCCTGCTTGCTGCTAACTTAGCCCTGCCAGGCCAGAGACTCCAAAGCTGCTGAGTTCTCTCTTGCCTTTGGATGCCAGGGCCTCATTCGGGTCCATGGATGAACCCCTTCCTGTCACTCTGTACAGGATCTCCCTTTGCTTCCCCAGAGGCCTTCGGGACTGAGTGCCCCAAGGTAGGGCTGCATGAGAACAGGAGTTTGGCTTGGGTGGAGAGGTCTTCAGCATCCCTTGAAATTTTCTTCTCTCTTCATTTATTCAGCCAATACCATTTGAGATTTTATCTCCTACCAAGCAGTAAGAATACAGAAGTTAAAAGGAGAGTTCCTACCCTCCAGGTGCTTGTACTCTAGTCATGCAGAAGGGCAAGCAAACATCGTTTTGAGACCATGTCATAGGTATTAGAGGCTTAAGGAGCATGGAATAGCCTCTCACCCAGTCTTGGTGGGTCTGGAAATGCTTCCCTGTGGAAGTCACAACTGAGGCCAGGAGTGCCCTTCCTCTGACTAGGGGTGCCAGTCCAGACCCGGGTCCCTGTCCCCTGGAGCAAGCTCTAGAGAGGACCAAGGAGGCCCCGAGGGGCCCCGAGCTTGGAGGAGGTGGGAGGTGGAAGGGGGGAAGGAGGAGAAGGGAGAGGGATATAAATGCAGTGCTAAGGGCAGTTAGCAGCACCAGGGCCCAGGTCCGGATGGATGGGCGGCCCGGCTGCCTGGGCACTGAGCCTGTGTGCTGCTGGCCTGACTCCCACCCGTCCTTCCTTTGCCTCAGAACAAGGCTGGGCTTATGTGGGGGCCTGAGTGACCCCAGCTGGAACCCGAGGACTGCGGGGCCCTGAGCTGTCAGCCTGGCCTTTGTCGTCAGCTCCTTGGCAGGGTCATGATGGTAGAACTGCCTGTCCCACCACATCTGGGACAGAATGGGGGGTGGTGCCGACCTGCCAGCCCAGCCTCTTTCCACTTTCCTCCCTGGATCTGAACAAGTGAGAACAAACACAACAAACTTTTAGTCCAACCTCAAGGGGCTTTGATCTTGACCTGCCAAGGCCATTCCTGGGCACTCTGTGCTGCTGTTTCTAGCCAGATCACTGTTTGTGCAGAGAGAAGTTGAGCTCACTGAAGATCTGGTGTGGTATACCCTGACCTCGGCTCTGGGGAATGTTCTGGAGGCACCATGCCAAAGTGCTGTACTTTCGAGGCTCCAAAGATGCTCAAGAGCTGTGGATTTTGAGGGCTAGAAGTGTCTTGGGGGGCATCCCCCCAAATCCCTTCCATGGGGAGTCCCAGCAGGGATAATACCCCCTGGAATCACAAACTGTAATCACTTGGTACAGTTTCAGATTGTCCCCTGAGGGATTCAGCTCATCTCCTCCCTGGGTGCGTGTGCAAATGTGAGGAGGAGAGAGTGACCTAACTGTGTTGTGTTGGAAGGGACACATGATTGGAAATCACGGTCACCACATCCCTCATCTGCTAGCCCCTGTCTTGATGCCTCCAGTTATGGGCCTTCCTGCCACACAAATCGTTTGTGAACTTAGGTCACTGATTCTGGTTGGAGGGGAAATACAGCCTTTGAAATCGACAAACCTGGATTTTCATCTCCCTTCTGCTGTTGAATACATCCACATCCTTGTCAAGATACTTACCACCTCCGAGAACCACCTTCCCTGGCTGTGAAATGGGGATAATGACGCCAACTTCTCAAGAGTTGTTGTCCGGATTACAGTGAGCATAAATAACGAGTGTAGAGAGATTGTCCTAATACCTGGCTGGTCCCTGGGTGTCTGTTCTTTTCCTCAGTTCTCTTGAGCTCCGGAGCACCCGTTGGCTTCCTTGTCTGTGAGGTTGTGCTTCAGGTGTCACCTCCCCTCCCCTCCGTTTCCTGATAACAAATGGAAGCATCCAGGCATTTTTATTAAACACAGAACAGGCCGAGCTGCTGTGTATTCATCTGTTCGGGCTGCCGTAACAAAGAACCACAGACCGGGGGGCCTAAACCACAGGAACTTGTTTTTGTCACAACTCCAGAAGCTAGACGTCCTGGGTCAGGGTGTTGGCAGGGTTGGTTTCTTCTGGGACCTCTCTTCTTGGCTCCAGGCAGCCATCTCCTCCCTGTCTCTTGTGACCTTTCCTTCGTCCATGTCTGCGTCCTAATCTCCACTTCTTAAAAAGGACACCGGTATATAGGATGAGGGCCTGCCCTCATGACCTCGTTTAAACTTAATTACCTCTTTAATCTAAAGCTACCTCTCCCTCTAGAGACAATCACGTGCTAAGGTACAGCCCATAACAAGATGTCACAGGAAAACGCAGATGTTTAAGGTAGTTGAGTTGAAGTGAAAAGCTGAACGAGATCCATTTTGGCCTGTTTGTTGTTGAGGTGCCTGGTGGTCCTGCCCTGAGGCCCAGCTGGGTGGAAGCTGCCCCCCCTGGGCCTGGGCCACTGGCGAAGCTTAGCAGCGTGCGGGCAGCTCTGCCCTCTCAACTGGATGGCCGTGGAGTACATTTCCATCACTGACACTTTGAAATGTTTTATAGGGCTAATTCCTGCTTGTCAGCAGCCACATGTCTTAATCAGCTGCTCATTCATTTCTGTAAAGGCTTCTGACACTTCTGACTAGCTCCAGAGCATTCGGTGTGGCATAGACATGAGTGCACTCTCAAATCCAAGTGCACTCACGCCCTGGGACCGCGCCAGAATCCCCGACTTCTTCCATTATTCTTAGTCTTGAAATGGTGGGAGCAGGCATTTCAAAACCAGACTGGGGTTTTTGCAAACATATTTTGGCCTTCCTGCCTACCTATTTTTATTTCCTTCATATTTGGAAAGAGAAAATTCCCAGACAGGGGCCTGGGAATCAGGGCTGTTCTCAGGTCAGCCAGTTCATTTCCTTCTTCTCGCCTCTGCCTTTGCAGGGGAAGCGATGGGTTGACTGCAGTGTGGTTTCCCCACCTCTCATCCGATGGTCCACCCCACCCAGGGAAGGGCCCGGTGGAACTAGCTGTTCCTGAGTTCTTGCAACTGTGGTCCCCCTTGCAGATGAGCTGAGGCACAGGACCGTGGAGGCAGCTCCCCAGGTGGAGGGAGTGTCCAGACCTGGGTGGGTTTTTGTCCCCTTGTTTCAACTGGATTTATGCTTCCCACATACCTGTCCATCCTACTGGGCCCTGAAGACTAGCAGGCTGGGAGCTGCCAACTTCATCCAGATTCTGCGTCAGGAAAGTGAACAAGGTTTAGCCCCGTTAGCAGCTCCTGATCTTCTTTCTACCTCATTGAATGTCCACTGGCCTAGGTCACCAGAACGTAGATGTAACTCCTTTCCTCTTGGCCACGTACCACAGGGACCATGAACCCAGACAAAGGCTCCGTGCCCTGCTGTGTCTTTCCTGGATGCAAAGCCTCTCTTACCTGCTTTTGGTGATGCCTCGGGGATGTCGTCTATGGGGAGGGGCAGAGGCTCATTTGTCTTTTTCACTGTATTGAGACAGCTTTAGAGGCAGTGGGTGTTTGAGTGAAGACTGACCCCCAACCGGGAGAGTTTCTGTGACCTCCATCCATCAGCAGGAGTGCTTGGGTGTGAGTGACAGTGAAATAGCCCAACACATTTGTTTGGCTTTTATAAACATTTGTTTGAACATTCTTTTTTTTCTTTCCTGCTGTGCATTTTCTAGGGACAGGCAATGATGCTAGTTTGTCTTACCCCCTCTGGCTCTTTGTAATGGTGCTGTGCTTGAGAGTCAGTATGCATTTATTTAAGGAGTCATAAGTGTTAATTTCCTTTTCAGGAAAAAATAATCATTAAATGTCCATCCCCCTGTGCCCCAACCAAATTCAGTGGAATGAGCACCTTAGCTGTCTTGATGGGAGGAGTTGAGGCCAATAGCAAACCTTGTACCTGGGAAAGGATGAGTGTCGGCAGTAGGGACTGTGCCCGTCTAGAACCCTTTCAGATATGGCCCGTTCATGATGAAGTCCCTTGAAACCATGGCAGGCCGGGGCCAGGCAAGAGATCTCAGGAGGGGATAGCCTGGAGAATCCTGGGGTGGCAGAAAAAGTATCTCCAGTGTCCCAGGGGCCATCTGGTGATCACCTCTGAGTGGCTCCGGTGGGTAGAACTAGGATCACTGGGTGAACATTATGGTACAGTTAATCTCAGCTCACTGTTAAGGACTGACTGCCCCTTGCAGAGCTGTCCAGCAAGGGTGGGGACCAGTTGGAGGCTGGCTGACCACTCGGCTGGGTTGGGTGCGGGTGGCCCCATGTGCTGGCCACTTCTCTTTGCCTCTGAGCATCCTCCTGAGATTTTAAGTTTTGCCTGGAGCTTAGGAGCTGAGGATCCTCCCTCCTTCCCTTCCTTTTTCCTTTCTTATTCCTTCCTTGGGGGTCTCCCTTTCCCTTCTTGTTATCCCCATTGGGGACGGGATTCTCAGAGACAGTTGCAGACGGTCACAGGTGCAAGGTAGAATTGGTTGGTGCTCAGACATCAGTGCAGACAGAGAGGCAGAGCTGGGCGTGCTAAGAGTAGTCCTCTCCTGTGGAGATCTCTCCTGTGCCGGGAGCTTTGCAAGAACGATTCTAGTCCTTACCACTGCCCCATGGGGGATGCATCATGATTTCTGATTGCTGATTGCAGAAACTGGCAATGATACTGGTACGTGGCAGCTAGGATTTGATTTTGAAGTTCTCGATCATTTCATACAGCCTCTCATAGACTCAGAATGCATGATTTCTGTGGAGGGCTCCTCAGAAGCACGTGAACCCACATCTTTCATTTTAGAGATAAGGAATCTGAGGCCTAGAAAGGGAGCGAGACTTTCCTAAAGCCATCATGCTAGAGAGTAAAAGAGAAGACATTAGAACCTGGATCTCCACTAGACTTGCAGTCTAGTGGAATGTCAGGATCCCAACCCTAAAATGGGATGTTCCAGATTGCCCCAACTGTTGTGTACTATTTCTGATATGTATTACCTCTGGCAGCTTTACACTGACATGAATGAATTCTATTTGAATTTTGAAGTTATTTTAGAATACATTTTATACATTGTTCGTAACATATTTATATAGTCAAATGAAACTTAGAGAAATAGCTTCTGCTTTTTTGGCTGTTCCCCTACATTTTTCATTGTGTCTCATTATACACACACACACACACACACGTAATATATAATATATACAATTGAAACATATATTTTCTGAAATAATACTTGCCCTCACTATGTGTGATACATTTTGAGATTTTCTCTTCTCATCTACTGTATTCTGTTTTGTTAAAAATATGCTGGTTGTGAACCATCTAAATTGATTTCACGACCTATTAATGGTTCAAGACCCACAGTTTGAGACACCGTGACCTAAACAGTGTCTTAATCAGACATGGTTTTAAGAAAAAAGTCATTACAGAGGCTATGTAAAGTTGCCAATTATCTTTGGTCGTAAATGTTAAAATAGTAAGCTTTGAGTTTCAGAGTGTCAAAAAAGGAATTGCATACATGTGAAAAATCAAATGGCACAGGCTCAGATTCTCTCCAGACCACAGCTGATCTGTGATCCTCCTGGTAATGTGTGATGCTGAGGTTTCTTCTCTGCCTTGATTTCTGAACTAACTGGAAAAAGCTCAAGATACAGATGAGAATGGTTGTTATAGCCACAGGCAGCACGCCCAGAGCCGGCCTCTCCCTTCTCCAGGCACACTGCCTCTAGTCTAAGGTTCTAGTAATTTACCAAGGTGTGTACATTGGATGCTCATTCCGTATGCTGGTGGGTAGTTAAGGTATGATGCTTTATTGATTGATTGATTTTAAAGACTTATTTATTTTAGAGAGACAGAGAGCGTTGAGTGGCAGGGGAGGAGCAGAGGGAGAGGGAGAATCCTGAAGCAGAGTCCCTGCTGAGCGCAGACGCAGGGCTCGATCCCAGGACCCTGAGATCATGATCTGAGCCAAAACCTAGAGTCTGACGCTTAACCAACTGAGCCACCCAGGTGCCCCAGGTCTGATGTTTTATATGTTCCTAGGAGCACGATTGACCCTCAACACTCCTCCAAAAGCTATGTCACTTGATACTGTCAACTCCCTTCAGTGTTCCCTATGCTCTTATATGTATCCTCTTCTGTTTTAGTCCTTTTTCTCTGACAGGGGCTTAGAATGCTCCCACGGACTTCTGAAATGGCTCTTTCCATTGGTACAATGGCCTTCTAGCTCACAGCAACCAAGTTTTCTTTCATTCCTTTTAGGATCCATCCATCCATCTATCCATCTACCCAAAAGTGTCTAGAGTTAGGAAAGTCCCCTCTTAGAGGATAGTATTTAAGCCAAGACCTGATTGAAGGAGATAGTCACATGCAGATTTGGCAGAATAACATCTCAAGAAAAAAGAATGGCAAGTGGGAAGCCCTAAGCCAGAAACAAGTCTGGCATATTTGAAGAATGAAAGAGGGCCAGATTGGCTGGAGCAAGATGGCCATGAGGAGAATGGTGCACAGTGAGGTTGCAGAATTGGGAGGCCATTGAGACATTAAGGAATCAGCATGGCATAGATGCTGACCAATCAGAACAGACATGGCTAGCTAGAGGCCAAACTATGCAGTGTCTTGTGGGTCATAGTAAGGAGTTTGGAATTTACTGTGTCATGGTGGGAATTCACTGGAAAGCTTTTAAAAAAAGGGAACAACACAATCAGATTTAAGATTTAAAAAGACCCACCTATAAAACGAGATATAGCTACACACCTATGAGAATGGCCCAAAACACTGACAACACCAAATGCAAGAGAGGATGTGGTGCAACAGGAACTCTGATTTATCACTGGTGGGAATGCAAAATGGTACAGAAGATAGTTTGTCAGTTTCTTACATAACTAAACATAGTCTTACCATATGATCTAGCAATTGTGCTCCTTGGTATTTACCCAAATGAGTTGAAAACTTATGTCCATACAAAAAAAAAAAACAACCCCACACATAAATGTTTATAGTAGCTTTATTCATAACTGCCAAAACTTGGAAGCAACCAAGATGTTCTTCTGTAGGTGACTGGATAAATAAACTGTGGTATATCCAGACAATGAGATATTAGTCAGTGCTAAAAAGAAATGAGCTATCAAGCTGTGACAAGACATGGAGGAAATTCAGGTGCGTATCACTGAGAGAAAAGAGCCAGTCTGAAAAGGCTACATATTATATGATTCCAATTATACAACATTCTGGAAAAAATAAAAAAATGGAGACAGTAAAAAGATCAGAGGTTGGGAGAAGGAAGAGATGAATAAGTAGAGCACAGAAGCCTTTTAGGGCTATGAAACTATTATGTATGATACTATAGTGGTGGGTAAATGTCATTGTAGATTTGTCAAAACCAAGAGGGAACCCTAATATAAGCTATGGATTTGGGGTGATCAAGATGTCAACATGGGTTCATCCATTGTAACCAATGTGCCACTCTGGTTGGGGGGACATTGATAGTGGAGGAGGCTGTGTGTGTAGGGTGGGGGCAGGTGGCATATGGGAACTCTTTGTACTTTCTGCTCAATTTTGCTATAAACCTAAAACTCCAAAAAATGAAGTCATTCTATTTTAAAAAGTTAGAAAAAGCATGCTAGCTGCTGTGTGAGGAGTGGATTGGGTGGGGGCAAGAGAGGAAGCCAGTTAGAAGGACCTTATAGTACACTGAATAAGAGATATCAGTGGAGGAGCACCTGGGTGGCTCAGTCGTTAAGTGTCTGCCTTCAGCTCAGGTCATGATCCCAGGGTCCTGGGATCCAGCCCTGCATCTGGCTCCCTGCTCAGTGGGGAGTCTGCTTCTCCCTCTGCCGCTCCCCCTGCTTGTGTTCCCCCCCGTCAAATAAATAAACAAAATATTAAAAAAGAAAAGTGGAAATGTTTGATTAAAAAAAAGAGATATCGGTGGCTTAGACTGATATTTTGATGATAAAAAAGGGAAGAAGTAGTTAAATTTGGGATATATTTGGAGGTAATGTTGTCAGAACTTGCTGATGAATCAGATGTGGAGTATGAGGGAAGTGGAGGCAAGGGAACAACCCTTTGGGTTCAGGTCTTTCCAGGCTGGTGTCCTACAGAGTGATACAGAGCAAAGGAGGTAAACATGTTCGAGGGGGAGAAGAGAGTACCAATCACAGAACCTGAGCTGGAGGAGGGGGAGGGTGCCTGTGTGTGTCTGGGGGAGAGGGGAAGGTGGTGAGAGAGGGAAGGGACTGTCATTTGAGCATCTCAAGGAGGGCTGAGTTGCTGGATGCTCTAGATTGCAGGAAGAGGTGGCCGGCCAAAGACTGAAGCTACTTGACATTCCAGAAGTAATGCAGTTATTGATTGAAATAACTGTCTGTAAAGGTAAAAAGTACAACCATAGGAGTTGGTGGTTGAGGTGGGATGGCGGAAAAGATCACTGCCTCTGTCAGAACCAAGGAGTGGAGAGACCAGAGAGCTGGGGATGGATCGTCTGTGTGAATGTTCAAGTTGCCAAGAATGACAGGAGTGGTGGTAGACAGGAAGGCAGTGAGCCAAGTGCTAAAGCCATCAGTGAACGAGGGAGGGTTGTGTGTGACGACAAGGCAGAGTGGTGGGTGGTGAAGTCTGAGGACTTGCCCCTCTGGGAAGCAAGGGCTTTGAATGCGGAAGAAGAAACCACCTGGGAGGAGCATTGAGGGGCAAAGAGGGCACTCACCTCCCTTCCGCACCCCTTGGGCTCGTGGGGGAAGAAACGGCTTCTCACTGAGGGGATTCTAGAAATGGTATTTTGGGGTACAGCAAGGACAAGATGGGGGAAGAATGTCCCCCAAAGAGGTGATGGTCGAGCCGACTTTGGAAGGAGGGCTTGTCTCGCTAGGTGGGAATATTTTGACTCTCTGTGCCTGTCTCAGCTGATTTTGGGTAAATTCCAAGGCCGAGTATTCCCACATGTATTTAAAGGATGGACTAACTTCAATTGCCTGCTAGGAAGTGGACTAACTCTTTACATTTGGGAAAGGGAGTGTGTCTACTTTCAGGGAAAGAGAAGAGAGAAGAAAGGGCAATGCCATAGTGGATTTTTCTTCTCATTCTGTCTTCTGGATGGGACTTCAGGCTTCCAGAGACAAACAAGCACAGAACAATGGATTTGAGGTGGGGGGAGAGAAGAAGAGAGGGTTGCAGGAGGGTGGCATCTTCCTGGGTACAGATGTGAACACGACTCAGTTGTGTCACTGTGGGCTTCTTCCACGTGTTTCAGTGTTGTTCCATGTAGAAGTGTGGCCTGCAGATTGTCCCGCACTGGGCTGACACCTCCCCTCTGGCCCCTACAATTCCTTGCCGGTGGTAAGTTTCTTGGGTTATTTGCTTCCAGCAATTATTTTTCAGAAGGCTTTATTCTCTACTTAATTCCATATCTGGAGCCATCTTGGTTAGTAAGCTATTTGGATCAGTTTGCATGTTGGAGTTTTAAGTTACAAAAGGATGGCACTGGGTCCCTTCTTCCTCAAAAGCCAGTCACGAGCAGGAATTCAAAATTGAGTGTCACTCTAGCAGTTCTGTGTGACTCGGTGTCCTGCCCACTATCCTCTGGGCCCAGTTTCCAAAAGCCTCTCCCTCCTCTTGCTCTCAAGCAAGGGCCCTCTGAAGTGCCTCTTTTGCCCTAAATGTTGAGGGTGGCTCCCTTGCCGTAGGTTGGGAAAACACAGAGAGGACCTGGCAGAGCTAAGAGAGTGGGACAAGTTATCTGAGAGTCCTGGAGGCCAAACCACAGGGTTTGGATCTTCAAGGTGGTGGGAGTCACATATATATGAAGGAAGTGACATGACTGGAGCCTGGCGTCTCTTCTGGGACAGCCCCTGAGGAAGAAGCTGTGACCTTTGCGTGGGATCCTGGGCAGTCTGCCATGGCGCCTTCTCTGGGCCTCAGGGAAGCACCGTCTGCTGGTTGGGAAAGTAGACTACGTCTCCCTTGGGCTGAGGTCATTATTAGTGATAATGTGGCCCCAGGGACTAAAGCTACACATGAGCCAGCCACACACTTCCCTCAGGCCAAGAGCTCCAGCGTCTTCCTCAGGCCCTTGACCCAGAATAGCAGCTGCTTCTAAGCCACAAAACAGTCTGCCTCGTTTGCTTTGTTTCAGTGTCCTTGGGCACAGCATCAGGTGACACCCACTGAGCTTTCCCAACGATGGAGTCCAGGTCTGTAGATTCAAGGCTGGACGCAAATCTTGGCATGGAGGCCACTCTGCCAGTGGCAGGTGTCCCAGTCTTCCCTGGCATGAGCCGCTCTCCCATTGCTGGAGATGGTCTCAGAGCCAAGGCCTGGTCAACCTGGAGCTACTTTCTGGTGGCCAAGGTCTCGTTTTGATACACATATCCCTCTGCCCCTCCTCAGTCTCAGCCGCACCACACCAAGCCGCAGGTTATTTACCACACCACACGAACAGATCCCGCCTCCTACATACCCTGTGGTTACACGCACACAAACCATATCACATGTACCACATTCCCATACGCACACATCACAGAGCTCACAGAGCACGCAGACCTCACCCAAAGTCTCAGGTGTGCCCACATCACACCGTAGCCTGTGTCCTTCCATGTACCATACCCACCACACCACACATGGGCCCCCGTGTACCCATAATGTTCCTCTCCTGCAGGACCCAACAAGACACCACACACACACACACACCGCTCCCTTGAGGCACCGTACAGCCAGGTACCATGTCATCCGGGGGCCCGTAGGTGGCCTTCACCAGCTGCCACCTGCCCCCAGCCACGCTTTGCCCAGCTTCTTGCCAGGGCAGGGTAGTGGCTGGCTGCCTGCTGGCAGGCCTGGCCAGAACTGTCAGGAGGTTGATGATGTGTCTGAAAAGGAAAAAAAAAAAAAAAAAAGACATGATTTGAAAAATATTTCCAGGATTTGAAAACAAACGTATGATATTTGATCTGTTCGTGATCCATTTGTAGCACTCATGTTGCTAAATATTGCTTGATGGAGCAAACATTTGGCAAGAATTGCAAGTTTTATTTGGAGGGTTGGGGGAAAAAGGCTGCTCGGTAAAGAGTGAGCTCGGGTGGCCAGGAGAGATACAATGGGATGTGCGTAGAAGATGTTGGTGGAAATAGGAAACCAGAGCTCCAAACAAATGGGTCAGTGGGCTCTATTTCCCTTGGAGGCAGGGCTCAACTTTTTTGAAGTTAGAGCGGCTCTGTTCCAGTGCGTTCTCCACACTCACCTGTAGGTGGCGTCTTCCTGCTGACTGCTCCACCAGCAAGGCCACCGCTAGGGGAGTCCTCCTGAGAGAGGCCTGGGGGGAGGTCGCCGTGGGGGACCTTCGGCCCTCTTCTGCCTCTCCAAATGCTGCCAGCTTCTAAAGCCAACTCCACGCCCTCCACACTTGCCTTGACGTCTCCATTCTCATGGCAGTTTCTGCGAGCATCTTTAGCGCCAACAGCCTGGTTCCTGGAACTTGATGATTCAGCCAACACTATTCTTTAAGCCCCGTATGTACCTGGAACTGAGCTGGGGAAAGAGGAGAGGACATGGATGAAGACAGACGTGCTTCCTGCTGCTGTGGGGGACAGAGATATTCAATAATAATAATAAAAAAAAGTGCAGCCGTGAAATGCTCCAGGGAAGAGGGAAGGTTGTTTGTGTTTGTGTTGTGTTTGTGTAGTGATTCTCAGCTAACAGGAACTGTTATAGGGAAGAAGAAAGGGGTGTCAGTGGCAAACATGGAATTGTCTGTGAAAAAAATGCCACTTCTTGTCAGAGTCAGTTCAGCATTTTCGAATTTGAGTGGAGGTACAGTTATTTCTCTGGTTCTGGGGCAGCTTGTGGAGCAGATGCCCAGTGCAAGGGCCCTTGTGAGGCAGTACCACGTAAACATGGGCTGCTTGGGGCCAGGGGGCCGCTGGTCCCGCCCTGCGCTGAGCTGACGCAGAGTAGCAGGACTTACGGCCTCTGCCAGAGCCAGCAAGATACGCCGCTCACAGCTGGAACCTGAGCGTCACATTCAGGGTAGAGAAGACCAGACAGAAAGGATCCCGGAACTTTTCCTCCAAAGAACAGATGAGTGATCTTTGAAAATGATCTTTGCCTTGGTTGGGAAATAGTGAGGAGGCTCAAGGCACTCTGAGGATGGATAGTGGTCCTTTTCCTTCTTCCACGCTGAGGAAAGCTCCCAGTGTGAAAGGATGAGTTCTTGACGGTGGCTAAAGGCCGTGAGATTGAAAGCAGGACCACTCTGTCAAAATCATGTCCGGCATCCTGTAATTCGTCCACTCTGATGACGGTCCCTCACCACCAGACTTCCAGGTCCCATTGATTTTGGAGTGTGTATGTCTATTGGGGAAATGTCTGCTGAGTTTTAGGATCTTAGGATCCTAGACTTTTGAAGCTGAAACTATCCTCAGGCATCACAAACCCCACACTCTCATTTTAGATAGTGACAAGAGGCCCAGGGAGGAGAAGGAACTTGCCAAGGTCACCCAAGTTAATGGCAGAGATGGGACCCAGGCCTCTTGCCTCCCGGGACAGGACTCATTTACTTTGCCTAATTACCCAAATCCGTCCCAATATGGAATCGGAGTTTCTGGCCACGGCTTTAACAGCATTCCGGAACCCGGTCGTAAATCCCCGAGCCCTGCAGCAACTCTGCTCTGACATTTGTTGTGTTTTACTGCCAAATGCTGCTACTCAGAGATGCCATCTCCGGAGGGAGAAATTCTTGAAAGAGACACCCCTTTTCCCCCCTTCCCAAATTAGGAGTTAACGAGTAACAAAATGTGCGCGGAGGTGGAGAGTGCCTTGACTGGACTTCCACGGGGCTCCCGGAGCAGAGAAACGGCTCCTTTGGAAAGCGCCTAATTGTGCCTGCATCTCTGTTTGGAGAAGGGAGTCTCTCCGTCTGGGCCAGGCACCCTCAGGGACTGATCTGTTAACTTGCTGTCACCTTCTTTTGAGATACCATCATCTTGTAACTCCGAGCAATAAAACGAGTAATTGTGGACCTTTTGAAGCAAAGCTGTGTGCCCTGGTCAGTTTGTTTACCCTGAAAGGCCTCCGGTCGGACCTGGTGGCTGGCCCATCACCTGGTCATCCATCTGCCCATTCTTCCAGCTCTCCTAGCTTGGAGCTCACAGGAGCCCTTCCCCTCCTAGCCCTCCTCCCTCCCTGTCTCCTGGTATTGTAGTGTTTTTTTTTTTTCCTCTCCTAGAGCTCCACGTTTCAGAAATAATTGTTTTCACCCGAAAGTCTAGCTGTTGGGCCTAATGAGGCTTTCCTTCCTCAGAGGTGTTTGAAGAAGGGCTGGCTCTGTTTGTTGGAAAGCAAACTTCCCAGAAGAGCTCTGCCCTGCCCTCCCCCCCCCCATTTCCACTCTTGGTCCCTCCCCAGCGTCCTGCAGGCTGGTGAACTCTGTGTCTGTGGCGCTGGGGGGGGGGGTGTCGCAGGCCGAGGGCGGCACCCTGGGGATGGCAGCCATGCCTCCCTCACTCCTCAGACCGACATTTGTATTCCTCAGAATTTAAATGAAGGGCTTAAAAGACAAAACTAATTAAGATTTACTAAGGCTGCCATTGTCTGATAATTCAATACCAGCTCATTATTAGAACCACATTTATTGAGGTTTAATCACTATGAAGCAGATTGCCCTGGCATATCTGTCAAACCGCACAAAATGTGTTCTTAATAATTAATCAGTACAGTATCTTGTCGCTCGAGCCTTCATCTTGGGCTTGGGTGTGTTTTTAAAGGGACGCTGTTGATGTACTTTTGAAACCTCATGGTCTTTTGTTTTTAATCACTCTTCAGATCCTTTAAGCAAGGGGAAAGGAACAAACATTCCTCCACAAATTCCATCCTGGAGCTGCTTGCAAGTCCTGGAATGCGATTGAAGCCTTCCTGGGATCCAGGGCTGAGCTGCTGGCATTTTGTTTCTCAAAGGCAGCAAAGAACTTCCCCCACACTCAGTATTTGTTTTCCTTGAGTGGAATCTCCAGGCACCCAGGGGATGGGGGCCAGGCACGGGGCTGGTGACTACTCCTGCCCTTGGGGCTGGTAGCCCGGATCTCTCCACCCACATAGCCCAAAGCCTGGGTTCTCAGACGAAGCTGTGGCTCCTGACAAGGCCTACTGAGTGAAACCTGCCTTCTGATTGTTGTCCGCACTCCAGTTGGCAAAGGTCAAGGAAGCGCTAGGCTTTATCTCCTCCAGGGCCCTCTTCTTAGAGAGGTGGGAAGGACCAGATGACATCGCCTACATCAAGTTACTTTCCTTTCTGTTCAGCATCTTCCTGAAGCCCACAGCTGGGAGATGATTGTTGTTAACAATTAAATTTGTTGTTGTGTCAAAAGACTTAAGAGGGCAGGCTCTGGAATCTGTGGGCTTGAGTTCCAGCCTCAGCTCCGATGCCCGCCAGCTGCTTGACCTTCAGTAAGTTGCTCATCTGTTGTAAGCCGTAGGTTCTCCTCCTCCAAGATGGGGGCGATATCTGTGCTTAGGTCAGAGGGTTCTCGCCCAGATCATTTGGTGGGTCCGTGCAGAGAGCTCAGCACACTGCCAGGAACATGGGAGTCCTTGGTGAGTGTCGGTCGCATTGTTGCCGACGAATGAGCACCTGCGTCCCTTCCTCTACTTCTCCTTGGCCCTAGAGTTCATTGGTGTGAGCATCGGCTAGGTGTGAGCCCCTGAGCAACGTTGGCGCGGTCAGAGGAGGACTTGGAGGCAGCATGACCCCCTCTGTGTGTCATCCCCCATCCCTACCTATTCTTGTCTGAGGCAATGGCTCTCGTCCAGGGACTATTTTGTCCCCCAGGGGATGTTTGGCAGTGTCTGGAGACATTGTTGGTTGTTGCCACTGTGGGCATTTAGTCAGAGATGCTGTCGAATGTCTTATAATGCACAGAACAGCCTTACAACAAAGCATTATTGGGGCCCTAACATAGTGCTGAGACCGAGAAAGCTCGTTCTAAGGGGGGCAGACTTCTCCCTGCCTGCAGGTTCTGTATAAAATGGCCTGCACCTAGGCTCAGAAGGTGGGGGGGTGTGGAAGGTTAACTAATTCATGGACACTTGAGCCTGGTGCAGTGGAGTGGGACAGAAAGTATAGTTCTGTGCCAGTTAATTGCATGGCTTTCTATGACCCCTATAGGATCCGGGAAGAGAAATGAGGATACTCTCTCCCATTTCCAGCTCTCCACTCTCTTCCTGGGTGGGATTTTCTGGCTGGATATCAGGTCCTTACTGTGCTTTGCTGCCCGCATTGCCTTTGGAGGCTGCCTAGAAAGTCAGAAACTGTTCTTCGGCTCTGTGCCATGCCCACGCCAGCTTCCTGGAGTTCCTGACTTCTACCCTCTTTGTGAAACTTTCATACGTGCCCAGATTCTTGGATGGAGCTCTGACCTTGACACGTGGCTGCTTTTCCACTGGGTGCCCCAGACAGCACACCATCTGACCACACATGGTTGGGGAAACCATTCTCAATGCTTGCATGCCCATGGGGGCTGACTGGGACCACCATCTCCTACCCCAACCAGGTTGACTGAAGAAGTCATTTCCTACAGCAGAGGTTGAGGTTCAAGGTCTAAAAGAGGACAGTTATTCTTGCTGACCTAGAGAGGTTTGCAGATGGACAAATTAGAGTTGAGGCCCTCTCCACCCCGTGCACATGCCTAGTCAGTTCCCAGTGGACAACTCCCCAGGCTCTGGGGCCCCTGCCTCACTACCCCAAGGCTCTTCCGGGGACCAGCCTGGGGCGGAGAGGAGCTCTGCTCGGGATTAGGGTGGAGGGATGATGTGTGGCTGGCAGACAAGCAGAGAAGACAAGTAGCGTGTTTACTTTGGACCTTTGCAGCCACAAGCTCAGGTGGTGACTCAAGGCAAAGATTGATTTCTCCCTCCTCATCCCACTGTGGCCCAGATGGAGGTGAGAAAGGGAGGTCTGTGTTCCCCATGCTCAATCTATCCAACTAGGCTGAGAGCATCAGACATATGCCCCATTTGTAAGGCCCCCTGGGACACAGAGTTATCACCTTCCTGTGAGCCTTGTAGGATCTATGGGGAGTATCTGGCTAAATACTCTTTACAGATGAGATGGGCTTGGAGAGAGCAAACATTTTAGCCAAGGCTACACAGCTAGTGAGGAACAGAGCCAAGGCTCAAAGCCAGGCCTGCCAGTCCTACTGGCAGGGGACTTGAAGGGAAGCCAGGGTGACCTGAATCGGGGCAGCTCCAGCCAGTGGCACTCTGTCCTGGGCAGTGCGCTTCAGAGGACCCCACTGAGCCTCGGCCTGTGTACCTCACTGTCCTCGAGTCAGCCAGATCGACGGATCCCGTGCATCCGCAGCCTGTGTCCTGCTTCCCAGCGCAACTCCCCGCTACAGTGGCCTGGAGCCTACCTCCAGGGCCCGTGTGGGCCTCTTTGTGGGGGTGCACCTCGCTCCTGAGATTCAACCCTTAGGCTCCGGGGGGTGGGCCTGGGGTGGTTGCTTGTGGGGGTGCCCATGGAGCTTGAATGTGTGGGCCACTAACCCGGGGGGACTGACCAGGGGTAAGGAAGAAAGTAGGCAAGCCAAGGGCTGGAGGCCAGGGGTCGGCCTTCTTCACACTGCCACATTCTGGAGTGGAGCTTCGAGGAGTCTGAGAAACCAGCTGGAACCTGGCCATCTAGGTTATTTTGGGGGGATACTTGTCAGGGCTGGGGTAGGGAATTGAGTTATTCAATAGTCTGTTGGCATGACTCATAACTATTAAATATGTACACTATGGTTAAGGGGGCCTCCTTTTGTATTCTAGCCCTGCCAGTGTCAGGGGTGGACTTGGCTGGCCTCAGGCCTGGAGGCTCCGCGGACTTGGGAGTGCCACACGCCAGGGCACTGCCCACCTTCCCCCAGCCTGCACTTCTTTCTGCGCCATCCCAAGAGCCGTCCCTGACCACTCTCCCTACTGCTGGCCACACTGTGGGGAGGGACATACCGACCACTCTTGCTGGCAGCTCTCGAGGGCTTCTCAGGCTTGATGACAAGCATGGGAAGTGGCTTGTGATGTTCTCATGAGAAGTATTTTTATACAAATCTATCTCAAAGGTCCAAATCCCAAGCCCAGGCCCCCAGACAAGTCTCCCCTCCAACTCTCATCGCCACAGGTTGAACTGTGTGTTTCCAGATACAGGAATGCCCCCGCCTGCCTGCCTGCCTGCCTCCTGGGGCTTTGCTGGAGAGGGACGACCAGTCTCCTGGCCTGTCTGGGACTGCTTGGGCTGCAGGATTTGAGTGGGAAAACCAGCATATCCCAGGCAAACCTCCCCAACACTTCTCACCCTTTTGGGTGCCAGGATTATGCAGGACTCGGTACTCTGACTGCTTCCTGACCCCCCCCCCCCCCCAAGAAAGAACTCAGATCCCTTCTGAACAACTTCCTTGGTTCTGGTTGCCTGCAAACCGTGAGCGTACAGCTCTTTAGGGGAGGCTGAGCCCTGTCAGCTGGGCCCCCTTCCTGTGCGGTTTCATCTGGCGTCCTGCACCTCTGAATGTCTGCCCGTCCCTGAACTCACCGCACTCCTCACGCGCTCACGCTCTCCTGTGTGGCTGCGCTTCTGCCAAGAACACCTTCTACTCCTGGCACATTCCCACTCATCTCTCAAGAACTCACTCAAGTGCGCCCTCCTTTTAAAGCATTTATTAATGCTCTCCTCCCCACCTCACTGTGGCATGAATAATTGTTCTTGTTTTTTCCAGCTTCCATTGCACTGGGTGCAAATTCATCCAGTGCTGCTGCAGGAGCCTGGCACTGTGCTAGGTACACATGTCTCTTACGCAAGCTCTTTACATATACTGTTGTCATGATTTAATTGTCCTCTTTTTCGGCTCCCGTAATTTCTAACTTTTTTCTCCCCCCAAGGGCGACAGAGCCCTTCAAGAGTCTGGTGAAAGCTTCAAACCCATTGCCTAGAAAAGTACACAGATATGCAATTTTGGATATCATTTTAGGGAGTTCAGAAACCCCTGGGGTCCACAGAACCAGAATGTGAAAGGCTGCTTTCCGCTGTAAGTTGTTGGGAACCCTGCCTGATTTAGCATCATGCCCCCAATACCTAGAAAAGTAATCTCGATGGAATAAAGGCTTGGGGGTTATGTGCGGAGTGGAGGAATGATTTCCCCAGGGGACTTAGCTCTACTGTGCCTGTGCGCTCCGGGGTCTGAGGAGTCCGTCCTTAGGGGCGTGAAGGTCTTATAAACTACACTGAGAAAGAGCTGGAGAGTAGAGAAGGGTGCAGCCACAGGAGGAGGCCACAGTGGGTTACCTGGGGGGTACATTGTGAATCTGCTTCTAAAAACAAGTCAGAGATGGGGATTCAAGCGTATTGTTGGAATTATAAGAATAGGAAAGCTTTTGGAACCTAACTGAAACCGTATGTAGCCACATATTGTTTTTCCCAGAAAAGGATCCTAATTAGGTCAGTTCTATATTGTTCTGATGGTGTCAGATGCACAGGAAGGCAGGCCCTCAGTGGTATACAAATGGCCTGCCTTTCCGAGAAGGGTGGAGGGGGAGTGGTGAGACCACCTCGGCAAAGACCCCACGTATTTGTCACAAGCACTGAGATCTGGTGAACACCGCTCCACGCTGACTTATTTATTACCAATTCAGACACAAAAATGTTAACCCTGGCGGTGACTTGGCAGAGCCCACATCAAATAGGGCAGGTGTTTTGGTCTTTCATTTCATGGGCTTGTAAGTTCCAGGGGGCTCTTTTTCCAATTGCTACCTGGCTGTCTCCCCCCAGCTTAGATCTGAGCTCCTCACACACATCCTGGCACCAGGGGCTTCAGCAGCAGGCGTCCTGGAAGCCTAGTTTGGTTTCAGGATCTAGGTAAGCAGCGCTGTTCTGCAAAGGGAACAGTTACGTCCCCCCAAACACACAGAAGCATCAGAATTCACAGCATGCACTTTACAAGGGCAATAAAGTTTTATATGCAGCTCAGTGAAATACCTAATACAGCCAATTATCCACCAAATAAACTGATGGGAGAGAGAATGGCTATATTTGGCTCAGACTTAATTATTTTGCATTTGAACTTCTCAATTCCATGTAATAAAATTCCATTCTGCCCTTATTTCCTGGTTAGGTTACTTAATCTCGACTCCGGTAACTGAGCCCTTGAGTGGAGTAGACTGTCCAATGTCAGTGGTAAGAAAATGTGAAAGGTTTGACATCGATTACAACATTACACACAACATAAAATTTAACAACTTGAATCAGGCTCTCATTGCTCTTTAAAGAGACTGTTTGGCTTTTTAAGATCTAAAAATTAATCAGTTTCTAAGAGCCATACCTTTTGGGAAGTCCCAGATCTTACTCTTAGCCTGAGATGTAAGAAGGAATCTCTCTGGCTCTCTGTCTCTGTCTCTGTCTCTGTCTCTGTCTCTCTCCCCACCCCTGTCTTTTATTTGGAAAACATCTTCCCTTTCACTTAAAAATGCAATTTAAGTTTTTCAGTGTGTATTTTTCTAGGGAAGTGATTTTCCTTTAATGAAAGAAAAAATGAAGGATATAGAAATTGAATTGTTCTCCTGGTCGGCGCTGGGGGGCAGGGGGTGGTGGTTGTGGTGGTAATATTTGGGGAGACCACAGTGCAAACACACGGTCTCACATTTGGCTGTGAATGTGGGCGCCCTGGGTAGCAGCAGGAGTGGCCTCACCAGCAAGGCTCCCGAGACCCCTCTTTGTGGCCTGTGTCAGAGTCCACATGGCACCCTTTGCTCCATCACTCCTCGACACCTGATGGTCTCGTAAAACACCACATGTAATTCAGCAGTTTCGGCCCATAATGAGCCAACTTCGGCAAGAACAGGGGTAAGTGACCTCTCTCCTTTAAGTGTGGTCTCTGCAGGTCAGCCCTGGGGTCGAGGGCAGGGCGGCGGGGGCAGATGGGAGGCAGTTGAGATCTGCCAGAGGACAAGGACTGCCCCCTGGTGAAGGACTGGGGCTGACTGCCCAGGCAGGCAACCTGCACCTGGGGGACATGTGTCTGCTTTGTTTCTGCTTCTCTCAAGGGGGACACTGTGCAAAGACAGGTCATAAGCTGATAGAGCGCATGCGTCTCCCCAGCCTAACTCAGAGCACTAGTCCACTGAAAACTGAATGAGGGAATGAGTACGTGACTTACTGCGTTGCTAGGGTTGGGGCATCACCACATTGTTCTGACATTCCCTGATCTTGTCTTGGAAGTCTGTTAACCATGGGCTGAGCCCCGAGTGCTCCTTAGGGAAAGAGGGTGCATGCCATTGTGTTTGTGGGGGGCGGTGGAGGGGCTGAGTGGCCACAGCAGGGTCCGTCCGGAGGTGTCCTAGTCTGGATTCTCACCCGACTCTCTGCCCACTTCGGAAGAAATAGTCGTTTTCTCTGTGTGACGTCCTCCCCTGCTGGGCCCCTCTGCCTTGGCACATCATCTTCTCTTCTGATCAGTGCTGCCCAAAGTATACCAGACAATCCCATTCTGCCCTAACACGCTCAGGGGCCTCAGACAAGAAGTGTTCTGGAAATCCCAGTAACTGCTCTGACCTTCCGGATATTGTGTTCTCTTATGAAGACCTGAGGACAAAAGCTGGTTAATTTGATAATGGGCAGATGCGATCACATGAGATTAACCTTGGCTAGGGTCTGGCCTCGATTAGGAATCCTCAGAAAAGGTCCTTGTTGGGGTTTCTCCTTTTTCCCTCCAACCTCAATTTTACAAGAAAAAGGCAAACAGCAGCATCTTACTCTCGTGCCAAAGATTTAGTCCAGAAGGCTATTTCCAGGGTGTGCCGTGGGAGCACTCACAGTCAGGCCAATCTCCCTCTAGTCTTGTCTGTGGGACTCTAGGGAAATGAGGGTCTTGTACCCAAGCAAGTGTGGGAGCCGCCACTCCCAGCACTAGGACCAGTGCATTGAGAAAGATTTCCAACATGTCATGAGGGGTGAAACAGAAGGACGTTTAGGCTTAGACCACAGATACCAGAGAATGAAGTTAACCCCCAGTACTAACAACACACACATGCACGCACATGCACACATGAACACGCACACTCCAGAGAAATTTTTAATAGACTTTGTATTTTTTCGGAGCAATTATAGCTACCCATCAAAACTGAGCAGAAAGTACAGAGATTTCCCATTTATAACCCTTGGGCTTTCCCACTGTCTCCCACTATTAACATCTCCCACCAGAGTGGTACATGTGTTACAATTGATGAACATACATGGACACAGCAGCATCACCCAGAGTCCATGGTTTACATTAGGCTTCACTCTTGGTGTTCAGTCTGTGGATTTTGACCAGTGTATAATGACATGTAGCCACCATTTGAATGTGGTTGTTACTGAAATTGTCTTTTACAAAAGGTAATGTTGGTGACACCCCTCCCCACTGAAAAGAATCACAAAAATAAAGGAACTTTGCTATTCAAAGTATTTTAATTAAGGAGTATAGTATGTGAATTTATTGATACTTGTCTTGGAAGTATATTTAATCCATGCCAGAACAGATGATGAATATAGATAGTAATGGTATTATCCATTAGAAAACATTTAATCCACAGCTGGGAAAATTAGAGGCAACAAAAGCATTTTTATTGCCACACTTATCACAAATCCCCTACACAACTTTATGGGAAAGGTCATTAAACTTGTAGCTACTGCATTATCTTTTTCCTTGGACCATTTCTGAAACAACATTAGTTTTCACACTTCTTTACATCTCAAACGTTAAAAAAGCCTTAATCGATGCTTTTACATAAAAAGCAAAGGGCTAGGTTTCCCATCATAAAACGTTATGTTGTTTACACAAAAACTGCAGCTAACCTCATAAAACTCCAGTGATTTCCCAGTGGGGTCCTGCAGGGACACTTGGCTATGCTAGACGTCACACTGATTTCTAGCACTGAAGCACAGTGGACTTCCTGTGGGAAGTTGCTCCCAGCTCCGGCCGTTACTTATCAGACTTTTCAACTGGGGCACACCGAAGAGGCATCTCCTGTCCATTCAAGGCCTCCAACTGGCGCCTCCAAGAAGCTAAGAAAACAAATGTGAGGTGGAAAACTCCACACAAGCGTCAGCAGTTCTCACTGGGCACCTGTGTCTTCAACCGTACACCTGAGACCAGAGTTCCTGCCACCTCACCCTCTGTAGCCTCCGCTGGCCCCCTGGGACCAGCTTCCAGGACATGCCTTATGGGAAGAGGGAAGAGATCCACCGCAGACCCACCCCCTGCATCACCCTTTGCACACGTTCTTTCAAAAGCTTTCATCAGATTTTAGCCACTCTTAAAATATCACTGGCAAGATTTTTACCTTTGCTTTCTCAAGTCGGATAAGCCAGTCAAGCCAAATGCTTTGAAAAGCTAAAAGTCATTGACTGTTTTCAAATGTCTGGTCTTCTAATGAAAGTCAGGACAAATATTTAAAAGTGAATTGCTTGCTTCCTCTATTAGGATAAAGATACAGGATATTTTTATCATCTTAAGTTTGAAGACTGGGTATTTGCTTGCATTCACAACAACATTTATTTTGCAGCTTCAGGATGCATGCTTCACATGGAATAATTTTACACATAAGGGATACTTTAAGAATCACACCCGTGTGTTTATTTTTACCCCCGTGGCCACTTTCTTTGTGGATACTTGCTCAGGGATCTCACTGGATCATCCCTTATGATACCAGGCAGTTGCAGGGAGAGGAACACAAGGGTGTTGGGGAAACCAAGGCAAAAAGGGACTTATCCTGCATTGTATGATCCCACAATATTGAAATGTCGAGAACTTTGGGACCTCAGTGTTGCTTCTTTTGAGCCAGGGTTAGAACACGGTCTTTCTGACTCTGGAGTCCCTGTTCTTAATCATTCTGCTCTACCTGCCTTCAGGGAAGGAAGGAAAATCAGGCCTTGTCATCCTGGAGATATATTTGAGATCTAGCTGGGGCTATAAAGCTGAAATGCATACGCAATGGCTCATAATACAAGGTAATAGTTAGTGGAATGACATGGTTAACAAATACTGATAATAAACAAAGAGGCTCCGATTGTCAGGAATGGTTTGCTGGATGTCATAGGATCTGCTCTGGGCTTTGAAAGAAGAATATAATTTGGCTGGGCAGAAGAGATGGGAAAGGCCAGTGAGGACCAGACAGACCATGTAGGAGAGAAGTGGAGCTTAATTATGGGTAAATAGGCCGGGGTCAGATCATGGAGAGTCTTGAAAGACAACCTAAGGAATTTGGAGAGGTTGGAGTAGATACGAAGTCCCAGTTCCCTTATTCTCACTTTTCCCTCTTTCAGTTTTATTGAGCTAGAACTGGGGTCTGCACTTCAGGTATATTTCAAGGTATACAGCATGATGACCTGGCTTCCTGTATTGTGAAATGATTACCAGAAAATTTTAGTTAACATCCATATGTCCATCTCCTATAGATGCTCATAATAGCATTTATGAGTGTATTAGTGGAATGAAAATCCTATATAGTGCCTGCATGACAGATGAATTTCTCCTGAAAGATCCAAGAGCTTTTTAAAAAGTTTTTATTTTGAGATAATTATTATTTTTTAATTTTTTATTTTTAGAGAGGGGGTGAGGGAGGGGCCGAGGGAGAGGGAGAGAGACTCTTAAGCAGGCTCCACACTGAGCACAGAGCCTGATATAGGGCTTGATCTCACAACCCTGAGATCATGACCTGAGCCGAAATCAAGAGTCAGATGCTCAACTGACTGAGCCACCCAGGAGCCCCTATTTTGAGGTAATTGTAGATTCATATGCAGTTGTAGGAATAATACAGAAAGATCCTATATGCTCCTCACCCAGCTTTCCCCGTGGGTGACATCCTGTATAACTATAGCACAATATCACAGCTGGGAATTCAATCCACTGACAACGTTAATACAATTCATGGACAACATGGGTAGACCTAGAGGGTATTATGCTAAGTGAAATAGGTCAGATGGACAAATACCATATGATTTCACTCATGTGGAATCTAAAAAAACAAAAACAAATGAATAAACAACATAAAAAGCAGAATCAGACCTGTAAACACAGAGAACAAACTGATAGTTGCCTGAGGAGAGGAGGGTGGGGGATGGGCCCAATGGGTGAAGGCTCCCAGTCAGATGGTAGCTACACTTGTGGTGAACACAGCATCATGTTCAAACTTGCTGAGTCACTGTGTTGTACACCTGAAACGAATATGACATTGTGTGTCAATGACAGTCAAATAAACAAAGAAAAAAAGGGCTAGTAAGGGGAGAGAGAGAGAGAGAGAAAGACTAACATGAATCTCCCCATTCTCATTTTTTAAAAAATTATCACAATATAACTGTGCTAGGTGATGAAGATTTAGAAATCAGAGGATGGCGGTTCCATCTGCGCCATTATATCCTGAGTGCCCACCTGGGTGCCTGGTGCTCAGTGATAGTTGATGAAAGGAAATGTGAATGACTGCAGGTCTCCAACGACCTCATAGGCTAGTGGAGTAGACCAAGGTCTCCAACCGCTTCACAGGGTGCCCTTAAACATGGGACATGGGCAAAAACCAGAAGACAAAGGATGATTAACTGGGTGGCGATAGAGGAAGAAAAAGCTTAATGGAGGAGGAGGCACCTCAGTAAGTCAGCATTGCTCTGTAGTATGGTCCACTGCAGGAGTGGAGTTGGGGGCTGGAGGGAGGGAATCAGAGGATGAACCTGGAGGCGGAAGGAGGCTGGTCATGACAGTCTTTCAGAGCTGTGTTAAGGAGCTTTGACCCACACTGCAAGGTTTCAGTGCAGGCCGGAGGCTCACCGGTGTTAGTGTGCATGAGCATCACCTGGAGGACCTGGAGGACTTCTTCTTCTTCTTCTTTTTTTTTTTTTCCAAGTAGGCTCCATACCCAGCGTGGAGCCCAGCACAGGTCTTGAATTCACTCTCTGAGATCAAGACCTGAGCTGAGATCAAGAGCCAGATGCTCAACCGACTGAACCACCCAGGCATCCTACTTGGCAGGCTTCTTAAAACACAGATGCTGAGCCCCACCGAAGTTCATGAATTAGTAGGTCCAGCGTGGGGGCCCAAGAGTGTGTATTTCTCACAAGGTCTTGGGTGGTACTGATGCTGCTGGCCTGGGGCCCCTCTGAGACCCATTCGTGTCAACGGTGGATGAGAAGAGGTGAGAAACTGCAGATAGGGGTACCAGTTAGGAGGCAGTGGTCCAAGTTTAAAAAAGATGTTCATCTAACCTCCAAGGAACTGCTGCTCACAGCAGTCTCAATGCCAAGTCCAGAGCCTGTATCTTCAGACACTTACTCCATTGTCTCCAAGGGGGAGAATCCTGGCCCAACACACACATATTTTGCCAAAAGCTCAGCCTTTGGTAGAAAATGAAATAATTTGGATTTATATAACTACAAAGAGTACATTTGGGGTTCAGTTTTTATGTTTTAAAGGATTTTAACTGTTTCCGAGAATGGTTTGGAATTCTTCATCTGAGGTCCACAGCCGTGGGGTCCTTGAAAGCAAAACTGGTTCTGCTCTAATCATATTCTCACTTTAAATAAAAGGGCTCCATGATTCCTCCAAGACATGCAAAGACAAGAGATTCTAATCAGATGACTTCCAGTTTGACTTTCAAATACTACCATCCTGCAGGGAAGGTATACGCACAATTCTGTGAAGGAAATTCTGAAAGCTGAAGGGGAGTTAGACGTGGGAAGAGAATTCCCCAAAATGGTCAAAAGAAAGATTTCATTATTTTGTTGCCTTTTTTTTTCTTTTGATAATAAAGAATTTGGTGGAGTTAGTTATTTGGCAGGGTATGCTTGGGCTGAAAACTTGAATTTTCTTTGCCAAGCTTCCTAAAAATAGTCTTTCTTCAGGCGAGGGCCATCTCAACATGAGCCGTGTTCTAAGCACAACATGTTTTGTGAGTGTAATTGCCTATTAACCTGAAGATTTCAACTGCAATGAGACAAAGAATGTGGAATTATACTTCTTGCAGCGTGGTGAGCTTGTTCTTGTTTTGTGTATGTAACAATAAGTTCTTTCATGACGTGGCACATGGCAGTGAGTCGTGAAATCTGATACCTGGCAAAAATACAATGGAATTATATAATACCAAAAAAGTCAGTTGTTTTCCCTTTTGCTAATTAACTCCTTTGAGTGGGGAGGTACTGAGGATGAGGTCAGCTGGTGGCTTTTGTTATCCAACTAGTTTCCATGCCGTTTTAGGCACTGTGTCTATAGTGTGCTTTTTATAAATGGAGGGGTCTGGTGACTACTGGAAGAGCCCCTAGGATGATTATGCCCTGGCGTGGTAGCAGCTTTACCGACTGCACAGAATTTGTCTTTCCTGGGATCCTGCCTGTAACTTGGGCTTGAGCCAACAAGCACATCTATGGCTCTGTTCTTACTTTTCTCCAGGAACTTTGCACTGTGGTAGACAGGGGCTCACGGGACTCTTTAAGGAAAGATTTTGCCAGTTATAGGCTTGACGTATGAAATTTGGCATAAAATGGGACAATAACAACACAATGTGGGAGTCATTGTTCTTATCTTACAGACGAGGAGAACGAAGTTCAGAGGAAGTCAATGTCATAGGCAAGATAAATCAGCTAGAAGGTAGTAGAGATAGGAATCAGACCCAGATCTGTCTTTCTCCAAAGCTCAGTCCTGTCCACCATATAACATATCATGTTCAGTGATGTAGAAAGGGGCTGTAAGTAGGGACGCCCTGGTGGATAGATGATTCCGCTCAAGGATAATAAGAGTTATTTTAAAAGTGATGTAATAATGTACCGATTTATTTTCTTCCTGCTTTTCCTAGATCTTCTGTAATAATCATCTATTTATTTCATGATAGCAACAAATCATCTTTGTGATACTTTTAAAAGCACTGAAGAAGAAAGATGGTAGACACTGAGACCACGTAGTCTAGGTGAGGTTGACCAGGAGGATATACTTATGACCCCAGGAAAGGGAGGCAGTACTTGAACAAGACACAGAAAAAGCAAACCATAACACAAATGATTTATAAACTTCTGCATGACAAAAGCAACCATAGCCAAAGTGAAAAGACAAGCCACAGAGTAGAAGATATTTTCAGCATATACATCGGATTAGTATCTGAAACATATAAAAATCCCTACAAATCAGTAATGGAGAGGAAAGTAGCCCAATATGCAAAGCAGTCAAAGATTTTTATTTGGCAAGTCACAAAAAGGACAACATAAATGTCCAGTAAAGATATAAAAATTATATATATATAAAGATATAAAAATATAAAAAAATAAAGATATAAAAAAAATATAAAAAAGATATAAAAATATGAAAGATATAAAAATAAAAAAGATATAAAAACTCAATATGATACCACTGATATACATTTAAAAGTTCACGAAGATGGCTTGATATTACTATGTGTATATACATATAGAGTAAACATATAAAAACTTGCATGAGAGGCAGATGCACCAATGCCTAGTGGTGTTACCTCTGCAGAGAAAAAAGGCAGTGGACTGAGCATAGGCAGGTGACTGACCATATTTGTAGTGCTTCCTATCTTTGAAGAAGGATAGTTCTCTCTGCTTTAGCAAAAATGGCCATGTGGGAGCATGCATTAAATCTAGGCAGTGGGCATGCAGGTTGCTGTTGTATTATTTTCAATACCTTTGCACATGTTTAAGATAACTAATGATTTTAAAATTAATCATAAAAACAAAATAAGAAAAGAGCAGATTGGAAAGCAGTTAGGTTACTATTGCCAAACAGAAATAATTTTATGACCCAGAATATAAAGGAACTCTGATCTTTTATTTCAGTAGAAGAAGTTTAGGCCAGAGATAAAGAACTTACGGCTCAAGAAAGCTGTTGAGACACAGACACTGGCTACTGTCCAGTGTCGTGTACACTTTTAGAAGAACTTGAACAAGAGAATGCATTTCCATCTGTCTGGGATGGTGTAGGTTAAAGCTTCTTATTTTGAGATTCTTCTGGTTGAAACTGAGGAGCTCCCTTGGAGTGAATGATGTAAGCATGTTGGGCATTTCCCAGGAGTCGGAACTGGGGCTGGTACACAAATGTCACCATGACACTCATCACCCGTGGGATCCTGAGCTGCAGGTCTGATGTGTCCATGGTGCCACCCCTCACTTTACAGGTGAGGAGCCGGGGAGTGCTGTGTGTATGGTGGTGGTCCCTGGTCCTGCCCTCAGGCCAGATCTATTGTTAGCCATACTCTCTTGCATCTGAAAAATCCTGGCTTCATGGTTTTTTGTTTTTTATTTTTCACTTTTTCTCCTTCCACTGGGAATGAAGGTGGTATATGGACAGGCAATTCTTAGGCTCAGAGGAAAACATTCCCACAGAATCTGAGGATTCATTCATGACAAAGTTCGTTGCCCTCTTTGCTCGAGGCAAGTCCTTGGAATGGAAACTTGGAGGAAAACTTCTTAGCAGTTCCTTTGCAAAAAGCCAGGTTTATTGATTGAGAATGACAAGTTATTTTCCTCTTTGAAATTTGTAAATATAAAAATACTGCCTTGACAGATAGGATGTGTGAAGCCCAGCAGTTATTCATTTTACCAACTGAGTAGCTAATTCCAGGGTTAGAAGCGTGGAGATGAATGTCAGCAAATCAACACAAGCTCCAGGTCTACCATTACCAAATTGCCTTTTGAATTCACCATAGGTTGAGTTTGAAGAAATCAGTATATGAAAATATGGTGACAAGACAGAGGTGATAAACCTAAAACATGAAACTAAGGAGTGATGGATCCTGCACATCAAGCTGGGCTTTGTTCTGTATGTATGCTCTCCAGAGTCACCGGGAATGACTCCCTACCTGAAAGGTGACCTGCAAGTCTAGGCGTAGGTCCTGGGCATGTTTCTCATGTGCCAAGGAATGAAAAATTACAGCATTTTTTTTTCTTAATTTTTTAATTGTTATGTTAATCACCATACATTACATCATTAGTTTTGGATGCAGTGTTCCATGATTCATTGTTTGTGCATAACACCCAGTGTTCCACGCAGAATGTGCCCTCTTTAATACCCATCACCAGGCTAACCCATCCCCCCACCCCCCTCCCCTCTAGAACCCTCAGTTTGTTTTTCAGAGTCCATCGTCTCTCATGGTTCGTCTCGCCCTCCGACTTACTCCCCTTCATTCTTCCCCTCCTGCTATCTTCTTTTTTTTTTCTCTTAACATATATTGCATTGTTTCAGAAGTACAGATGTGTGATTCAACAGTCTTGCACAATTCACAACACTCACCATAGCACATACCCTCCCCAATGTCTATCACCCAGCCACCCCATCCCTCCCACCCCCCACCACTCCAGCAACCCTCAGTTTGTTTCCTGAGGTTAAAAATTCCTCATATCAGTGAGGTCATATGATACATGTCTTTCTCTGATTGACTTATTTCACTCAGCATAATACCCTCCAGTTCCAACCATGTCGTTGCAAATGGCAAGATCTCATTCCTTTTGATGGCTGCATAATATTCCATTGTGTATATATACCACCTTTTCTTTATCCATTCATCTGTCGATGGACATCTTGGCTTTCCACAGTTTGGCTATTGTGGACATTGCTGCTATAAACATCGGGGTGTACGTACCCCTTCGGATTCCTACATTTGTATCTTTGGGGTAAATACCCAGTAGTGCAATTGCTGGATCATATGGTAGCTCTATTTTCAACTTTTTGAGGAAGCTCCATACTGTATTCCAGAGTGGCTGCACCAGCTTGCATACCCACCAACAGTGTAGGAGGGTTCCCCTTTCTCTGCATCCCCACCAACATCTGTCGTCTCCTGACTTGTTAATTTTAGCCATTCTGACGGGTGTGAGGTGGTAACTCACTGAGGTTTTGATTTGGATTTCCCTGATGCCGAGCGATGTTGAGCACTTTTTCATGTGTCTGTTGGCCATTTGGATGTCTTCTTTGGAAAAATGTCTGTTCACGTCTTCTGCCCATTTCTTGATTGGATTATTTGTTCTTTGGGTGTTGACTTTGATAAGTTCCTTATAGATTTTGGATACTAGCCCTGTATCTGATATGTCATTTGCAAATATCTTCTCCCATTCTGTCGGTTGTCTTTTGGTTTTGTGGACTGTTTCTTTTGCTGTGTAAAAGCTTTTTACCTTGATGAAATCCCAATAGTTCGTTTTTGCCCTTGCTTCCCTTGCCTTTGTCGATGTTTCTAGGAAGAAGTTGCTGCGGCTGAGGTCGAAGAGGTTGCTACCTGTGTTCTCCCTTAGGATTTGGATGGACTCCTGTCTCACATTTAGGTCTTTCAACCATTTGGAGTCTATTTTTGTGTGCGGTGTAAGGAAATGGTCCAGTTTCATTTTTCTGCATGTGGCTGTCCAATTTCCCCAACACCATTTGTTGAAGACACTGTCTTTATCCCATTGGACATTCTTTCCTGCTTTGTCAAAGATGAGTTGACCATAGAGTTGAGGGTCCATTTCTGGGCTCTTGATTCTGTTCCATTGATCTATATGTCTGTTTTTGTGCCAGTACCATACTGTCTTGATGATGACAGCTTTGTAATAGAGCTGGAAGTCTGGAATTGTGATGCTGCCAGCTTTGCTTTTCTTTTTCAGTATTCCTCTGGCTATTCGGGGTCTCTTCTGGTTCCATACAAATTTTAGGATTATTTGTTCCATTTCTTTGAAAAAAGTGGATGGTATTTTGATGGGGATTGCATTGAATGTGTAGATTGCTCCAGGTAGCATTGACATCTTCACAATGTTTGTTCTTCCAACCCATGAGCATGGAACGTTTTTCCATTTCTTTGTGTCTTCCTCAATTTCTTTCATGAGTATTTTATAGTTTTCTGAGTACAGATCCTTTGCCTCTTTGGTTAAATTTATTCCTAGGTATCTTATGGTTTTGGGTGCAGTTGTAAATGGGATCGACTCCTTGATTTGTCTCTCTTCTGTCTTGTTGTTGGTGTATAGGAATGCCACTGATTTCTGTGCATTGATTTTATATCCTGCTACTTGACTGAATTCCTGTATGAGTTCTAGCAGTTTTGGGGTGGAGTCTTTTGGGTTTTCCACATACAGTATCATATCATCTGCAAAGACTGAGAGTTTGACTTTCTCTTTGCCGATTTGCATGCCTTTGATTTCTTTTTGTTGTCTGATTGCTGTGGCTAGGACTTCTAATACTATGTTGAATAGCAGTGGTGAGAGTGGACATCCCTGCCGCGTTCCTGACCTTAGGGAAAAGCTCTCAGCTTTTCCCCATTGAGAATGATATTTGCTGTAGGTTTTTCATAGATGGCTTTTATGATATTGAGGTATGTACCCTCTATCCCTATACTCTGAAGAGTTTTGATCAAGAAAGGATGCTATACTTTGTCAAATGCTTTCTCTGCATCTATTGAGAGGATCCTATGACTCTTGTTCTTTCTTTTGTTAATGTATTTATGACGTTGATTGATTTGCGGCTGTTGAACCAACCTTGCAGCCCAGGGATAAATCCCACTTGGTTATGGTGAATAATCCTTTTAATGTACTGTTGGATCCTGTTGGCTAGTATTTTGGTGAGAATTTTTGCATCCATGTTCATCAGAGATATTGGTCTGTAATTCTCCTTTTTGATGGGGTCTTTGTCTGGTTTTGGGATCAAGGTAATGGTGGCCTCATAAAATGAGTTTGGAAGTTTTCCTTCCATTTCTATTTTTTGGAACAGTTTCAGGAGAATGGGGATTAATTCTTCTTTAAATGTCTGATAGAATTCCCCTGGGAAGCCATCTGGCCCTGGGCTTTTGTTTGTTGGGAGATTTTTGATGACTGCTTCAATTTCCTTAGTGGTTATAGGTCTGTTCAGGTTTTCTATTTCTTCCTGGTTCAGTTTTGGTAGTTGATACATCTCTAGGAATGCACCCATTTCTTCCAGGTTATCTAATTTGCTGGCATAGAGTTGCTCATAATATGTTCTTACAAATTGTTTGTATTTCTTTGGTGTTGGTTGTGATCTCTCCTCTTTCATTCATGATTTTGTTGATTTGGGTC